>NC_053154.1:174941079-175248700 GCF_016835505.1 Polypterus senegalus
ATTAATAATATTTTATCTGTAGTTGCTAACTATTGAATTATTTTGTTAGGCAATCCTCACAAGGAATTTCTGTACCTAATGGTATACTCGATGGGAAGAGCACCTTGAAAAAAAGAGAACAAATCTGCAAATTATTTAAGTAAATATTAAAAAAATAAAATCTCCACTAGGAACAACATGGCATGCATGAAAACAAACTAGTGTTAGGACTGGTTATACGTGCTTTTAAAAGATCACTGAATATGTCATTTTTTGACAAGTACCTGATGCTGCACATTGTGTTTAACTGATACAGTTCATTGTGTTTTACTACTTTTATTGGTTGTACAATATTAAACAAAATATTACTTATTGCATATGTCTAGGCCATGTGGCTTTGTTGTTGCTCAGTCATCTTGCTGATTAGTTTTGTTATATTTAGCTCAACTCAATGTTGCAGAAAAAAATCTATAATTCAAAACTGAGTTTATTTTTCACATTATCAATTGTGAGGGACAAAATGCTGGGACCTCACTGGAGTTGGTTTGGAGTCCTTACCTGGATGGAACACCAATAATACAGAACCCACTGCAGGACACACACAAACTAGGGCCAATTTAGAATTGCCAATCCACCTAACCTGCATGTCTTTGGATTGTGGGAGGAAACCGGAGTGCCCGGAGGAAACCCACGCAGACACAGGAGAACAAGCAAACTCCACGCAGGGAGGACCCGGAAGCGAACCCGGGTCTCCTAACTGCGAGGCAGCAGCACTACCACTGCGCCACCGTGCCGCCAAAGTTACTCCATTTCTCAAAACTGAAAAAATGGGGCTCAGTGATATAGGCATTTGGAATGCTGTTTTATATTAATTTAAGATTGTTGATCATAAATAAAATATTTTGATATTTGATTATTTGTCTGTGGTCCTATCCTTCTAACAGCCACTTCCAAAAGGGTAATAATGACAAAGTTCAAACATAAGCATGTGGGATATTGCTTTAGTCTATTTCAAGGTCAATGATTATGAACATTATGTATTTTTCATTTTGATCCTATAGTAGGGATTTTGCCCTCTATGCACAACTATCAAAGGGTGAAAAATGACAAATTTTGGTTACATTTCTATATCCATCCATCTATTATCCAACCCGCTATTTCCTATCTACAGGGTCATGGGGGTCTGCTGGAGCCAATCCCAGCCAACACAGGGCACAAGGCAGGAAACTAACACCGGGCAGGGGGCCAGCCCACTAAAAGTACATTTCTATATTTAGATTTTAAACATTTAAATTGATGCACACATTTTAATATTTAAAATATGTGATAGAACTCTTCTTGTTTTTCACATACTTTTATCTCATGAAGTAAATTATGGAATTTATAATTAACAACCCAAAGTATAGTTTATGCTAATGTAGACTTTACTGTAGTTTAAACATTTATATTTTACCAAATGGTGCCTGGTTTCGGACTTCACTGCTCGCTCTGTCATCCATAGGAAATTCCACCACAACTCCATTGGTTGGCTGGTAGGTAGCAATGTGTTGAGAGATGCAAGTAAAATAAAATGGGGATCTGAAATCTTATTCTTTGCTCTATCATTATATGTCTAGCTGTCTGTTTTTTGGATTTTGCTCTTCTGCTTGGTGTCATGATCAGGGTTATTATCTTAATTTTTTACTGTTCATTGGCTTTTAAAAAATGATTTAAGTATGATTCTTGGAGGTTTCAGTGTCAATTAATCAATTGGTAATATCATTTTTTATGTCCATGTGATTTTACCAGTGTTAAATGTCATTCGCTTTCTCCTGAGGTGCTATTTTATTTTCCTTATGAGCACTACCTTCCTGGAGTATGCAATACTTGCTGTTATTACTGTGATGGCATAAATGTCAGAGTCTTTTTTCCTGGTCGTTTAAGATTTGGTTTCACAAACAAAAAAAACTTTAGTGTCTTTGCTATTGTTAGTTTCTGAGTTTTTGATAACAAACACTTTTTCTGCCTTCTGACTATGAATTATATGTTTTTTGGCTCTGGTTACCTGTACTCTTTTTGGCCTATGACTTTGGTCTTTGACCATGACATTATGTTATCTGTTTATTTCATGTTTACCTTCCCACCTACAACTTCTGCTTTCTGTGTCATGTCCTGATTCCATTCCTTATTTTTATTAAAACTTCTTTAACCATTGTAAGTAATACACCTTGTGTACACCTTTACTTATTTCTTTGAACTTTTGTGTGCATTTTTGACCATGCTTACTGACCACAGACTTAAACAAATAATACTTTTTCACTGTATACCCAATGTATCTTTGGCTTGTTCATGTTGGCACCTCAGCTTTGGCTTGGGCAGCCTGCTGAATGTGATAAGCCAAGCTGTGCTCTCCTTCCTCATAGTTTGACTGATTTGCATGGGTTGCCATGGCTGTTGAATTGTGCTAAGAGCAAAGCTGGCTTGAGGGTTGGGTGACCAAGGCAATTGCATATGGCACCAAGCATCCGGGGGTTTGCCCCTCATCCCTGGTGGTGGAACAATCAAAGTGCTTATATTTAGTTGTTAGATGCTTGATTGGTTCATTAATATAGAGTGACATTTTGTAGGCAGCTTATATGTTCATTATGGGTAGGCAGGTGGACAGCAACTTTCAGTTGTAACACCTGATTGACAGCTAGTGGCATATGCTTGCCTATCAGAGAGAAGATTCTGTAATAAAATATTACAGTTATTGGGCCTGATTAATAATATTTTATCTGTAGTTGCTAACTATTGAATTATTTTGTTAGGCAATCCTCACAAGGAATTTCTGTACCTAATGGTATACTCGATGGGAAGAGCACCTTGAAAAAAAGAGAACAAATCTGCAAATTATTTAAGTAAATATTAAAAAAAAAAAAATCTCCACTAGGAACAACATGGCATGCATGAAAACAAACTAGTGTTAGGACTGGTTATACGTGCTTTTAAAAGATCACTGAATATGTCATTTTTTGACAAGTACCTGATGCTGCACATTGTGTTTAACTGATACAGTTCATTGTGTTTTACTACTTTTATTGGTTGTACAATATTAAACAAAATATTACTTATTGCATATGTCTAGGCCATGTGGCTTTGTTGTTGCTCAGTCATCTTGCTGATTAGTTTTGTTATATTTAGCTCAACTCAATGTTGCAGAAAAAAATCTATAATTCAAAACTGAGTTTATTTTTCACATTATCAATTGTGAGGGACAAAATGCTGGGACCTCACTGGAGTTGGTTTGGAGTCCTTACCTGGATGGAACACCAATAATACAGAAGGACAAGGGAGAGAATTAGTTCCTATTTATAGTTTCTCCCTCCGTATGGTAGATTGCAATAGGCCTAAATATTGGTACCTGTTTAGACACCCACAGGGTATGCCGGAAATTGTAATCAGGTAACACAGCCCTGCTGGTGTTTCTGGGTTCCGCTAGGAGATGCTGCAGGGAGTTACAATTCTTATTATTTTGGACCACAATATGGCCCAAAAGTGCTTCCAAAAGGTGAAGCCCTAACACCATAAGTATTCCTGGATCCTCTATAAAAGAGACCACACTATCTTATCCAGGTGAGTCAGTACTGGAGGCATAGACAGGCAACACTCGCCTTGGAGGAGTAGCAGTCTGGTGAAGAGAGAGAGAAAAGAAAGAAGAAGAGACCACTTATATATCTGTTATACAATGTATTTGTAATAAAAAAAAAAAAAACTTTATTTGTTCTGAGGACAGAGTTTATGCATTTGTGTTTGGGATTTGGGGCACAGTGGCACCCCCTAGCTTTCATGCAATATATTTATGAAAAACAGACTGGAATGATCTATACTAATAAAAGGCAAAGCCCTCACTGACTGACTGACTGACTGACTCACTCATCACTAATTCTCCAACCTCCCGTGTAGGTAGAAGGCTGAAATTTGGCAGGCTTATTCCTTACAGCTTACTTACAAAGGTTAAGCAGGTTTCATTTCGAAATTCTACACGTAACAGTCATAACGGTCGACAACGTCCGCCATGTTGAACTTTCTTATTTATGGCCTCATCTTCACGAAATTTGGTAGGTGGCTTCCCTGCGTTAACCGAAACCAATGTACATACTTATTTCTGTGGTGGTAATCCACTGTCGGCCGCCATATTGAACTTTCTAATGTCACTAATTCTCCAACTTCCCGTGTAGGTAGAAGGCTGAAATTTGGCAGGCTCATTCCTTACAGCTTACTTACAAAAGTTAAGCAGGTTTCATTTCGAAATTCTACGTGTAACGGTCATAACGGTCAACAACGTCCGCCATGTTGATCTTTCTTATTCATGGCCCCAGCTTCACGGAATTTAGTAGGTGGCTTCCCTGCGCTAACCGAAACCAATGTACGTACTTATTTTGGTGGTATGATGCCACTGTCAGCCGCCATATTGAACTTTCCAACGTCACTAATTCTCCAACTTCCCGTGTAGGTAGAAGGCTGAAATTTGTTACTTATACCGGTGGTATAATGCCACTGTCGGCCGCAATATTGAACTTTTCAACGGTCTTTGTTACTTATGGGCCCATCTTCAAGAAATTTGGTACTCGGGTTCCCATCGCTGTCTGAATCCTACTTACGTACATATATACGTCCATAGCCTGCAGCTCGGTCACCGTGTGAGGCGGCGTTGGGTCCCCCATCCCAACGCCTCCCACATTGTTGGCTGCCTGCCTATATAAGGCCGTCCCTCGCTCCGGTCTCTACATTTCCCTTTCTTGCTTCGCCACGGGATTCATGTCTCCCTGCTGATAACTGCAGCCTTTTTATTTAATCCACCGCTTCCCTGCTGTTTTATTGTTCGTTTATTATGATTATAGTTATTGTGTAGGTATTTTAGACTTACTTTACATTGTTAAGGTACCCATTTCCTTTATCATTCCAAAGAACTGTCACTTACCGAGTGGTTTCCAAGCCGGTGATGGCACCTGCCTTTTCCATTCTCTTTGTTACATATTGCACTGCCATATCAGGCTCACTCTTGATATCCGGAGGGACATTGTGTCTTATGTATTGAATTACTGGGACAGGTTCGAGGTGTGGACTGATGACAGTACAGGAGATAATTATTCTACATAGGAGCACTAGAAGAGTAAAATGCTTAAGCCCTTCACCTATGCATCTGCCTGTGAGTTGATGGCTGCCGGTGAATTGTTCAGTTGTTGCTTTCAAGTGTACCGAAATGGCCAAATATTTCACAGCTTTTCACAACCGCCAATGCCTCTTAAACATCTTTGATTGACAAGTGACGATTTCAGTAGTGGACACTTTGATGTTTATGAATGTTTAAACTCTCAAAAGCTAGATATAAAGTTATCGATGAAACCGATTGTATACTTACAACGCTTGACAGATGCCAAATGTCTCTTCAACAGAAGTCCTACAAATACTGTCGTAATTGAAACAAATCATGAAACTCAAACCGATTATGACAGCAGCAATCCAAGCTGTGAGATTTGAACCAAGATTACTGTTCACATGGCCAACTGTACGTTGCATGCTCAAGAGTAAGCTCAGCGCACAGCTTGGTCATATTACAACCGGAGGGCCGAACTCACAATGTGGTATACAAAGAGTTTCTTAACAAATAATTATTGGTATATTTTTCCCTCAGTTTAAAAAGGTTTAATTTTCTTCTTAATAAAACTTTTAAGGCAGTAATTCACCGCTGCGAAGCGCGGGTATTTTGCTAGTCTCTATATATAATCTTCATTTGGATCTTGATCTTTGTTTGTCCGCGAATGAATTAGAAGAAGAAGCACTAGATGGCAGTAGAGAGACAGCTAAAGCATAGACATTGCATTAAGAATCTCCTCCAGGCTTATACTACTGAAAACTGTAGTACGCCAGTCACACCTCAAAACACAGACATTCAAACTAAACAAATTGTTGCGCTTTAAATTAACTAAGGAGATCTTCATTTAGATCTTGATCTTTGTCCACGAATTCCACGCATGTGTAGACCACCTTCCAGTTTAGTACGTTGTTGTTACTCACAGATGTCAACAATGTGCCAGAATAACGAAAGGGACAATGTTACGCTGGTTAGCTCCTGAGGCCTGGTTAGAGAATGAGATTGTCGAAGATAAAAGGTACGTGCCTACGTAACATATGAATGAAAGAAAGACAGTGGGTAAAATGAATGATAATGTAAAAGCACGTTCCGGAAATTATTATTGTTACGTTGTAGCCGGCTAGTGCTGCGCGTCTCACAGTTGTACCGTGGCTTGCTCACATGTCAGTGAAGTGATCCCTATTTATGCTTTAAAGAGCCTGGATACCTATGTGTCCCCCTTTTATAACCATTGCTCCGGATATATTGCCTTATAGATTGGAGAAAGAGAAAGAGATTGTGAGAGGAAACGACAGCATTATGAAAACTAGAAGGACAGTGAACGGACAGAAGCAGAAATGCTCCTACACCACCACATGATTACTATTCAGACAGTGATTCCGAGTAGGCCGTTCCTATCGAATCAATATCCAAGGGTTTTCTTTTGTAATTTTGTTTCCCTTATAAAAAATCATAATGCTGTACAACGAAGGGCCCAGTTCTTGACTGGCAGCAGCGTTTAAACAGGGAGCCCTTCACAGACAACTTTAACACGCGCAACGTAGTTGGGCGCACATGGCTAGTTTAATATGACATCTGAAAATTGTCATTTCAGGTGCACTATTGAAATATTTTTAAGCACCATCCTGTATTTCTCCATAATCCCCACAATCACCTTCATCACCAACATACAGTATAACCTCCTGACTACCAGGAAAAAAATATTGTCCAATCACATTTTTTTAAATTCTCTAATCTTTGTAGGGTAATTAGAATACTGAAAACATTTTTTTTCAAAAAAAAGTTTTTATTTTCCAGATATCATGTGTCCACAACAGTGGACATCGGAACGCCATACATGTGAAACTGAATCTTGATGGCAATCAGTTAGTGCCAAAGAAAATACAAAAAAGTCAACATAAGAATGAGTTTAACATCCATAACTGTCAATCATAACTTTTGTTTGTCTGTTTTATTTTGCTTTGTTGTGCTTATTTGGTATGATACTTCAAAAGCAATTCCCTTCTTGGAAACACAAAGGAATACTTTGCACTTCGTGCACATCACATATGTTTTGCTCTTGCAGCCAGATCTGCGACACCTTGATGCATGTGTTTCGTCCACCATCTCTGGAAGATGGATGGCGCCATAGTGTCTCAGAGCTGCATTTGGCTGCCGTTCCACTTTTGGCGTGGGGAGTGTAGTCATCTTCGCTGTCACTTGCGATTCCTGCTTGAGCCCGGGTAATCAACTCCTCACCAAGGAGCAGTTTGAAGTCAAGGAACTTCAGTGGTTTCTTCCCAGAAACTGGCAGTCACTCTTATACTGAAGCCACGAGTTGGTGATTGCCAAGTCAAAAAAGTGGAATACTGCACGCACTGTCCATTTCCGAGTGCGAGAGGCCATCCTGTAGAAACTCAACATTCGGTCAACCAAGTCCACACCACCCATGTTGGTGTTGTACTCAGCAATTGCCAGTGGCCTTGACACCTGGACAAACCTTTTGTCTTTCTTGGACCATCTTCTGCGTGTGTCCTGAGGTTCAATGCCATAGGCAGAGGATGCCATGACAACTGGCTTGTTGTCCAACCACTTTATGACAGCAAGTTCAGGAGGGTTTCGTCTAACTACCATCTCTGATGTCCCTCTTCCTTTCTTTTGAAGGGCTTATCCCTATGATCTTGCACTCCTTTGGAACCCTGTTATTCATGAGGGTTCCAGTTCCTGTCAGCCCTTTTGTCATCAGGGTGTCGAGGAGGTTGACCGTTGTAAAGAACCTGTCAAAGAACAGGTGGGTTCCTTGGGAACAGACTCTGCCAAATGAAGAACAGCTTGTTCTCCAATGCCTTTTCCTCCTGTATCTCTGAAAGTAGTCTTGCCTTGGTAGACTACAAAATCCAAGACCAGACCATTTGGTGCAGCCAAGACAAACACCTTCAGTCCAGTTGGGTATGGTTTGCCCGGTACATACTGGCGCACTGGGCAGCGACCAGTAAATGGAACCATTTGCTCATCAATGCACAATTTTCCTGTTCTAGGCAGATTTAGACATCCTTGCCTTACTTTGGTCAAGAGGGGCCTGATTCTCCACAAGAGATCACTTTTTCATCGTCTGGAACATCAAGGTCGTTGACGATCTTAATGGAATTTCTCAGCTTGTAAAACCGATTTCTGGTCATGGATTCAGAACAAAGTGGAGGAAATAACTACAAATGTCCACTACAGAGGACATTTTTTAACACTAAATACTACACTAAAATACAGTTAAAATTATTCAGACAATGTTTAAATGTGTTGTTAAAAGACTTACATTAAATATGCCACCAACATTTCAAGCCAGAATTTGCTCAATAAAAGTACAATGCACTTACTTTTCCTCTTCCCATAAAATGTGCCTGCAGTGATGGACGCCATTTTCCTTAATGAAAAGAGAAAGGTACCAAAGCCCCACCCCTTCACATTTGGCATCATTGAAAAGCCCTAAATGTCCTCAGTAGATGGCAAAAGGAGTTAATTCAGTAGTATGCAGTGGGTTGGAGATATTCAGGTTTACATATGTCCTCCAGAGAGGACAAATTTGAACTACTGGTAGTCAGGAGGATGTAAAAGCACGTTCCGGAAATTATTATTGTTACGTTGTAGCGGCTAGTGCTGGCGTCTCACAGTTGTACCGTGGCTTGCTCACATGTCAGTGAAGTGATCCCTATTTATGCTTTAAAGAGCCTGGATACCTATGTGTCCCCCTTTTATAACCATTGCTCCGGATATATTGCCTTATAGATTGGAGAAAGAGAAAGAGATTGTGAGAGGAAACGACAGCATTATGAAAACTAGAAGGACAGTGAACGGACAGAAGCAGAAATGCTCCTACACCACCACATGATTACTATTCAGACAGTGATTCCGAGTAGGCCGTTCCTATCGAATCAATATCCAAGGGTTTTCTTTTGTAATTTTGTTTCCCTTATAAAAAATCATAATGCTGTACAACGAAGGGCCCAGTTCTTGACTGGCAGCAGCGTTTAAACAGGGAGCCCTTCACAGACAACTTTAACACGCAGCGTGGTTGGCACATACTAGTTTAATATGACATCTGAAAATTGTCATATAAGACACCATCATTGGAAGCTAGTTGTCACTCAGCCTCTTCTCCACAACACCCCGTGCCAGCAGTTAAGAGTACCAGTCAGCCACCCACTCCCCAAAATGAGAGCATTCACTGGTGCCAGCCAGCTGCTGTCTTACATTAATGCACCTGAACTGCCAAGCAATATCACATGAAGAAAGACATCACCTTATTGCATCACCTCTTGACCCTGCTGATTGGCCTCCTGTTCTGTCTGATTCTGTTAGATGTGACTTGGCCTTGAGAAGACCATTTCAGGTAAAGGCCAGTTTCACTTTTCCAAATGCCTTCACCATTATTTTATAAGAATTTTAATTAGGAAAAAATAAAAAACAAAACTATTAAAAATAAAAAAAAGTCCTTCCACTGCTTGTGTTACAAATTATTTTCATCCAAGAACTACATAGTGACCCATTAGGGACTTAGTGACTAGAAAAATGCATCTAAACTTCTTAGAGATCATGAAAATAGTCCAGAACACTCAAAGCTTATGACAGCCTGGAACAAGTCAGAATTGCACATTAAAAATGGTTCAACAATTGATAAATAAGAAATGACACTCTTGGAGGCTTGCAAAAAGTGATGGTGTGAGGTTCTCACTCATTAAGTGGTAATAAGTTGGTCTCTAGCAGAGAGAAATCTTGCTTTGAGCGAGTCCACAGACTCTTTACACCAGCCAAACAAATGCAATTATTTGAAAGATGTTGAACTTCTTGCCAGTTTTGATCCTGCTTTGAAACTGCATATAGCATACATTGAAGAGTTGCGACAGCACCCACACAGGCTACATTGGGAAAACAATTCAGAATGAGCTCATTAATTCCATAAGTGATGAGGTAATTGAGCATATAGTGAGTGACACTGAGCAGTCCAAATATTACTCCATTATTTTGGATTGAACACCTGATGTCTGCCATGAAGATCAAACTTCACTAATTAATAGAATTGTCACACTGGGGGATGTACCCAGGATTAAAGAGCACTTTATGTGATTCCTTCCAGCAACAGAGACAATGGGAGAAATTTTATCTTCTCTTGTCCTGGACAGACTTGAGGAAATAAATCTATATTTTTTTTTGATAATTGCAGAGTACTAGCATATGACATTGGGGCAAACATGAAGGGGAAGCATAAAGGTGCGCAGGCCAGACTGCTGCAAAAAAAAAAACAAACAAAAAAAAATCCCCAAATTTTCTTTGTATCATGTGCTTCTCACATCTTAAAATTAGTGGCAGCAGATGCAGCCAGAAGATAAAGAGCTGCCATTTCCTTCTTTGGATGTCTGCAAGAGCCTTTTCTTTTCAGGTGCTCATGTTACATTTATTTGGCCAACTCTTTGTTTATCCAAGGCAACTTACAACATGTGAGATACAATTGGTTACATTACTTTTTGTTTTTTTGTTTTTTGCAATTGAAGCCCAGGCAGGTGAAGTGACTTGCTCAGGGTCACACAGTGTTAACGGTGGAATATGAATCCACTACCTCTGAGTTGTACTTGACTTTTAAACACTTAGAATATAAATGATCCCCATAAAACTATTTGGAAAATCAAATAACCTTAAAAGTATGTTCACTACCCTAGAATAACTTATGCTTATGTCCATTAGTCAAATTGTATAGGTTTTGCTTTCATTTGGTTTCTCTCTGGTGATTCCCTTCAAAATGTGTGTGTAAGATGCCAATGTGATTCATTGGTTTTAACTGGTCTTTTCTATTCCTTTCTGAGAGGAGGTTTTAATATTTCAGAGACATAGTCTCTTAATTGTTTTTTCTGACAAAACAGCAGATTTTAAAGGTCAGGAGTCCAAAGGTCAAAGATGGTATCTCGTGTAATTCAATTTCCTCAGCCAATCAAATCATTTTCCTTGAGGCTGCAGTCTCACCTTGACGCTGAACAGCTCCCTTACTCTCTCTCTCTCTTTCTCTCTCTCTCTCTCTTTCTCCCTCAGAGTCCTCTTCATTGAAAGAAGTTAGCTGGAGCCTGACGGCTGCTTGCTGTTCACTTCCATGGCTGACACCAAAGGATGCTGCATGGATGCTATTTTCTTGGTATGTGCTGAAGTATACAGTACATGGTTGGGAGCAGGCCATGATTTATGGGCTCTAAGGCAGGTAAAGCATATATTTGTAACAGCAATTCTATGCTAGCTAACATGTTTCATCAGCTGCAGACTCTACATACCTTATTTTTATCACTAGGTCGCTCTATAATCTGACCCCAGCCTCTTTGTAGCTATGTCCTTAGTGAAGCCTGGAGCATGAAGAAACCAATTCTCTTAGTGGGATTTTTCCATTCTTCACAGAAATGTAAAAAGGCAGACCTCAAAAAAGGTATGTGAGATAGTAAATTACAAGCATTGCCGGGGGCTCTAAAACTCATAAAATTCATATAAAATACAAAACGTATTGATATAACAGAGCCATTATTTCCATATTCACTGTAGTTCATTCTGCTAAGTCCAAGGAGGCCTCACCTTGTCTCATATGCCTCTGATGTCTCTGGTCTTGTCCTTTCTGTGACATTTAACTGTACATTCCCTCCACCCTCCTCACCTTCATCCCAGGGGAGAGGACAAAGAAAAACAGGGCGGCACTTTCAGCAGGTTGTTAAACTCTTTGCAAAGCAAGGGCAGGCATTAGCGCAATCCAATTACTGATCTCCTCTCGGCTTGCCAAGTGATTTTTCTCAGAGATATGATAACAGCTTCGGCATCACATCAGAAGCTGCTCAGGAGCCATTAGGGAAGGTGCTGGCCAGCAGAAAAAGAAATAATAAAAAAAAAAAACACTCTCCCCGTTATTAGAGGTTCGTAAAATATTGAGCGTTGGAGATCACCAGAACTGAAAGTATTACGTTACATGCTTTGTAATGCAGTCCACTGTCCGCCTAGTGAAATGTGAAACCTAAACCAATTACCTGCGTTGCTCCAGAGAAAGCAAAGTGTTGCCGTTTAGAAGCTAATAAATGATAATCTGTACGATCGAGACCTTTCTCTGCAGCAGATCGATTAACAGGGCATTACTTCTTTGTTTCTCTACAACAATCCAAGCTGCATTTGGTAGGGGGGTGGATGTTGTTTGGAAGAGGAATGGGCAGTGGCAATGTACGAAAGCCCTGTTATGAAATCCCTGTCATTCAGGGCTTTGCAATGGTGGCATTTGCATGTGGAGTTGTGAAAAGTTAGAAGACATATAGATTTAGCAAAACAAAAAAACTGTGGATATCATTCAGTTCCTATTGAATAAAAAGAAAAGGGCCTTCAGGTCTGGAGATAAGAAGAAGATCAAGCAGGTGCAGTCGCAACTGAGAAAGCAGCTCAGTGAGGGGGAAGCTCACTACCAGGACAAATTGGTGCACAAGCTATAGCTAGACAGCATGAAGGGAGCATGAAACAGAATGAGGACCATCTCTGGCTACAGACAGGCTGTAAAATTTGCAAAGGAAGGGAACAAGGACAGAGTTAATGAACTGAACCATTTTTTTGACAGGTTTGACTTACGCTTGCCAGTCCAGCCCTCTACCAACACTGCCAGCCTTTGTTTACTAGTTGAGGAAGTGTCATGCTCTCTACTGTCATCTCTACCCTTCACAACCTTTGTACCTCTCCATAACCTCTTCTCTGATGACATTACACCAGTGATCTTGACCCCCCAACTTCTTAGGCAGTCTGTTTCTGTCAACCAGGTGATGAGACAGCTCTGGAAACTCTGCATGGACAATGCTGTGCAGTTTGATGGAATATATGTTCCATATGTACGGAAAAATATGTGCCAGCTGGCTCTATGGGGTACCTGTTAAGATAGATAGATAGATAGATAGATAGATAGACAGATAGATAGATAGATAGATAGATAGATAGATAGATAGATAGATAGATAGATAGATAGATAGATAGATAGATAGATAGATAGATAGATAGATACTTTATTAATCCCAAGGGGAAATTCACATAATCCAGCAGCAGTATACTGATACAAAGAAACAATATTAAACTTAATTAGTAATAAAAATGAAAAAAATTTAAATAAAATTAATGTTAGCAATTACTCCCCCGGGTGGAATTGAAGAGTCGCATAGTGTCGGGGAGGAACGATCTCTTTAGTCTGTCAGTGGAGCAGGACAGTGACAAAAGTCTGTCACTGAAGCTACTCCTTTGTCTGGAGATGACACTGTTCAGTGGATGCAGTGGATTATTCATGATTGACAGGAGTTTGCTTAATGCCCGTCTCTCTGCCACAGATGTTAAACTGTCCAACTTTAATCCTACAATAGAACCTGCCTTCTTAACAAGTTTGTCCAGGCGTGAGGCGTCTTTCATCTTTATGCTGCCACCCCAGCACACCACTGCGTAGAAGAGGGCACTCGCCACAACTGTCTGGTAGAACATCTGCAGCATCTTACTGCAGATGTTGAAGGATGCCAACCTTCTCAGAAAGTATAGTCTGCTCTGACCTTTCTTACATAGAGCATCAGTATTGGCAGTCCAGTCCAATTTGTCATCCAGCTGCACTCCCAGATATTTAAAGGTCTGCACCCTCTGCACACAGTCACCTCTGATGATCACAGGGTCCATGAGGGGCCTGGGCCTCCTAAAATCCACCACCAGCTCCTTGGTCTTGCTGGTGTTAAGGTGTAAGTGGTTTGAGTCGCACCATTTAACAAAGTCTTTGATTAACTTTCTGTACTCCTCCTCCTGCCCACACCTGATGCAGCCCACAATAGCAGTGTCATCAGCGAACTTTTGCACGTGACAGGACTCCGAGTCATATTGGAAGTCTGATGTATATAGATTGAACAGGACCGGAGAAAGTACAGTCCCCTGCGGTCTTCTGCACGCACTTGAGCTCATGCTGATCACCACCTTTAAAAGCCCTTTTCTTCTGGTTCAAAAGGCCCTTGATGTCACTTGTAACCCATGGCTTGTTGTTAGCATAGCAGCATACTGTTCTTACTGGAACTACAATGTCCATACAGAAGTTGATGTAATCAGTTGTGCATTCAACAGCCTCTTCAATGTTCTCACTATGTGACCCAAGCAATATATCCCAGTCTATAGTTCCAAAGCAGTCTCTTTCCCTGATTTTTAAGAAGGTTCTCCTGCTGTGGAAATTGTCTTGAGTGGTCCCACTGGAAAAGAAGGAGCATGCCAGTGCTCCCAAGGACTTCAGGCCAGTTGTTCTCATTTCATACATCATGAAGACTTTTAAGAGGCTGGTCTTGAAACAGCTCTGACTCCTGGATACAGGCCATCTTTATTCTCTGCAGTTTTCCTACGAGACATACAGGTGTAGATGATGCTTTGATTTACATGCTCCATAGAGCTTAATATCACCTGGCAAAACAGTCAGGGCCATGTTTTTTGATTTCTCCAGCTCCTTTAACACCATCCTGCATCACTGAATAGAGATTAAGCTAAGGGCTATGCATCTTGATGCCCCTCACAATCTCCTGAACCATGGACTATCTAACTAACAGACAGTATTACCTCTCTGGTTACCAGTCCCTCTATGTCTCCATGGTCATGATTTATGGGTAATGACCAAAACAATGGGATTGCAAGCACATGTGGCAGAAATTAGGTTTATTCACTGGGCCACTGGGCTTAACAGAGAGGGGGAGCCTCAGACCAGAGTCACTGCCCCTCTGGATCGAAAACAGCCAGCTGAGGTCTTTTGTCTTAAGGAAGACCCCCAGACAGCTTCCCCTAGAACATCCTGCTGGGCATAGACTCTGGTCACACTGAAGGGATTATATCTTTCTCCCGCTTTGGGAACGCCTGAAAATTTCCCAGGAACTGGGATCTATAGCTACGGACAGGAAAAATTTGGTTTCTCCTGCTTGGTCTGCTGCCACAGTGACCCTTACCAGGAAAAATGGTTTCAGAAAATGAGATGAATGGTGTGCAAAGGTTAAATAATTAGTTAACCCATCTCAGTAATTTAGTTTAATTTGAGTGTTCACAACTGGCATAACACACTTCTCCTGAGAATGTGTCCTACAGGAGAGCTGTGACATCACAGTTTTTAGAACACCTAAGGAAGGCCAGACAGTACCCTTCCCGGCAGTAGAAGGCCATTTTCTCAATGGTGTAATGAGTAGTGAGTGCACTTGAGCTGTCCCAAAGCTCAGACAGAATACTGGGGTACCCAAAGATATAAAAGTGCTGCTTTATTAAGAGGTGAACATTACCAGTAGTTCAGACATGACAAGACCAAATCCTGAATCAGAACTTTTTTGGTACACTCCATTAGATACGGTCTGATCATGTGGATGTTGTACATAACATGGAGGAATACAAAAGCAAAGGAAACAACCCTGGGCCCAGCTAATCCAAGGCTTTGCTTCTCTGTCTGCCAGATGGGGGCCTAATTCACTTGCTAACCATGAAGATGCAGTGAGGTTAGGCTAGGCTTGGCTTAGTTTAGCTGCAGACAACGGCTGTCTCTCAGAACTTGGGGTTAAGGTTTTTGTTCATTATTTCGCCAAAAGATCACACCCTGGAGGCAGAAATTCATGACGACATCCAATTTTCCTGCCATCCTCTTTTCCACAACAGCCGCCAGAGTGCCCAGGGTCCAGGGTCAGCTCTGCAATGGAGTTGGCTTTTCTTATTAGTTTGTTCATACATTTTGCATCACGTGGACTCAAATTGCTTCCCCAGGACACCATCGTCATCTCATTAGGAACATGCCCCAACGTTGTCAGGCATGCATACCAGCACTTGGGGGCTATACAAACTACTGAATACAATTTTGAGTTGCTGCAATGAAATTTCTGCAAAATGGACTAGCCTGCCTTTATATATATATATATATATATATATATATATATATATATATATATAAATATACAGTATATACAGTATAATTATATATATATATATATATATACAGTAACAATCTTGCGGTCTTGTATGTCTGTTATCATCCAGTTGACGCTCAGAATGTTTACTGATTGGCTGATTAGAAAGGTGACATATAACTATCTTTATATATATAAAATCCAACATCTGTCTGCCTCTCCGCTTTTCACAAGAGAACTACTTAATGGATTTAGATCGGGTTTTTTTCTATAATTTGTTGAACATTCCAGTTGATTTTGTGACTTCCTTCATCACGCTAACTATCATAGTTTGCTTGCAGTTCCGATTTATTTGCACAAATCCAAGAGAGACTTAGCAGGCTGAAGGGAGGGGGCCGGGCCCTCCTCACTCATGCGCCAGCCTTGGAGCGTGTACCTTACGTCCGCTTAGCTAGAGAACAACTTAACAGATGTAAATCTGTTTTTTTCTATAATTTACTTGAACATTCTGGTGGATTTTATGACTTCACTCATCGTACTAAGTATCATAGTTTGCTTGCAGGAGTGACATATTCGCGCTAAACCGAGACAGAGGCTGCGTGCTAAAGGGATGGGGAAGTGTGACATCAGGAATGGGGAGACAGGCAGGGCCCTCCTCACTCACGCGCCAGCCTCCATTTGAGTTGGTCTAACGTGTGTGTTTTGGATTGTTCCTTGCCTCCGCTTAGCTTGCGATACTTGTTTATTTATTGATTTTTAAAGTTTGTCCTGTTTCACTACTACCTGGGCAGAGCCGCGGGGGATGGCTAGTATATATATATCTTTTGCTTATCCATAAAAAGTTTACACAAAGCAGAATTGTTAACTGACATCATTGCTTCCATAGTTCATGTGAGTACATTTGTGATCACTAATTTAACATTTAAAACTGTACACAGACTTAATCTACAAACTAACCTAATGTTGCTCCATTGTTAGTTATATGAAATCAATTTACAATTTAAAAAAACTGTAGTATAATTTAGTATTTTAAAAATAGACACATGTTATGACACATTATACTGAGTCTGATCTTGTGAAGTTAAATATAGAAACTACATAACCAAAAATATTGACTTTGGTCTGTTTTGTAGGATTCATCAGATAGAACTGGGTGTCCAGTAGACCTAAGATAAAGAAGCTTGTCTTTGGCTTTTTCTTAGGATTGTGGGTCTATTAAGTATTGAGTTTCTTTGGAATCTGTGTAGACTGAGTTTTGCTTTCCCTTTCTTTAAGTAAAGCATCAGTATTGACTTATATGGTAGTCTTAACATGGAAAGCTCGACTTGCAAGAAGTTACAAAGGCAGGGGCATCAGACCACTTGATGACAGCACAGTCAGTAAGAGAAAATCACTGAACACAGCATGCATGCCAGAGATAGCGGAGAAACAGAAAGAGCATGGAAGGCTAGAAAGAGGCCATAAGACATCCTTGCCAACAAGTGGCAGCATAGGGCCTGTGAATATTTGCAGTTTTCTGTTAAAATGTTTATGTCTGTAACATTTAGTATATAATTTGTTATGCTGGCATAGTATGATATAACAAATGTTTTCTGAGTATTTCTGGTAAGGATGACAGAAGTTTTGAAGTAATTATGGTCCCACAGAGTGGTGATATGTTACATGTTGATGAGCATATGCAAGTAAGAACTACAGCTTGTCTACCTCTCCTCTAGCTTTGTGCTTAATTTGAGTATCACCTGCAAAGCAGGTCTACTGCTTATAGTTATATTGCATGTAAAGCTATTTAGGTGTGTTTGTTTTTAAATTTAAATATTAATGGATATATAGAGAGATAAGTTTGCTATTTTTAGGATAGTGCTAGGGATTGTCTAAGGACCTTTACCTTTATGTGATTTTCGACTATGCACAATGTCAAGGAACATGTCCCTCGCTTAAGATTAGGTTCTACTTGTATAGGTGAATTGCAGTCTGACTCTTCACAGCATAATATGATTGTACAGTGTAATGCAGCTGCAGTTTCAGCTCTTGTTGTGTTAAATCACTTCAGCCTGCCTTCATGTATAGTAATGGAGTTACAGTCTGATCTCATATAATATGAGAACTGTGTTTTTAGAACATGCACTTTAGAGTTTGCTAGAGTTCAAAATTTTATGGTACGAGACCTCTGCAGTTTGACTAATTGCATTATAGCCATTGCAGTCTTGCCTTTAAAGTTGCAGACTGCCTTTAAGTAGTACACAAGATCTGAAGTCTCCTCATGTGATTCTTAATAGCAGACTAACTTTATTTAGTAGCACTATGACAGGCTCAGTTTGCCTTAAACAAATACTACACCCAAAAATGATATTTTATTATAAGTTACTCACCCAATGTAGTTTATAGTGATGACCAAAAAAAAAATTTAATTTAATGTTTTTATGCATAATGGAGAGAAAAACTTTTATTGTATAATAGATACAGTAATTATATAATAGCAAATAAAGTGAAAACATCCATGGAATAAAGAAAAAAATCTTACACCACTCGAGTCTCGAATTAACATTTAGAGATATCTCAAAATGGATTTTAAGATATCTGGAAATGCATTTTAGATATCTCAAATTGACTTGCGGATATCTAAAAATGCATCTATTTTAAGATATCTAAAAAGCATTTTATGATATCTCAAATAGATTTCAAGATATCTTGAAATGATATGCTGTAGATTTTGAAATATCTGAAATGCATTTTAAGATATCTTTAATGCAATTCGAAATACGTTCCTGTGCATTTTGAGATATCGCAAATACATTTCGAGATATCTTAAAATAACTTCCTGTGCATTTCAAGATATCTCAAATACATTTTGAGATATCTCAAAATCACTTCCTGTAACATTTCCTATTCTTTCAATGGGACTTCCTGTCTATTTCGAGATATCTCAAAATGAATTTGGGATATCTTAAAATGAGAAGGAAGTTATTTTGAGATATCTCGAAATATAATTTAGATATCTTAAAAGCATTCAAGATATCTTGAAATTCATTTTTTCAGATATCTGAAATACATTTTTAGATATCTAAAATTAATTTCATGATATCTTAAAATGGGTCTCTGCTCCATTTCAGATATCTAACAATGTATTTCAAGATATCTCAAATTGTATTTCAAGATATCTAAAATGCATTTTAAGATATCTTTAAAAGGACACTCAATTATTTCAAGATATCTCAATAGCATTTTCAGATATCTACAATACAATTTAAGATATCTCAAATACATTTCCAGATATCTTAAAACAGCTTCCTGTCCATTTTCAGATATCTCAAATACATTTCAAGATATCTTAAAATGACTTCCTGCACATTTCAAGATATCTCAAATACATTTTAAGATATCTTATAATAAACAAGTAGTCCCATTGAAATAATAGGCAATTTTACAGGAAATGATTTTGAGATATCTTGAAATGCATTTAAGATATCTTAAAATGCATGAAAGGTCAATTTAAGATATCTGAAAATTCATTTGAGATATCTTGAAATGCAGACACAATTATTTTGAGATATCTGAAACTGTATTTGAGATATCTTGAAATACATTTGAGATATCTCAAAATGTATTGCAGATATCTTAAAATGTAAAGGAAATTGTTTTAAGATATCTCAAAGCGAGTTTCAGATATCTTAAAAAGTAAATTACATTTTAAGATATCCAAAATTCATTTTGAGATATCTCTAAATGTTAATTTAGCTTGCCATATGTCTGTTATCCAGTCGTATGTGTAAAACTTACAAAATGCACACATTTCTGCTAAAATGTTTTTCAAATTTTACCACCAGAAAAATCAGTGACATCATAAAGAGGAACGGCAGTCCCATAATATCAATAATTTGAATTGAAGGCTGGACTCTTGACCATTGAATAAGGGGAGAGGCAAATCTTCAATTTAAAAGCACAGTTTTACTGGAATGCCTTTCTTGTTTATGACATGCACTGATTTTTCCAGACTGATCCATTTAACAATATTTTAGCAAGTTTTAAGAATACAACTGGATTATTCAACAAAAGTAATGTGAGATTTGTTTTTTCTTTATTCCATGGAAGTTTTTTTTTTTACATCATTTGCCATTGTAGAACATTGGTCACCATTTTATCATAAACGTTTTTCTCTCCGTTATGCATGAAAATAGGAGGTTAGAAATTTTTCTAAGTCATCAATACAAACTACATGGGGTAAGAAACAATTAAAAATATAATTTTTGAGTGGAGTATCCCTTTAAAGAAGTGTAAGAGAACTACAATCCTACTCTTGGTGCACACCAGAGCTGCAGCTTGTTTTTATGTGGTGTAAGAAAGCTGCAGTCCCTGTTCATGTGCTGTAATATGAGCAAGCTGAAGTGTGATGTGTTTCCTTAAATGAGCTCTAGAATGGCCGGGTGTAACATAAGACAGTTGCAGTATGACCTTTTGTTGTACAGTATCTACTGTACCAACTGTAGTATAACCTTTTTGAGGTATGATATGAGAAAGCTGCAGTCTGACAACTTTTATCTTTAGAGTTACTTGCGGTTTATACTCACTCCGTTCAGAAGAACTGCAGCATGTGCTCCATTTATTCAATGTATGTGAGTGGCAGGATTTTGCATGCTTTGCAGAAATGTAGCAATCATTTGTCCTTTTTTAATACAATTGTATTCTTATAATATAAAATGTTATTTTGAAGTCTTCTCGTTTGTCCTATCTAACTGACTGTTTTTATGGAAAGTAAGCTGAAAACTGACCTCATGTAATGTAACGGAGTTGAAGCTCGACCTCTGGTTGCACGGTAAAAGTGAGGTGCAGTCTGACCTTTTTGTAGGGCAACATGATTGTGCTTCAGGTCAGCCTCTTGTTGTGCAGTAAAAAGTGAGTGGCTGTCTGACCTTTAAGTTGCTCTACAATATCACTGACAGCCCGAGGTATTGCAGGAATCTTTACAGGCCAGGTGAGCTACAGTCTTAATGCATATTCTGCAGCTTGCTCTGCTCAAAGGTCTCTTGATGTGATGAGCTGGTGTACAGACTCTGTGGATTTGTTCTGAAAGTTTTCTTTGAAAATCCCGGTTGTAACAGAAAGTGTCAGGCAGTTCATCTATCATGCACTGGCAATGCCCGTAAGTCGTAGCAATTTGTCACAGGCTACAATCCACAGCTGAACTCCTTAATCTGCTTCCAGCTGCAGGAGCTGCCAAACGTAGGCAGCCGGCACATCTGCACAGCCGTCCTTGGCTTTCTCAAATGTCTGCGGTCTCATTATCTGCAGAATACAAAAATAAAAATACCCTGCGCTCGCAACAGGCAGCCGCCCCCGGGTACGAGAGAATAGCAAGTGCAGCTCTGGGAACAGCTGTCTGTACCACACTTTTCTTTTCACATCCAGGCCATCTTTTGTTTTAGAGGGGAACTGAATTCTTGCTTTATGTTTTACATATTTAGTGCTCTTTTACATCACTTGAAAAGATTCCCCTGACCTTAGAAAAGCAGAGCTGTAGTTGGAAGAATTACTCTGACTCAGTCAATGGAAAAAGAAATCAGACGGTGAGGATGAAGCTCTCAACTTTGAACATGGCCAGTGGTCACAAGCCATCTGAGCAGAGATAGATAAAGACACAGAGAGAAAGAGCACCACCTGCTGAGATTCTCCAGAGCATACTGCTCCCAATGGCATGTATCAAGTATTAGAGCAGGATATATTGATGGATATTACATCCCGACCCTGAAGAAGGCCATGCATATCATGTTTTAATTGCAGGCTGTATGGGTGCTGGCTCTGAGTGAGCTATCCCAAGGCATCCTGTTCTCTTAATGTGTATGCTCAGGCCGCAGGATGCTCAGCTTGCAGCCTGCCTGTAATTGGTGAGAATTTGCTTCAGTAATTATAGTAAATTGTCTGCGTTTGTGGCAAACTGCCGATTCAGAGGAGAGTGTAATCATTAGCTCTATGTCATGTTCTGTGCAGTACAGCAGTATAGGAAATTAGGGAGAAAGAGAAGGATATGCACTGCACCTAGGAACTGGGCGCAATTATTTGCATTTGTACAGGGGCACAGTGTAGTAAGATTCACGGTATGTGGAAAAGAATTGTTAATGATAAGAGTTTAACACCAGTGAATTTTACGTTAGAGATCTCTACACCATTGGCTTGTGCTATTAAGTCTTCTAAACCAGCATGTTATACTAGAGAGGTCCATTCTTATATTAAAGTTGCTGCACACAAAGCCCTTACACCAGACAGTCCTGTAAAGCAGTGGCTTATTCTAAAGAAGCTTTTATATTACTGGCCTGTGCTTATAATATTTACATCACCAAAAAATAATATTTACTCCAGTTAATTATACATATATCATATGTAGTGCTGCAGTCTTGTGAAGCTGGGTTCAAGTCCCATGTCCAATCATTGTTCTTATAGAATCTTTTAATTCTCAATGTGTTTGCATGGGTTTTCTTCAGGATCTCCAGTTTTCCACTCACATCCCCAGAGATGCGTATGTTAAGTTGATTAGATATTTCAAACTGGTCATGTGCAAGTCATGTGCATGAGTGGAGCATATAGTCCATGAATATTTGGACAGTGACACAATTTTCATAATTTTGTCTCAGTATGCCACCACAATGGATCAGAAATAAAACAATCATTATGTGATTGAAGCTGTAGTCTTTCAATTTTAATTTAAAGGGCATATGAAACATATTGTATGAGCTGTTTAGGAATGACAGCCAATTGTCTTTGTAGAAAACCACATTTCTAGGGGCTCAAAAGTATTTCGACATTTAACTGACAATCTGTTCCGTAGCCAGGTGGGAGCAGTTCCCTCATTATGTCATTAACTATTAAACAGGTAAAAGGTTTGGAATTGATTCCAAGTGTGGAATTTGCAACTGGAAGCTATCACTGTTAACTGTCATTATGAGGTCCAAGAAATGTCCATGCAAGTAAAAACAGGCCATCATTAGGCTTAGAAAACAAAACAAACCCTTTAGAGAGAAACATGAAGAGTTGTCAAATCAACCATTTTTTACTTTCTTAAAAAGGAAAGGACAAAACTGGTGAACTCAGCAACACTGAAGTCTGGAAAAGGTCTGAAAAAAACACAGAAGATAACTGTTCTGGATTATTACAGAATTATAGCCTTGGTGAAGAAGAACCCCTTCACAATTTTTAGCCAAACCAAGAACACTCTAAGGGAGGTAGATCTATCATTGCCAAAGTCTACAGTCAAGAGAATGTTTCATGAAAGTAGAGACAGAGGGTTTACCACAAGGTGCAAATCACTGGTAAACCTCAAGCATAGGAAGGACAGATTAGACGTCACCAGAAAACATTTTATTTATTTTTTGTTAAAAATGAATCACTGGATCAAGATCTATGTAGATGAAGATAGATAGATAGATAGATAGATAGATAGATAGATAGATAGATAGATAGATAGTGTGACAGTAGAGGTCACTGTTGTCCCGTGAAACCGTCAGATAATACGTCCAAACACTGGGTAAAATATAAGAAATGAATTAAATTTCTGTAATAATGTGCACCGAGCACCTCCACCATATACAATAAATCATCAATAATAACACAATAATCAATAATAAATCCTCCTCTCCACCCAGCAGCTCTGTCACACTCCCTCCCAACTCCAGCTCTGCCTGCTGGGTTTCCCACAGTCCTTTTTATAGTTCATGATCCGGAAGTGCTTCTGTCCTTCAGTCCATGATTCCTTAGCACTTCCGGGTCAGATGAAAACTTCTTCTTTTCCTTCAGCCTGGAAGTACTTTGTTTCTTCCATCCCCGTGACTAGGGAGTACTTCCAGGATATAATAGAAACACTCGTGCCTCCCTGCAGTGTCCCCTGGCGGCCCCCACAGTATCCAGCAGGGCTGTGAAGCTGAACTCCATTGTCCATGATGCCTGGCGGGAATTCGGGGCACCTCCATGTTGCAGGGAGGACTCCATCTAGTGACGTGGGGGTGTTGGCCAGGATAAACTGCCGGCCATCTCTCACAATAGATAGATAGATAGATAGATAGATAGATAGATAGATAGATAGATAGATAGATAGATAGATAGATAGATAGATAGATAGATAGATAGATAGATAGATAGATAGATAGATAGATAGATAGATAGATAGATAGATAGATAGATAGATAGATAGATAGATAGATAGATAGATAGATAGATGCTCCTACTTCCATGAATCTCCCAGTTATTGGTAAACAAATCCCATTTACAGTGCATCTCAAATAGCCTCACTTCATTGCCTTGTGTTCATCTCAGGAGATATCCAAGCTGAGGGCATTGGTGAACACAGGAATTTTTCATGTACAACAAAATTAAGGGATAGTAACAGAGACCAATAATACATATATGAAAGACTATTGTAAAAGCCTGAGGTTTGGTGGACAAAAAAATGGAAATAGTCATCAGAAATGGATAATGTTTATTGGAAGGGCCAATTTATTTATGACAGTGACACTGACTAATTTTCACTGTCTGCCCAATGAAGTCTTAAGCTTCCTCATGGGTATCACCATCTTTTTGAATGAATATGTAAGTGTGGTCTCCCCACCCACACTGCATTTTTTCATTTTAGGCTGATCTAACATGCATTGACTCTGCCCACCATGGACTCTCACCTGCAAATTTTGTGCAACTGATCCAGTAAAAAGGTATTTAATATATATTCACCCCCATCTCCTTCATCTTATCTGCAACCTTGTGGCAAATGTTCTCATCAGCCAGGGTGAAGCTCCAGACAATTTCATTGGTGCTTACAAAGTTTAAACAAGAGCAATGACAAATGAGGTCTCTCAGTCTGCACTTAATGCCATTGAGTGCCTTTCAGTGATGGAAGAATTGGATGACTTACAAAAGGTAGATGAGCTGAGAAAGGCCACACGCAGGGAAAAGGCAGAATACCACCTGACGTTATAAAGGCCTGAAAAAGTGTCCTGATTAACCATCTGCATGACCTCTTTTGTCAGTGTTTTGGGTTTAGAGAACTATACCACAGGACATGAGATATGCAAATAGTATTACAAAGGAGACAGAAGCAACAGCAATTACAGTAATGGAATGCCCTTGCTTACCATAGTTGTTAATTAGTGTTCGCTTCAGTAGTTCTCAATAGTCCTGCAGAAACTTCCCAAAAGACTATATCCAGAGTCACAGTGTGGCTTTCAAGCAGAGAGATTCACTGTAGACATAATCATCTCTTTAAGGAAGCTGCAGGGAAAGTGCCATGAGCAACAGCAGCCACATCACCTTTATAACCTAACCAAGGTATTTAGCCTTGTGAGCATAACTGGATTACTTTAAGTCCTGGCAAAGACTGGCTGCCCAACAGGCTGCTGAGTATTATCAGGTCTTTCCATGATGGCATGTAGGGCACAGAACAGTATATGGACTCATTATCAGAAGTGTTCAGATTTTGCAGTGGAGTCAGCCAAGGCTATGCGTTGGCCTTCACCTTGTTTGATATTTTCTTCCCACCGTGACTTAAGAATTCACTGGAATCACCAACGAATGGGAACTTTCTGAGCACCAGGTTCAATGGAAGTCTGTTTAGTTTTGAACACCTAAAGGCAACAAGCAAGATCCAGGTGTTAGTCACTGCAAGCTTGTTGTTTGCAGGTTATTCACCAATGATACTGCACACCGAGAAATAGCTTAAGAGTCTTTGAGACTATTTTGTAAAAGCCTTCCTGAATCTTTGTTTGAACATAAGCCCCAGGAAGACCAAAGTAATCGCCGAAGAAGTTGTTCTCCCCAACATCATTATCAACACTACATGTTCGGGATAATACATCAATTTTTCTACCTTAGCTCAGCCTTCACCAACAATCTGGTTTTAGATTCAAAAACCAGCAAGCACATTGTTAAGGCTTTTACAACTCCGGCTAAGATAACCAAAAAAGTCTGGAACAATTACATGCTTACGATAAGTGGCAAAATGACCTTACATCATCCATTCATTCTCAGTATTTTACAGTATGCAAGTCATAAATAGACACTCTATGTTCATCAGGAAAAGAGATTGAACTTTCTGCCTTTGCTGTTTAAGACAGATCCTTAGATTCACAGATAATTGCAGGATTGTCAACATTGAGGTCTCTGAGCACACTCAGATGTCCTCCATGTTGGGATTTCTATAGACATAGAATTGACCGTAGGCAAGAGAAAATACTGGGCACTCAAACCTTCGCTTTAAGAGATCTGCAAGCACAATCTGAAAGAAATGGACATTGCCATTACATAGTTTTAAGTGCTCACAAAGAACAAGTCTAGATTAAAGGAAGTGTTAAGGACGGGACTGAAGGCAAACAAGGCCAGCTACATGACCAAGCTGCTCATAAGTTTTTTAACAGGAAGAATTAGCAGGGAAAACTGCCAGCAGATTCTCCTTGAAGTGTCAGCACTGCTATAGACATTGCTATTCCTTTGCTGGTCTGTACAGACATATCAGGCACTGCTTTGCAAACTGATGTTCTCTCAAGGGCTCGTTTCTATGGTCTTTTAAGATTAAAGAATGTCTACTCCCACTGCCATTATATGCATTGTGCATGCATATACATCAATATATACATAAAATTCAAAGTTTACTGACTCACACACTCATCAACAAAATCACTGTTTCCTGTTCAGCTGAAATTTGGCAGTGTGGTACATCTAGAGCAGTAGGTACCCACAAAGAAAGGACATTTCAATTTATCAATATTTAGAAAAACTGAATACCCCAAAATCTCAAAAATTATTTGATTGAAATTTGGTGACACTGTAAAAAAATACCTGACATGTTTTTTCATTTGTTGTGATATTTGTCTTTAATACTGCTGTAGTGAGTTTGACATTGTAAAGCACTACGTCCACTTTTCACAGCTGACAGCGATCGCCCAGAGAAATGGGGTGAGCATGTTTATGCAGATGAAGGCTATCTTCAGTAGCAAAGTTAAAGGAGCAAAGTTCAGTGAAGCTCAAAAAATATGTTTATAGCAAGTGCTATTAAGTTCAAGTGCCTGCCAGGTGCTGTGGCTGTGAGTGTAGCAAAGCAATTGATCAAGTAAGAAAGGTATTTAATATATATTACACCCCCACCCCCCATTGTATCTGCACCCTTGTGGAAAATGCCAGTGTGGGAACTACAATTTCCATTATCCACTGCAAAGCTACAGACAATTTCATCAGCACTCACAAAGTTTAAATAAGAGCACTGACAAATGAGGTATGCCATTTGTAGATGTTTAGTAGAGGAGCTAACTACAACATCACTGCCATGCTATATATCAACAGCATTTATGACTACAGTAAGTTCTTGGAATGCCTGGTTCTTGCTTGTCTCATAATGTAAGTGGTCTTATATATTTACTCAAAGTCCATGCATTTGTTGTTTGATGTTGCTGAGTGAAGATCAATTAATATCCCCATGCGGTATTAAAGGAAATCAATATATTTAACAAGTCTCCTTGATTTCTTTAAGTTAATTTAAGATATTTTTTAGTTTCTGCATCTTTGACCCTGGGTACACGTTCACTTAGATTTCAGCCCCAAAAATCTCCCAGTTACACCAGTAGCTTTTACTAGTGGTTTAACTTGAATGGCTTTTACAGCAGTGTGCTATACTAGATGAGACAAAATCCAAATATGTTACACCAAAGGGATGTATTGGAAAGTTGAAGCAAGTGGGCTGGTCATGGCAATAATGACAAAGAAGGCTATGAATACACCTTCAATGTTAATGTAATAATGTAATCTTCTCTTGGCAGGCCATGCTTGGATCACACTAGAAAAAGAAATTTATGAAAGAATCATAGTCCTCTGAGACCCAATGATGCACGCATTAAGATGATAAAAGGGAGTGTGAAGATACCATATGTTCAAATTGGCTATTTCCTCATAGCAAATTTGAGGAAACCTTACTTTGTGATGAATCCTGTGGACGTCTTTAGATCCATAAAAAGACTCCAAGCAAGATAGTCCTGTGATAATACACTATTGAGTTAAACCAGAAATCAGATAATTCCTGCAGATTGTTCAGAAAATTATTTTTCATAGATGTATTATATTTAGAAACAGATAAAAAGCGACATCATGTCACAATCTAGAAGGCCAGAAAAAATATTTTGCTATGAAAGTCCTGTTACATTTTTAAGTGCATTAAGGGTGCCTCCCGGGAGCCTCACATGGCTGGGACACCCACAGTCTGGAAGCACAAGGGGAGACAACTAGCACAGGGCTTTGTCTCCCCCAGGGCGCTAGATGGCAGCCCCATCCAGGTTGTGGCATTATCACAGATTCCCACAGGAAAGCATGGGAATTAGAGTTTGTCAGCTCAGCCCTGTTTGGTTCCGTGGGTGCCGTCAGGTGGCACTGATAGGACTGGAGAGTCCTACTTTGTTGAGCTCCATCCTTAACCAGGAGTGCTTCCGAGCCACAATTTTAGGACAACAGAAGTACTTCTGGGGATTACATAAAATAAGCTGCATGACACAACTCAAGGAGCCAGATTCAGGAGGAGGTGGATAATGCTTGCATGGAGGAGTGGAGGCAGAGAGAGAAAGAGAGACAGAGAGAGAGAAAATAGACAGAGTTGCAAAGTGCTTTATTGCTGCTGTGCTTTGTATCTGTGCTTGGTACTGTGGAAAATACTTACCTGCAGCGGTTCCCACGAAACAGAATAAAGAATCCTCTTGTTTGTAGCAGACTGGTGTCCGAACCTGTGTTGTTTCAGGTGTTTGGAGAATCGGGGTACCCCTTGATGTCCACAAGTGTTAAAGGTTAAGTAGCCTGTCCTGTCATGTTGTAGTCAAAAATGAAAAGTACCCAAAAATTACTATCAAAGCTAAAAAAATATTTAATTTTGAGTGTAATAACATGCCAAGGTCAAAACTGAAAAGCGATATGACTCAACAAAAGCTTAAAAAGAGTGCTTTTTCAGAGTGACATTGACATCGGTCCTTCTACCAGTTAATGAGGGATCCATCTTTAAACTGTTCAAAAGAAAGAAATAATAATCAAAATTTTAGTTTCTCTTGTTCTTTTTTCTAACTGTAATTCAGTTCTTTTTGTTTTGTTCTACAATGATTCTCTTTTTCCTTTCATCATGAAATTGTACAACAACCTGGCAGAGTATTTCCTTGTACTAAACCAAGAAATGACAGCATTCGGTGCTTTTCATCTGTCTGTATACAAAATAATACCCATGATGTCTGCCCACACATTTTAACAATGCCTGAGTCATACAAATGCACAAACTGCACCCTACCTGTTTGTGTCATGAACTCCAAAATAGAAACAAAACAAGGGAAAAAGACTAAGTGAAACCCTAAAATACAATTCGAACCCAGAAGTGATTTACTCTGGAAGAGAGCTATACAACAGAGGCTTATAAAAGAGGGAGCAAAGCAGGACTCCCTGATTTACTCAAAGTTCATGCAGGACACTGCTTGATGTTGACCGATGAAGAATGAATTTCAGCATAGTGTGTAAAAGGATAGCAATATATTTAGCCAGTCTCCCTGATTACTTTTGGTTAAGGCCCGCATATAGAAACTGGTATTGCCATCAGAGAAATCTTCTGGGGTCTTCATCATTGAACTCTGTGTTAAAGGGCCCTGCACCAGTGAATTATAAAAGAGAGTACATAAAGGGTTGCTCCATATTCACTCAAAACACATGCATGACACCTTCTGAATTTCAAAGAACAGAGAAAGAAAGAGTAATCATTGAAAAATGAATGTGACTGAAATAAGTATCAAACCATCCTGCTGGCTACAGTTATTGGAACTCTATTTGAGATCTTCAGAGGTGTTTCTGTAAGTGGTAGCCCTAAAACTATTGTTCTGTATGTAGCACAGGAAGATTTATTGAGACAGATTGGAAGAAGAAAAGTTTAAAAAATTTAGAGAAGGTCAAAATCAGATAAAAAAAAAAATCTTAAGCAAAAGTATCAAGTCATGAACCAAAACTCTTACAGCAAGAGTCAAAAACAGAAAATTCAATAAGGAGAAATTAAAGAGGCAAAAGTTAGCATGCAAAGGTAGTTTTCAATCTGTAAACTCAGATAAGGAAGTAATGTGATAGCTGACCTTTTAATCCGTCATGACCTCCATGAACCACCTCTAACAACTGCCAAAGCTACCTAGCAACAAGTGAAACAGAATGTATTATCAATAACTCCTGTTATAAACAAAGATTGCATTGGAGATGTTTCAAAATAAATTTTCCTAAACAAAACAACACAATAAATCTAAATCCTTATGCATGAATCAAAATCATAGCTTAAGAAAGAATAGGAAGCCTAAAATAAGTGAAAACCCCATTGGAAAATGTACGAAAAAATTAATAAACTGACTAATCTCAACAGGCACATGCTGGTGGCCTGTTTTTCATAATACTGTAAATTACAGAAGTTCAGCAATGGACGTGGATGTAAACAGAGCTTAGACAGAATGTGCATCTGTGATTATTAACATGCCAATTAAATATCACTGTTGTTAGGAACACTTTAGGGATCAGTCTTTTTCTTTTTATTTTATTCCTAGAAGTTAATAGTTTTTATTTTCATTACTAATATATTTTCAGTGATGTCAATGTGTCTACATTAGCTGTAATTGTTTTTTTTTTAACAGGAAATATATTTTGGTGCTTCTGAATTTCATAGATACCATTTTGTCTGGTCGCTATGATGATGTCTGGCTACTAGGTGTTATGATATAGACTGTTCTATGAATATTTTAATGGGTATATTTGAATCATTTATGAATTATGAAACACTGTTTTAAAAGGCTTTAGGGTCTCTTAATTCTGATATTTATTTTTTATCTTGTGGACGCCATTTTGTATTTGATGCAGTTACTGCTACTTTGTTGCCCTGCATTGGGACAGCGCCACATGTTTCAGAGGTCATGAAGCACTGTTCATTGAAGCAACAGATTAAAAAGTCTGTTGAAAGTACACTTCCTTATCTGAGATGCGGACACTAAATCCCTTTTTCATATATCCTTTGATTGTAATTTTTTTTTTGTTTCTGAACTATTGCTAATGAAACTTATGATTATGGTTTTTATGTTGTGTTCTGGATTGGCACTTGTGACATTTGATCTTTCAGTTTTGACCTTTTTTATATCTTTCGTTCAGTTCCAAGTAAAATATCAAATCTTTGTAAGTTTGCTGACACAACACTAGGCATGTCATGCACGTATTATTCCATGTGACATGTAATATCACAGCGGCCATTATACGACGAGGAGTCAAGCTAAAGTTAGAAAAAGGAAAGAACCTTAACAAAACCGATAATGTCATTTCTCAATTTAGTCTCTACCCTTCTCAATGCATTTGTACCACCTGCCTGGATTCCAGCAGAATGAAAGGTTTTCTCTTGTCTTCGCAACCACTCGTGTATCCGAGTTATTGTCGAACACTACATGCCAAGGGGTACTACAGCCACTAGTTACTGTAAGTTGCTGGAGACCAATGTGAAGCCTGCTATGCGATCCAAGCAGTGGGGACTGCTGTCTGAAGGAGTCCTTTTGCTGCAAAACAATGCCCACCCACACACTACACCAAGGCTTGTCTGGAGAAACTGAAGTTTGAGGTACTGCCACATATTCCTTATTTGCTAGATTTGGCACCGCGTGATTTCCACCTTTTTGGACCACTGAAAAACATCTGGGTGGCCATCAGTTCAAGACAGATGATGATGTGAAGAAAGATGTGCACAAGTGGTTGCGAGGACAAGACAAAATATTTTATTCTGCTGGAATCCAAGCACTTCTATGCAGGTGGCACAAGTGCATTGAGAAAGGTGGAGACTACACTGAGAAATGACATTAGCATTTTTGTTAAGGTACATTCTGTTTTCTAATAAATCCCATTTTTTAACTTTAGCTTGACTCCTCCTCGTACAGTATATAAGATAGCTGCTTACATTAGCAAACTTTTAACAAACTCTGTTATAGACCTTTAAAGTGAAGACCCCAGGAGAAACTATTTTCTGAGCGAAACAAAAAACGTTTTTGACTTTCAGTTCTAGTTTTAGTGCAAGATATAGCAATCCTCAGCATACTGAACATTACTACAACCTTGACAGGCCTCTAGCCAAAATCTAAAGGAATTGTTTGCATGTCAGTGCTGCTATCTTGTTTGAAAACTTGTTCTGTTCAGTCCAAAATAAAAATAACAGCTGTACAGCATTTCAGGGTTTGGTCCATGGTATCATCTTAATTATCGATTTTTCATTTTGCACAATCTTCTTTTGTTTAATTATCACATGTAGCTCTCCTCACTATGTCTATTATGTAATTAGATTATTTGGGTCAATCCCCTTAATGATTCTTAGAACTTCAACCTATTCCACGTAGGCCTTATTGTTATGGATATTGTAGCAATATGTTATGTTTCAGCCAGGGTGTGTTTCCTTGCTTATGTTTATTTTCCTTTTTTGCATCTTCTTTGTTTGTTGTAAAGCATTGTAAAGTTGCGTCTGTTTATCATTTATTGCATATGGATCATGTGTTCTCCTGAGTTGCTTTTGTTTTGTGGGCGGAACTACAAGGCAGGGCCACTCTGATGTCACCAGTGAAGGACCGCCATCAGCTCATATATTATGAAGTTGGAGAGGGGACTCCTTCAGCAGTTTTTTAATGTTTGGAGAGTGCTATTCTTGTGAGTGTTGCTTTTCTACTTTCTTAGAATTTTTGCATCTGTTTTTGGATTTGGATTACTGGGTTGCAGAATTAGATTTGTTTCTATGGATTACCTTGTTAGGCAAACTCTTTTTGCTTTTGCATTTTTGCCTTGATATTTTTTTTTGTTCTTCTTTTGCTTGTTTTAGTAAATGTCATCATTTGTAAAGACTTTGGACTGGTCATGTCTCTTAAGCCAGGGTTTTTCACAGTTATAATCCCTTGCGGGCATTTATGTGCACGTTGTATATCTGTGCACATCCATCCATTATCCAACCCGCTATATCCTAACTACAGGGTCACAGCGGTCTGCTGGAGCCAATCTCAGCCAACACAGGGCGCAAGGCAAGAAACAAACTCTGGGCAGGGCGCACACACACACACACACACACACACACCAAGCACACACTAGGGACAATTTAGAATCACCAATGCACCTAACTTGCATGTCTTTGGACTGTAGGAGGAAACCGGAGTACCCAGAGGAAACCCACGCAGACACGGGGAGAACATGCAAACTCCATGCAGGGAGGACCCGGTCTGTGCACATTTAAACATAAATTTTCAACTTTTGAAACCAGATCCTCTTTTTGGGCTTATATAGGCTGAAACTTGACTGTGAAGTTTTGGTTCTTGCTGCCTTGGGTGAGACCTTTCCTGTTTATAGATATTTTTGAGGCCTCACACCCTTTGCTTTGCTTTGTGCACTCAGTCATAACAGTAAGAAGTATGGTCTTTTAAATATCAGAAAGTGCAATGTGATAATGTGGCATTCATTTTGTTTATTTACAGACTCTGATAATCATAGTGAGTCTTCTTGCCCTGGCTTAATTTCTAAGGAAAATCTCAAATTTTTTGGCTTTGCCTTTTGATCTTTTAATCCTCTGGTGTCAGGTAGAATTTGGTGTAGTTTTGTTATTGTGTAATAATGACTGAGAATTGATAATCAATTTATTATTTGTTAAACTCAGATCATGACTGCAGTGTAGTAATAATTGCAATGTTATGCTTCTGTCTTATATGGTGCATATGTTTGCCGATTGTGGTTTAGTTTACTTACTAACAGTTAATTCCTCTTTATTTCAAAAACCTAAAAAACTTGGCACTGGCACCTTGAAAACTAGCGAAGAACCGAGTCATTAGGAGAACCCTGAAGATGAGAACTCTAGAGATCAGAAATTGTAACTTTGCCTGAAAAGATTGATAGGGCATAACACAGTTTATTGTATGTGAAAGATCAGCTCATGTCTCCAATATCAGATTAATAAAACAGTGACCTACGTTATTGTGATGCTTACTTTGAACTGTAAGTACTCTACCATTTTCATTGTGACAATTTTGCAGTTTTTAAAATCTAATTCCAAAATCAAAATATTCTTTATTTGGCTTGACAGTGTTATGTGATGTGAATGCACAGTTAGTTAAGTGATCAACTCCCCCAAACCTGAGGAAGGTTTTGAATTTCTGTGCTGTTTAGGGTTTTTAGTAGGTAGCGCTACAAATCTCTTAATGTCTATTTTTAATTAGATATATTTCCTCACACATGGTGCCTGCTGTCAATTTATGGTTAAAAGGATGCTTCAAACTGCGATCTCTGAGGTGTTTAAGGATTCAGCTGAAGTGATGTAATTATTTATTCACTTTCAGTCATTCAACATTTTGCCATTTTTTAAAATTTCTTTGTTGGTCTTACTGTCAATAAAAAGGATCCGTAGAAACTGTAAAAAATGCCTGTTAATGAAATGAAGTGTACATTGAGTCTTAAATATAAATGATCTGTATGTATTTCATGGAACGAAACCCAAGGATATTGCAGCTATTACAGAGCATAGACCCAGGCATGTGATGCAACCTTTTTGCCTAGTATAGGATGCTATATAAGTAATGAGTAAGTGCCTGTACAGAGTTGACATCTAACCCTATCCCTAACTTTGAGACCAGCTGTTGAAAGGCGCTGCCACAGAATAGCATAATCAGCACTGAGTATTCAACTTGTTCTGTCATCTGTAGCAGAGCAAGAAGCTGTCACTTGCTCAGGTCGTCACATAGAAAGAGAGGTGGAGAGCGAGACGCCCATCCGTCTGCCAATTAAAGGTGGAGGAAGCCTTGCTGATCCGCATCGCGTTTTCACCACCCCACTTTACTGGCACTCAGTTAACACTGGCTTGTGTTTGGCACTGATAAATGACTGCTCTCGCGTCCAGCTCTGCATGACAAATGATGTGTAGAAGTGAACATGCTTCCCTAAAAAAATGACACAGTGCAGTGCTATTTCTCTTCTCAGTGCTGAGTATTTAACCCTCACAATAAAGTCTGTGTGACTCTTTCATCATTCACAGGTGTCGACTGTTTGTTGAAGGGGGAGGGTATGTGTGTGCGTGGTTGGATAAGGTGGCGGGGTGGTTGTAGGAACAGGAAGAGTAACTTAATTCATTTGCTCCTGCTTGGCCATCATAGTGGTCTACAACATCAGACTGTAGGTTCATCATTTTGTCATCTGGCAAGATCTGGCTGGTCAGTCTGTCAACAGAATGAACGTCTCACCTGGCTCATGGTAGAAGTTAATGACAAAGCTGAGCTTGTTAACCTCTTTTAAGAAAAGTTGCAAACAAGATGGGACCATTAGTCAATCATGATTGTTTAGTTGGCTAATAGCTATGTCACCAGGGTATTTTTGTTTCAGTTAAAATACTTGACAGTTTACTCCCTATACCCATGACCCATATGACACTTCATTAGTGTGGACATGTCAAAGCTCTCATTTTAGAGTGGACTGTAGTCACTGAACAGTTAACAGGCAGTGTCAGATTTGAAACCTCATGAGGGCGGATATGTCAAATAACTCATGCTCATGTTAGTGATAAGGGTTAAGCTGGTCAGTCTGAAACATAAGACTTTTTTAAAGTGGACATGTCAGAACAGTAGCCTCATAGGAATTGACAAAGTGTGGAGGGGACCAAGATATTTCCTTCAACTTCCTCAACTTTGATGGAGACACTTCAGCTATGGTAACAATTATTTTGAGAGCAAGGCCAATGGTATTGCTTAATCATTTTTAGTGAAGAACAGTGGCAGATTGCTAAAATTAAGGAAACTACATGTACATATATGACTGTCAGAATTCATCATCTAGAAAAGTGGCCCACAGTCACATGGCCCCTCGATACTAGGATTATAGCTTTCCATTCACAGAGAGAGATGTAAAGTGTGGGGGAGACAGAAAAGTGTGTGAGTGGAAGAGTGCAGGGAGACAGAGAGGCTTGTAACTGAGAGAGAGAGAGAGAGAGAGAGAGTTGAAAATAAGATTGTCTTGGCTGCTCCAAGCAGCTGGTGACAGTTCCTGCCCTAGTGAATGATGGGGAATTGCATTTATGCTTTTCACGGCCCCCACGTTCCTTGGTAATAGTATCATTACTTTCTAATTTCATGGAACACTAAAAGATTCTTGCAGGGGCAGGAAAAGCAAGCACTGCTGCTGACGGAAAGTGCGAGTTTTCTTCCTCAGGCCACAGATAGCTATGAGGAGGAGGCAGACTGGGGGAACTGAGAGATGGCTACCTTGTCATATCAGGTAGGTATAAAAAGGCCCTGGCTGGGAGCTGTTCCTCTGATATTGAATTTCCATGGCCCAACATTTAATTACCCTGGGTGAATCCCTAGAAACGAAATATCCTGTTCACTCTGCAGTTGGCCTTAAAGTAGACGTCCTCCAAGATTGGATATACAGAAAAGTGTACAGATGTTTAACTCTTAATATTGCAAAGCATATAGTAGACATCATATTTCAACTACTCTGAGTCAAGTGCCCCCTATAACAAGATCCATGATCTGCTCTGTCCTGATTTTAGTCACCTTCTACCAATAGTAACCCTGATTAGATCAGGGAAACAATTAGGTTTCTCAGTAACTTGCCTGCTTTGGTAATTACCATCACAGTGAATGGTCTTCACTAGTGTTAGTATTACTTTTCAAAGACTCAGTGTGTGTGGTCACCATCTGTCCTCAGTGATTTTGGTCTGTTCAGGTATAAAAGGTGATTTAGTCTCCCACATTTCACATTGACATTGATCTTAATAGTGCCATGAAGTGAATGGTCTATTTCTGGTCTCAGTGTGATCATGCCTACTCTTAGGTGTAGCTAACTTGATCTTGCACTAGCTTGGATAATATTTGTGTCATGCATTCAACATCAATTATGCATTGATTATCTAACAGCTCTGGTGCTGTTCGACAGAACATGCATGCAATATTTCAGCTGAAACTGGTGATACTGACTCCCTCATGGGTGCGCCTGGTCTCATCCTAGCCTTTAAGATATCCACCTGTTCATTAGTGTACTGTGCAATGTCTTACCCTGACTTTGAAGATATTGGCCTGCTCATGCAAGCATGGTCTTCTACTGGTGTGTTCTTTGCATGGTTTAATTAGGTAGGCAAGGGCAGGCAACTTGAATAGTTATATAAAAGAACCAGACTCTTCGTCCACAAAGAGATGCATAAAAATCATTTACTTTATTACAAGGACTGTATACCACAAACCAAATCTAACTATTACACTCAGTTAATTTCTTGTAATAAAGGTAACACCAAGTCTTTTGTTTTCATTACTTAATAATGTTACACAACCTCTTTACCATCTCAAGTTTACTCAACTGCTTTCTGTAATTCTCGTATGTCCTTTTTTAATGAGAAAATCCAGAGGATACATCAGCACCTCGGTCCAGATTCTCTCTGTATTTCTTTTGAACTACACCCGCCTATTCACTCTTTTTCTTCTTTCCAGCTTCCCACTTCCTCAGAAATCTCAGATCTGTAAATTTAAATCATCTACTTGTCAGCTGGACCCCCTCCCTACAGTTCTGGTTAAAGTCTGCCTCCCTTCTTTGGTCCCTCTTATTTCTGCCATAATTCACTCTTCTCTCACTACTGGTATTGTTCCTTCATCTTTTAAAACTGCTGCAATAGCCCCAATATTGAAAAAACCTGGTGCTGATCCTACTAACTTCAATAATTTTCTCCCTATTTCAAATTTGCCCTTTATCTCCAAAATTCTTGAAAAAATAGAGCTATCCAACTTCACTCCCACTGATCTCATAATAATATATATGAAGAGTTCCAGTCTTGTTTTTGACCCCTTCACAGTACAGAAACGGTAAATGTTAAAATTACCAATGACCTTCCATTGGCTGCTTACTATTCTCATCCTTCTTGATCTGAGTGTGGCCTTTGATACTATTTGTCACACCACTCTCCCTAATAGATTATCTTAGATTGGAATTACCCACACTCTACTTGATTGGTTCAGATCCTACCTCTCAGGCTGCACTCAGTTCATTCAGCTTAAAACTTTCACATCCCAACCCACCGCTGTTACTTCAGGTGTTACCTTCTTTCCCTTGGCACTATCTTTCGTAAACATAACATTAATTTTTGCTATTATGCTGATGACACCCAGCTCTATCTTCCTAGTAAACACACCTTTTCCTTTTCACCATCTTTGCTTATTGACTGTATTGCTGAAATTAAATCCTGGTGTTCTTCAAATTTTCGTAAATTAAACAGTGACAAAACTGAGGTTCTCCTCATTAGCTCAAAATCATCATTATCCAAAGCCGATAATCTTTCTCTTGTGATTGATAACTCTGTTGTTTCCCCATCACCTCAGGTTAAGAGTCTGGGTGTCATCCTTGACAGTACTCTATCTTTACAATCTCACATTAATAACATCACCCGGTCTGCTTATTTCCACATACGTAAAATTAATCGCATCCGCCCCTCTCTCACTCCCCATACCACTGCCATTCTTGTTCACAGTCTTGTTATTTCTCGTCTGGACTACTGCAATTCACTCCTCTTTGGTCTCTCAAATAAATCTCTCCATAAGCTTCAGCTAGTCCAGAATTCTGCAGCTCGCATCATTACTCGAACCCCATCTATTCACCATATTACTCCGGTCTTGCAGCAGTTTCATTGGCTCCAGATTAAGTTTCGAATTGATTTTAAAATTCTGCTATTAACATTTAAGGCCATTCATAACCTCACCCCTCCATATCTGTTTGACCTTCTTCATGTTGCCATTCCCTCCCGTAACCTTAGATCCTCTTCCTCCATCCACCTGACTGCCCCTCTCGCTTGTCTAACCTCCATGGGGAGCACAGTATTCAAGCTGTTCTGCTTTCAAGCTCTGGAATTCATTACCTACTGAGCTTAGCAATATCAAATCATTTTCAGCCTTCAAATGTAAACTTAAAACGCATCTGTTTAAAATGGCTTTTTCTTTATGATTACAGTGGCTTTGTTTGGTTTTAATTTTTATATCTTCTGTTTTTTTCTGATGTTTCAAGTTGTTTATAATGTGTCATTTTATTTATTGATTTATTGTTTGTTTGGTGTCCTTGAGTTCTCAGAAACGCGCCTTGTATAAATAAAATGTATCACTATTATTTAGGTATTATGCATGGAGTAATTCTGGTGATTTTAGCTCAATCAAGCATTGTCAGATGGCACTGATATTATTGTTCTCTTGCTCATATAGGGTCTGCCATCATCCTCTTTGATATTGGTCTGTTCATGTGTGTGGTGTTCACAGTCATCTTCTGATATTAGTATTACTGACCTGATCATACATGCAGTTGGTATATTCTTGTACTGGGTTTGATGACTTTTAACCTGGTTAGGGTTAGGGTTAGCCTCAATCTTAATGACACCCTCATTCATTCACTGTGCATGGCTAACTGTCATAAAATAGTTTAGTTGAATTGTCTTACAATAGTTTTGATGACATTGGCCTACTAATGAAAGCAGTGCCTATAGTATTCTGCTGATGAACCTTCTATTGGCTTGATAATACATGCAGTGTGCACAGTCACTTTCTGGCCTTACTGATATCTGCCTTCTCAAATATGCATGGTCTTCTACTAAACTTGGTAATTTTATTCCAATCAAGTATGCAGTGTATGTAGTCACTTACTAAGAAATGCAGCATTTGTAGTTATCGTCTAGGGTCAGTGATACTGACCTGCATGGCTATTTGGTGGTCTTGCTGATATTTCCCTGATCACACATGTAATATGCATGGAGTTCTAATGGTCTCAGAGATATCATCTTGCTCAGGCATACAGTGTTCATGGTCACCTCCTAGCCTCACTGATATTGTTCTGCTTGGTGATCAAGAATGCAGAGTCAGTCAATGTCCCCAGTAGTGTCATCCTGCTTAGACATATCATGTATCATCACTTACTGGCTTCTGTTCTTGTATGCAGTGTGCACAGCTTTTTATTGGTTTCAAGACTGAAAACCTGCTCAGGTTTGCCTAGCTTTCCACAGGATTATTGAATCGTTGTGTATGGTCACTTACTGGTAACTGTCATGTTAGACTGTTTAGTGCTGAAGTCTGCTTGATTTTTGAATTTATGTAAAAGCACCAATTATGAAGCTGAAATGGAATGCAACCTCTGTAGGTCACCTAGTATATATTAAACGTATCAATGCTCACAGTAAACTGTGGGTTGATGCAGACAGAGTCTCATTAATTTAGATCTGGAAACAGAGAATAATCTGAAAAATGAAAAAAAGAAATCATCAGGACAAAGATGAGCCAGTAAGAAGTCCAGTAAGAGGAGCAAAGCTCTAGACACACTGTGAATGTCCTGTTTTGGAGAAAGAAAAAGAATGGCCTACTAGCATAGCTGCGGAGAAGCTCTGTGGAGATAAAAATCTCTAGAGAAACACTTTCATTCCTGCTTCCTATGCCCCTGAGCTGCTGATAAACTCTTGATGCACGCAGAACAATAATTGTGACATATCACCTTCATAACGGCAGGCTGAGGACCTGTCATCTGGGCAGGGGCTGGGAGATTAGCGATCCCGTTTTCCATGGTAAGAGATATTAAGGCAGAAAAATGGCTTTGCTGTCATGCCCTGATCGAGTTAAGAAGGCTTTTGAGCTGCTTTAAGCTGATGCAGCCAGCTATCGGGAACACTTGAAGGCTGCACCCACTCAGAACAAGCATATCTCCGTTACTCACTCACCGGTCTGTGCTGTTAGTAAAAATAATCATCCAGCATCTTGAAGAACATCATGCACAGCATTAAGTCCATGAAAAAAGAAAAAAAAATCAGTCTTTTGTTTTCTGACTTTGCCATCCCCAGATCAGAAATAGTATTTTTTTGACTCTAGAACTACCATTGCAAAAATGGTTACTTATTTACTCAGGGATACAGTTTCTATACCACACAACCCTGTACACTTTCTTAAAAATGTCTTACTTATTGCAAAAATCACAGCATGAAAAAACTCCACCTTCATTCCATAAAGATGTGGATTACAACTGCCAACAGAGGCATGGGCACTGCAACAATCAGTGTAGGATGCAGAATATAACAGTTGAAGGGACAGTGTGGAGTGGAAAAAAAGCATTTTTACATTGAATACTTTTTACTTTGTGGTCCAGTGTTGTACAGTAACAAAGTAGAAATACTTTATTACCATACTTTTTTATTTGAAGAAAATAACATTAAATACTGTGTAGGTTTGAGAAGGTAGAAAAAGATGATTATTATGTAGAGGTGCAACAGATAAAAAATTCTCTGCCTTGAAGTGGCATTGTTCAATAATCTGAGTGATGATGGACAATTGGTTTATTGGTATATTGATAATTTGTATTGACCGGGACACAAATCAGGGCATATAAAGAGGTACAGTAGAATTTTATTTTTTATTGCAGACCCAGATTGTGTATATTCATCAATTTTTGTCAATGTCCAGGTTTTTATAGCTTGTATATGTACTATCTAATAATAAACGATAGGGAGTAATAAAGTTAGGGAGTGCCATGCCACCTACTGCTTTAGGTGTTTTTAGAGTAACCATTGAATGTGCAGATGTCTGAAATTCCAAATAAATTAGGTTATAATTCAGTCTAATTTCTTAAAGAATGATTTGTCTATACATATAAAAAGAGTTGGGATCCGAGAGACTGTGTTTGTGTGTTTGTGGAGGGATGGAGAGTTAAGGCGGGTGGAGGAGTCACGTGATCATCTCCCCTCCCATTCACGTCGTTTCATTCACATCATTTCACTCCGAGCTGAGCTCCGCAGCTGACGCAGTCTTGCCGTTCTTTTTCCTTAGTGTTTAGTCCTCTCTCCTTTACTGATTTATATAAAGGAGAGTTGAGATCCGAGAGACTGTGTTTGTGTGTTTGTGGAGGGATTGAGAGTTAAGGCGGGTGGAGGAGTCACGTGATCATCTCCCCTCCCATTCACGTCATTTCATTCACATCATTTCACTCCGAGCTGAGCTCAGCTGAACTCCGCAGCTGACGCGGTCTTGCCGTTCTTTTTCCTTAGTGTTTAGTCCTCTCTCTTTTACTGATTTACTGTTTACTAGACACAGTACTTACTGAATAGTATTTTTCCTTTAGTGTTTCTACTTAGTGTTTCTTAGTGTTTAGTAGACGCGGTGTGCCAGTGTTCCCGGCAGTTTACTGTTACTTTCTACTTCGTTTTTGGACTTTAGTGTTTAGTAGACTTTTACTTTATCTCATTTACTGTTTTTCCCAGCGGTGTTACCGTTTTTCCCGTTTCTATTTTTTATGTAACATGTTCACGAATTAGTCATAGAGAAAATTTATATATTTTGGCTCCAGGAGGACAAACCAAAAATGCTGTATATAAAGAAGCTCTATAAGTCGCATGTAGATACATAATTATTCCAACTACAGCGACTGCAGCGAAGCGCACATGGTCTGCTAGTTAATGTATATGGGGATGCTCTTAAATTAGAAAAAGAAGCTTGGGAAGAATGACAGTATTGATTCTTCCTGCTAATGTGAGGTGGAGGGTAGACCATCTGTTCACATCTTGTTGGATTTTTTCCATTCTAATAGCAAAAAATTTGTTGAAAAAGATCTTTATATTTACTTGTGATGTTTACTCCTAGGTATTTAAACTAAGCTGATAATATAAATGGGTTGATGTCCAGTCTACTATTGTGCACTAGGGAGTTCACTGGAAAAAGTACACTTTTATTCAAATTAAGATATCTTTAGAAATTCTTTAGAAATTCCACAAATGCATTAAGGACTACTAGTAAAGAAGTTTGTGATTCTGATATATGCAGTACCATATCATCTGTGTATAGTGATATTTTCTTTTCAAGTCCTTTTCTGATAATCCTCTTTATCCCTGATGCAATTTTAAAGTGAATGGCCAATGGCTCAATGGCAGTTGCAAAAAGCAATGGTAGTAGGGGGCAACCATGTCAAGTACTACATTATAGTTTGAAGTAGTTTGAGATAATGTTGTTAATACAGACAGTGGCTTCTGAACTGGTTCAAAGTAGTTTTATCCATGTACATAAATTTGGACCATTCAACCATGTCAAATGTTTTTTCTGTGTCCAAAGATAATAAGATCTCTGGTGCATTAGATTTAATGGGTGAGTACATTACATTAAACAAACAAAGATGATTAGAAGCTAAGTGTCTACCTTTAATAAATCTGGGTTGTTCTTGTGATATTTCAGAAGGAAGCCTTTTCTCAATCCTTCTAGCTAGAACCTTGGAGATTATCTTAACATCATTATTACGAAGTGAAATAGGACTGATATCTCTGGCTTCTATAAATGTTGCTAATAACAGTGGAGCTAACTGTTTTGAAAATTTGTTATGAAATTCCACTGGGTAGCCATCAGGGTCTGCTGCTTTCCCACTTTGGAGTAAGTTAATAGTATCCAGTAATTCTAAGAGTGTCAGAAGTTTGTCCAGTATCTCTGCACTAAGAGTATCTAGCAGTGGTATTTGTAATGCATCAAAACTAATTAAATTGTGTCTTATCTTCTTTAAACTGAGTAGAATATAAGGGTTTATAGTACTCTCTGAATGTGTGGGTTATATTTTTATTGTCAATGATTTTATCTCATTAAGCATTGGTAATTTCTGCAATTGTGTTGCGAACTTTCTTCTTGTGAATTTGAATAGCTAAGATTTCAATAGCCTTCTCTTTGTATTTATAGTGATGGTGTCACAATTTAAAAATGAGCTGTTCAATTACTTTTGTTATCAAGAGGTTAAATTCTGAGTGTAGAACATTTCTAATGTGCCTCATTTGGAGACTTGGCATAGTTTTGATTTATTCTGGTAATTTTGCCAATTAACTCTGGTGCCTTCTTGGTCTCCAATTTATTTTTATAGAAAAGATACAGTATGAAATAATCTGTGGTCTTAAAAAGCCTTCAGAGTTTTCCAAAGTATTCCTGCAGAGACCTCGGAGGATGTATTTGTCTCTAAAAAATAATCAATTTGTTTGGAGGTGAAATTTGTAAAGTAATCTGCTAATAACATGGGGTTAAGATGCCAGCTATGATATGAGTGTATAGGGCAGTGGAATATCAATTTTTATCAATAAAGAAATAATCAATTCTGAGTAACTATGATGTACTAGTAAGAAGAAGGGATATGCTATTGAGTGTGGATTTAAGAATTTCCATGGGTCTAATAAGTTACAAACTGCATGATTATTTTTGCAGTTTCAGATGTTATTGCCACTATAGTTGAAGACCTGTCCAGTGGCCTCATGTATAAACGGTGCGTACACACAAAAATGTTGAGTACACCCATTTCCACACTCACATCGCGATGTATAAAAATTAAACTTGGCGTAAAGCCACACACATTCTCATGTCAGCCTTAACCTGTGCGTACACAAGTTTTTGGCTTAGTTTTGCAAACTGGCACCACCCAGCATCAAAGCAGTGCTACTGTTCCTGTGTGGTTTCCCCTTATTTTTTAGATGCACATCCCCGAAGCGGCTTTATCAAATACACTGAAATTAACCACATATCATTTATTAGTTTAAGGCACCTGATTGTAATCAACCTGTAACAATATAATTGTGCACGGAATTGCCAAACTATTCCAAATACTATATAGCTGCTTTAGCATTGTTAATTTCAATGCACCACTCAGAGTATTTTAACCCACTGGATCTGAGAGTAGAATCACAGCTGTACAGCAGCTGATCAGAAAGAGGATTATCGGGATACAGCATCTAGCACACGCTGCCTCGGCCATGCACACAGTCTATTTGAACTGTTCCGTACGCCAAACGCTTCAGAGCCTTTCCTGTCAGGAACAGGGGGTTCAGAAGTAGTTACATCGAGCTCTAAACGCACTCAATCAGTCCATCATGTGCTCCCGGTAGAACTGTTTGTACTTATAAGTACAATCACCTCACTGTAAAAATGTAATATTGCACAACCTGAGCCAGTTTTGCTTACATATTGTATATTTTTCATTTTTTAAAATCCTATTATTATTATTAGTAGTAGTAGTAGTATCATTGTTGTTGTTGTCATTTTATCATTTTATAGGAAAATAAGTTAATGAAGGATTTGTATTTGAATCTCATTGTACCATACAATAACAATAAAGGAATTCAATTCAATTCAATAAAAGAGGGAGCATAATTACAGATGATGACAACTGGCTTCTAAGTCAATTTAGATTTCCAAGCTCTATCTTCCTGGTGCTCTTGATATCATTTTTTAAGATAAAATACAGTAAATTATGTATATTACATTATACAGATACATTTTTAACTTTATTGTGATAGCAATGAGCTGGTGCACCGTTCAGGGATTCTTCCTACCTCATTTGCTGGTGTTGGCGTGACCCTGGATGGATAGATGGATGGAATAATTAAACATGTACAACGAAGATATTTCAATGTTCCTTAATAGTTTTGAAGAATCTGCGTTCTAAGCTTACAGATGGCTTGACATTTATTAGTCAATTATGATTGTGTAGTTATTGGTTACTGGGAGAAAGAAAAGTAATGACAGGAATTGGGGGTTAGTACATTTGAAAGTGACAATAAATTATTTAATTGAGGGCCGCACACAGCACAGCAAGCATCTGCGTCACTGTGCACTCATGTTTAATACATACTTTAATTCCTATCATCCTGAAAATTATATCAGGTATACATCTTAATATTATTACATTTTTCACAGAGCTGTAATATCATGAATGTAATGTATTCTGTGTCCTGTTTGTGTAAGAGAAAGCCCATTTAAGAAGCATATAGTGATTCACACAAAGTATATAGAAGAGTACATAGAATAGGAAGCATTTAATGTGCTATTTTAGTTACGATGAGATTTGAGAAACTAGTAAATTAAATGATTTTAAGATGATATTTACGATATTCTCTTTAATTGACCAAATAAAGTACAAGATTGAAGTGGATATTTTGGCCTTTTTTTAATTGTGTCCCTATTTTTTTTTCTTTTCTCTGTACCCTAATACACTTAGACAGTGGGCAACGGCTCACCTTTTTACAGCGACTTTGATATCTGACCACATCTTTTTTATTTTGACAACTGTGCGACTTTCTGAACTTGAACTTTCGATCAACTTCCTTTTGTTGTTTATACAACTGCTTAAACCAACAAATAGTAAGTTTTTTGTTGCCTCCACTTGGTATTTGCTGAAATTTGAAATTTGTTTATTAAAATATGCAAAATTCTAGGGGGAGTTGGGGTGAGGCGGCAGGCGCATGCACGAGCATTACTTTTCACGCTGACCGAGATTTGTGTAACAGAATTGCATGGAAATTAGCATACGAATGGTTTTGTGCATCTGAATTTTTTTTGTGCGTACACATATTTCCACTTTTGTCCATACGCCATGTTTTAGTGTGAATTCTATGCATGAGGTGATGCATGTGGCTTCAGGCCATCATAATTTTATGCATGCTCATATTGGGAATAGATGCAAATACATTTTGGTTGAAATCTTTATCATGCACATTAGGTGTGTAGATATTTATCAAAATTACTTTAGATTTAAATCAGTTACCCATTACCAAGACATATCACACTTCAGGGTCAGATTCTACTGTACATCTGATGCTACAAATAATATTGTTTTACATTTTAAGATTCCCTGTGGTAGGCTGGCGTCCTGCCCAGGGTTTGTTTCATGCCTTGCGCCCAGTGTTGGCTGGGATTGGCTCCAGCAGACCCCCGTGACCCTGTAGTTAGGATATAGTGGGTTGGATAATGGATGGATGGTTTGATATTAAGATTCCCACACCTCTGGTTTTCTTTGTATAGCTGGAGTGAAAATTGACAATTCAATCTCTTTGCAATCAAAACTGGTCCTTACTTATTATGTTAGTCCTGTTAGGTGAGACCTAAGACATTCCAGCTTATACAGTTCACTGTTTGGTTAGACAGACACAGCTTCTGAACTTTTGAGGACATCTTGTAATCTTCAGTAAAAGTAGTGTGTTGTTTCATAAAATAGCTATAACCTTGATTTCATATTATTGCCAAGTATTATGGCTAAGGGGCCTATTATTATGTTGGCACATATAGTTGTTGGAGCGAAAAAGATAAATAAAAAATAACTTGCCAAAGCCCTCCTCCATTACTCATTACTATATTTTAGTAGGTTTTTTAGAATATTTTTTACTTTACTTGGGTATAAAATGTTCTATCTATTTTTACTTTTACTTCACTACATTTTCAAATTTAAAAAGCTACTTGTACTTCCATTTTGCTACTTACATTTGTTACTGCAATATTACACTAGGAAACAAATAGGTTACATAGATGTGTACAATGCTTTACAGAGTCAATTATGTAAATGCAGACTTCCCACATTTTAGGAGCAACCTTTTAGGAAAATTCAATAAAATGTGTGCTGCTGAAGTGGGCTCCTATATTCACATGCTTAAGAGCATTCACCTTATCACATGTGTTGCTCATGGCTTCACACATTATCCTGAGCATCACAGATTCAAATAGATTATGAAACATTAGGATATGCCCAAGAAAAACCAAAAGGTTATCAATTTGAATATGAAACTAAAAGTGATAAAGTCTAATTAAAGAGCTTTATTAAACATTACTTAATTAAGGGCAATGTCTTATTAGGATTTATTTTCATGACTAATGTTATTGGAATAAAAATGAGGCCACTTTTGGGATACAGAATGCTTAAAAAATTTTTCTATTTAAATGAATTAGGTTGCGAAGCTTGACTTTATGAAATGGTTTTCAGGAATGGATTAGCTCCTTGTTCATATCTCTCCTATTAACATACTCACTGAATTACAATCATTAAGACGTCTGTTAATATGAATTGGAGTTTTCTCCAGGGTGTAATGGTTGAGGAAGCAGGTGAAAATCGTACCTGGTCTGCCCAGTAGAGACTCACAATAAGGAACCTGCTGGATTCAGCTTGAGCAGGCCTGAAAAACAGTGAGATGGCAAAAAACTGTAAATATCTCAAAATCAGCTTTCAATGCAACTCAGGGGCCTGAGTTGCCTCGAAAGCTTGCATATTGAAATCTTTTTAGCTAGCCAATCAAAGGTGTCATTTTGCTTGACTTTCCACTACATTCATAGTACCAAAAGCCCTGCAAGGAGAAAGATAACTGTTAACCATCAGCTTGTAAAAACAGGGCAAGCAAAGAACCTTTATAAATAAATAAATTTATTTTCAGAAAATAGAAAATACAAAGAAATACCCAAAAGAGCAAAGGAATAAAGGCGTTGCCTTCAATCCAAAACAAACAGAGTCCCAAAGTACTGTTCAGTAATGAGAATCCTGGAAAACAGGAAAGAACTCTGAAAAAAAAAATCTAGATAGTATGGTGTACGACTGGGGTCCTTGCCCGGACAGGATGCCTCTTTTGCATATGGTCCCGGGGAACAGGCATGGGCTGAACAGTACCTTCCCCGGGACGCTTGATGGCAGCCCCCCTGGGTTGCAGTGGTGCTTTGGATTCCTTCAGGGCTCCATGGGAGATGGAATTCCCTATGACCCTGTTGGGATCCAGGGGTGCCACCAAGGGGCACTGCAGTGGTTCTTGAGCCCATGTGGGCTGTTCTTCCACCACACCTGGACGTGCTGCAGGAAACGGGTCATCAAACACCTGAAGCACTTCCGGGTGGGTTATAAAAAGAGCCAGCAACCACCACTCTGGGAGCCAGGAGGAGGGAGGAGGGAGACATAGCCTGCTGGAGAGGAGTGGAAGAAAAAGAGAAGAAGTATTGTGGTGATTGTGATATTGTGCTTGTGGGACTGTGTTGTGCCTATGGAAAAGGGGAAGGCGTGCCCACAAGCAGAAGAAAATAAAACATTTATTTGTTTTATAAGTGTGCCTCCTGTGTCTGTCTGTGTTTGGTTGAGCGCTCATATGGTGCTTTTTGTCACAATAGAAACAGTGATACTTACTGTACAAAACACCAATAAATGACAAATGGTTCCCACTTCTGAGCCTTCTCTGTCAGTTTAAATTAGCTGAGGGAGAGCTCAGCAGTGGTGATGTCAGGGTGGCCCTGATTCTTTGGGCTCCACCCACAAAGAACAAGTAAATTAAAAGACACATTACATAATTAACCAATAATGAACAAAACCAAAAAAAAATTAATTTCAAAAATGTAAAATAATAATACAAAGACAGCTAAAACAACAATTAAACTATCTAAGCATATGGTAATACATAACATCTGCTCATGCTGAATGTCACTTCTTCAAGATGCAGTTTCTTGTCTCATACTTTAGTGATTGTAATATAATTCATATGCAAAGAGAACGTTTAGCCTTAATTATTTTAGATTTTTTAAAAACATTTTTAGACAATGTTTATAAAAGAGGTGGAGGTCCTATATATAAACTAATCTCGCTACTGTTTTAGTTTTCCCATGGGCAAGTTTTAGTTTTACTGAAGTCAGTTTCCAGAAAGGTAACTTATGTCCTTCCCTATTTAGCAAACACCAAAATTGAAGAGCTAATGTTTCCAAATCAATACTGTCTCTGAAATTTACTCTTCCTCGTATATTAATTCTCTGCATTGTAGAGTAAAAATTCCAATATTATGATGCTAGGCTTCATAAAAACAGACAGGCCTGAAACTTCAAAAAAGGCCTAAATATTTTAAAGGAGGAAATGGGAACTGCTTAACCCCTGCCATATAAACAACCTTTTCATTTTAAATATAATTAATTTACTGCGGTGGGTTGGCACCCTGCCCAGGATTGGTTCCTGCCTTGTGCCCTGTGTTGGCTGGGATTGGCTCCGGCAGACCCCCGTGACCCTGTGTTCAGATTCAGCGGGTTAGACAATGGATGGATGGATATAATTTATTTAATAAAGGAAATATCCCCAAAAATTTTTCTGTAAAAAAGAAAATGCAAATTTATTTTGAGATCTACAACATAAAAGATACATTCTGAAATAGTAAGTTAATACTAATACTACTAATAAACTGCTATTAAGCTACTACTACTAGTAATCAGAGCTACTGTTTAATTGTGCATGTGATTAATATGTTAAAAATTTGTATGATTACATTTTTAATGCAGCCCCATAATGTGTTAATTTGATCCTGTCAATGTGACTATGTAATGAATCTAAGTCTATTAAGAGCAGTAGCGGGTCACTGGCTCTTGATCGTTTCCCATGTTATTTCCCGATAAAATACAGAATCATCCCATATTGGAACATAAAATGGTATGTACCACATTGAACTAAAAAGGGACACAATTTGACCGTGTTTTTGCACACATTGCTAAATATATACTCTAGCTCTTCAAAGTGTAGAGAATAACATCAGAACAATTAAAACTAAACCAGTTATTTAAGTGGAGTGAATGAGTTTCATTTTGGACTCCTGCTAATGATGCAGATAGACAAGCGCTGTGCTCTGAGTGAGACTGCACGTCAGTGTCACCCTTGCCATTATGCTGCTTCCACGCAATGACTGTAAAAAAAAGAGAATAAAAAATAACAGTCACATCACACAGTTTATCTGAATGTTCAAAACAAGACACTACACTCGATGTAAACATTACTATGGTGTTGCCTGCTAATCCAAGTCTGCCTGTAAAAGGGGTTGTTAAGGTATAGGTCTGAGTAGGAGACAGAATATCAGTGGGTCAGCCATGTCCCTGTTGACAAATGCCGTTGAGTTTTTTTGGTAACACATGGAGGGATATCTGACCTGAAACAGCACGGTGCAGGTCCTACCCACATCCAAGGAGATAAAGAGCAGATGACAAAGAATGGAATCACTCAGTTCCTTATACCTCACTTAAACTTCTCCCAGCACAGACATGGTGTGTTGTTGTTTAATTTATTGTATGTAACTTAGTGTAGCCTACATTATTGCCTAAACATATTGCACAGGAAACAATAAAAACAAGACAATAAACAGTGCAAATTCATCATGATTATAATTCCATCCATTTGGGCTGAATGTTAAGAGATTTAGACTCAGTCAGTTATAATACATTCTAGGACAATATACCATTTAAGGCATCTAAATAAATAGCCCTATTAGATACATATTTATCCGTTGCTAGTTTAAAAGCCTAATCTATACACATTTTTAATCTAATTATTGACTCCATCTCTCCAGGTAACAGTGGTGGAGTTGAATCGTGTGTATCATGCAGTTAAGCACAGCCTGAGCTATAACAGTGCTGATTGTGCAGAACCACTGATTGTGGTTTTCCTAAATATTATAGCAACCGCCAGTGAATGGAATGCGTGTTTCCTTTACACAAAACTGTTCAGTATACTAACTGAAATAATTTATTATCATAGGCAAGTTATTTCGGAGTTATTTCTGCTTTATGGAAAAACATTAATATGCTTGAAGCCAATACGATAAATTGCAATTAATATGCAGTTAATTTTTAATACAATTTTAATTGTGTGACTAATCGTGTTTAATTTTTTTAATTGAGCAGCAGCCCCCTACTAATAAGCTACTACTAATACTACTAATAAGTAATGGGAGATTAGTAATAACCAAATAATAGCCAAAACCAATCTACAAAATCAAGTCAGAAACCAAGAACAAAAGCAAGAGTCAAAAATCCAGAAAATAGCAAAACAAAATGGTCATAAAAACAGCAAATTTACAAAAAGTGGAAAGCACGAAAAGAAGTTTTGCTATTTGAATGCATATGAATTTGAATGGTAGTGACCTTAAACTAAAGGGAAAAGTTGATACCACAGATAAAGTCCTACTGTTGTCTCTAAATGAAAAAACTAACCAGAAATCAAAGTTGAAAAACAAAGCAAAGGGTGTAATACCAGTTTATACCACTTGAAAGCACACTAACATAATGGTTTTGCTTTGACAAATCCATTAACTTGGACACCAGGAAATAAACAGTCATGATCATTAAGAGAATTACATTGACGCATGTTACCTGCTGTGCACTCCTGGTAAAAACCATAGTAACTGCAAGCAAAATATTGTATTTAATTATGGTACCCTGCTACCTTGGCATTGCCATAAAACACAAGACATTTCTATTATTTTAAATAACATTTAAATAATTTTGCAAGTGTCAAAAATTAACTTTCCACATCATAAAAAAAAGAAAAGAAGCTCAAAGAAACCAAGAAGAATATAGACATAACATAGCCCTCCTCCATGTTATAAGAGTTATAATTTTCTGTTTTATTGTGCACATTTGAGACCTTTTTTGTTCCATTTTATGTGAATATAGGTTTTAAGAGAATACAGAATTAATTTCTGTGGTTACTAACATTCTAGAAGATTATTCTAGAATATAACAATTTAAAGAGATTGTTTTTTCATGGGAATTGTTACATATGTATTATATTCACTTTTACTTTAAAACTTCAGTAAAAACAATATTTGGAATTAACTTTTCTTCAAGATCACATTGAATTTTGATTCCTTGTTTGGTCTTACATCGTGATAACACAACGTATAACTGCGCGTGAGTGAATATCTTTCCTTTCTCTCATAAATAAACTGACTTGTTTGAAAGAGGTATTTGTTCATTCGATTTTTCTGATTAAGGTCCTTTGAACACTTCCCATGATTGTAAAGTATCAACTTCACCTATCATAATTAAGTACACGAAGAAGTGTCTTAATTTGTCAGGCATCATTACAGAAGTGGCAGCAGACATCATTTCAAACATATAGCCATCCGATTTACATAACCCAGTTGCTCGTGCCGCTTCTTGAAATGTACCGTACGTAATCTATAGTTAGAACATCTTTATACGACGTTGCTCCTTTCGATTCACGTAACAACAATTTTAAATGAAACTGTTCGATATCATTTGGTGATACAATATTTAATCGAGCAACACTTTTGCAATTACATTTTTTTGGATGTCACACTCTTTTTTGGTTCTGCCTTGTGTAATGTTGAGGAATTTGTGCATATGTATATGCTTTTGCATTTACATCTGTTTTATTAAGCTCAAAATAAGCCAATAATTTTGTATTTCTATTTTCCGCTCCCTCTAAAGCTTCTGCCTCTTTGCCCTTTTTAAACTGAATCATATTCTGACCTGATAAATGAATCGGTAATAATTCAACCGAATGACTTTGACTGTGCATTGGCAATTCCATTAAATCCCACCCACTTTCCATTGCACTGATTGCACTGACATGATTTGACTGAACACCGTTTCGAGTTCTTTCAATAAAAATAAGAATTTCTGATAAAACAATCTACTTATGAAAGTGGGAATATCCAGAGCCGATGTAACCAGTGGCATTGCTCTCAAGAATCTAAGGATGTCTGGCCATTGTGAAGTGCATGTCATTGTAATAAATAAATCTGGCCGACCGATAGTTTGGGATATTGCCATTGCATCATGATAACTGTTGCAATGCTCTTGGACTACCTTGATATGATGATGGTAATATTACTGTTTTACCTATTTTGAATTTTTCTGAACTATTGATATTTGAGTTGTGAACGTGATCAATGAGACCTTGCATATGTTCCATTCTCAGTTTTGCTTGATTCAGTTTAATAAAGAGTTTCATAAGCTTTAACTTGCTCTGCATGTGTATCTCGCCAACTTTTCTTCTTCACTTAGTCATTTCTTACATTCCTTATTTTGAGAATTTGCACATAGATTTATTATTATTTTTTGCCTCTTTTTAGGCATTATTTTCTCTCCAATGCTTTAGTGTCTATTTTCGACGCTATGCTCTTTCTTCTTCGCGTTCATCTTTAACTTAGACATTTTTTTAGAGCTGCTGTTTCTTCTTTGCTTAGTCGTTTTTGAAGTTCTATCCAATAACTGAGAGGTTAGATGACCGTGATCTTGTTTGAAAATGGTTGTAAGTAGGCCGTGCCACCAACTGAGAGGTTAGATGAACGTGATCTTGTTGGAAAATGTTTGTTGGTAGGGTGTGACTTTCCAAGGTCAGCGTTTTTCACGGGAATTGATTCCAAAGGATGTCAGTATGCCGTGACTTCACTGTGTCGCAGGACATGAACGTGTCTCTCTGAAGTGTCTTTCTGTCTCTGTGTCTCTCTTCAAAAGATCACGACTCATTGGCATAAAGCCTCATCTCATCCCAAGTTTTTTTTTTATAATAGAGATTATTCTGGGCCTTTTTTTGTGTGTCATTTTGAATTCTGTTATGTTGCCATTTTGTGGTTTTGATTTTGGATTTGCTAGGCAATTGACCCAGACGTGAATTCCAAAGGTTTAAAGTTCTTCGCAAACACTTTCTGCCTATCCGAGTTTGCAGAATAATAACAAAACAATAGTGTGTTTATTTAGTTAGAGCTCCTGGTGAAGGACTTCTGATGTACTGTACATAGTTTTATTTGTGATTCTGGTTCAACAATAATTGTCCTTTACCTTTATTTAAAAATGTCTCTGTCATCTTCATGGTGTCAGAACACTCCTAGAACGTGGTCTCTAAACATGCCCATCAGGTTTATAGGGAAAAATGTGATGAAAATGAGAAGCCTGAACATCTTTAGCAAGTACTTTTTATGTGGGGACAATCCAAGGATTGCTCTTTATTAAATAGATCTTGAAATTCCAGATAGTCAGTTGGCAACAATGTGACTGTATTCAAAATTACAGAAATCCAAGTTGCCATACATAAACAGTTTGCAGTCTTCATTCCACCTCATGATATAATTTGTCTGCAAGTCTACTATTGAATTGTGTTGTTTAATCGAAGGCATGGTTAAGATTAGCTTTGGACTAGATGATTACAAACTAAACAAAATAAGAGCTTCTTGATTCAATGGTGCAACACAAAATGTAAGAGGTAGCATAGTATATCCTAAAACATGCAACCTAATCACATAAGGACAGAACACAAGGATTGTATTTCCTGATTATTTTATTAATAGTTAATTTCTGTAGAGGTGCTGAGCTAATGAAACTTCAGTTTCATTTATAGCTGCAGGTATTTGTAATAAACCATTAAAGAGAGCTTGACTACAAGTGCCCATCCTATCACTTTAGTGTTCCTGTTGAAAATTTGCTACAACATCAAGATTAAAACTGTAGCAACTAAAGAGACGTAAAGACAGAGGCACACACACCGAATGATAATAAAGCCGGATAATGGGCCCATTTATTTAACAACCAATGCTCCTGGGATTATTCCTGCTTTGTGACCAATGCTGTCTGGGATAGGCTGCAGTTTCCCAGTGACCTTACTCGGTAAAAGGTGGGTTTAGAGAATGGATAGTTGGATAGGTGATCTATAGCCATAGTTTCAGAAGAATAATTTTCCTCCTGTTATGGCCACAGAAAACACCTCATAAATGAACAGTTACTGAAACTAGGCACACCTATATTTGTACTGTTTCAGAAGTCACATTCACTTTTCTAGTGTCTCAATCTTCTTCCACTGTGCCAGGCCATGCTTCTCTCCATGATTACCACATTATCTTTTGCCAGGCTTTATTAATTCCCCAGAATTTCCACCTGCCTTCTTGGACCAACCTGTCTTGTAAGGTGTGGAGGAAATGTTCCAGAAATGTAGAGCTCAGTGTACCTTTGTGACATTTCACTGTCAATTACCCATCCACCCTGCTTATTTTTTTGTTGTTTTTTATTTGCCTTATACAATTTGTTGTATTAGAAATTTGTTATTTTTTGCATACTCCTTGGGGTCAGAGTGGAGGGTCAGTCATTGCACAGTGCAGATTAAGGGCCTTGCTCAAGGAACCAATACAGAAGGATCCCTTTTGGCAGTAACAGGATTCAAACCAGCAGCCAAGCAGATACCAGTGCAGATCCTTAACATCAGCGCCACCACTCTGCCTTAGAAGTGAGAGCACGGGAAGCAAACCCAGGGCTATTTGGCGGCAGGCGGCAGTTGCTCTCCGCTCTTCAGAGTAATATGCTGGCTACCACAGTATAGTTTGCACCCATTACCACCTGTGTTATTACTGTGATATCACATGAGAGTCACATGTGTGTGGTCATCCACATTTGGAGCAATGATCTTTATGTGCATGCTGATTTGTATAAATGCAGCTTGCTTTAATATCATCTCACGTGGAGTGGTGGGGAAATATATAAATCTGTGTATTACTTCATATTGGGAGTGTGGTCAAAGTTTGTGCAAAATTCCAAAAATGGTTAGGTGTGACATAATGCTTAATTTTACATGTAACCTTACTGTTTCATTTTGATTGACAGTGCATGGCTTCTTTGTGTAGGTAGCGTGATCATATAACGTGAAAAATGTGTTACAGATATCATTCCACCTTTGTCAATGTGGTATCTTTATGAGTTCATTGTTGTCCAGTGATTCCAAAACATTGGGCCTTACCCAGTATGTGTGTACCTGAATGACTCCTTCTGTCAGCTGCTAGTAAGTCAGGGCAGCTGATCAAGCTCTCCTAAATCCTGGTGAAGTTAGAGGTAGTTTCATAAATAAGGAAAACTCATAAAATGTTTTACTCCTGCTCCTAAGAGTAGCACCAAATTTGTGTCAAACTGAGATTTTTGAGCCAACTAGGACTGTTCACCTTCTCTGAGACATTTGATAACATAGAAACCTTATTAAGAATGCAAGTCATAACAAAAAAGAGACAACCAACAACAGTAAGGAGAGGCTAGATAATGCCTTACCAAAGAGCTGAGGTAATCAGGTGGCAGAACTGAAGGTCCTGGAAAGGGACTGCAGTAAAATTACCACCTCAATCAACAAAAGCAAAGCGAAGACCTAGGAGTGGTTTGAAAATGACAACATTTACAAAAGCAAAAAATACTACAACCAAAAACACAATTGCAACATCCTCTAAAAGATGAGACAGGAAAACATGCCCCACTGCACTACATTGAAAATAACCAGCCTGACATAACATGCCAGTGTATTCATCATTGCACACAATGACTCCTGAAGGCAAAACAGTTGTAATGTCCAGGCTTTTGACACTCAAAAAAAGGAGCAGATCAAAAAACTAGGCCTTATAGTTCCAACAAGGCCTAAAATCATAACACATCTCTGAAACCTCTGAGTAGGCTTGTGGTCTGCAAACTTTGAAAAGGTCAATCTTACAAATTCAAAAGGGGAGGAGACCAGTGAAACCCCCTGGCCCAAAGATAATAAACGAACAATAAAACAACAACAGCAACATTTATTTATATAGCACATTTTCATAGAAACAGTAGCTCAAATTGCTTTACATAATGAAGAATAGAAAAATAAAAGACACAGTAAGAAAATAAAATAAGTCAACATTAATTAACATAGAATAAGAGTAAGGTCCAATGGCCAGGGTGGACAGAAAAAACAAAAAAAAACTCCAGATGGCTGGAGAAAAAAATAAAATCTGTAGGGATTCCAGACCATTAGACTAGAAGCCTCGGATTAAATAAAAAGGCTGTAGTTATCAGCAGGGAGAAGTGAATCCCGTGGCGAAGCTAGGAAGGGAATGTAGAGACCAGAGCGACGGACGGCCTTATATAGGCAGGCAGCCAACAACGTGGGAGGCGTTGGGATGGGGGACCCAACGCCACCTCATACGGTGACCGAGCTGCAGGCTATGGACGTATATATGTACGTAAGTAGGATTCAGTTAGCTTTGGGAACCCGCGTACTAAATTTCTTGAAGATGGGCCCATAAGTAACAAAGATTGTTGAAAGGTTCAATATGGCGGCTGACAGTGGCATCATACCACTAAAATAAGTACATACTGTACATTGGTTTCAGTTAGCACAGGGAAGCTGCCTACCAAATTTCATGAAGATGGGGCCATAAATAAGAAAGTTCAACATGGCGGACGTTGTCGACCGTTATGACCGTTACGCGTAGAATTTCGAAATGAAATCTGCTTAACTTTTGTAAGTAAGCTGTGTGGTCCCCGGCCGCGGCGGTGCAAACTGCCAACGGAGTGAGGAGAGCGAACACGCATGGGCTGGTAGGACAGGGGCTGATGAGTGCCCTGGGTCCTAGTGCCCTGTGCTCCAAACCCACGGCAGTCTCCTGTCGCTCTGCAGGGACACATACGGGGCTGGATTTGAGCTGTTGCCATGCTCAGACCCAGACCGTCAAGGCGTCCAAGAGGAGAAGGAGGAACCGAGGGGTGAATGCCGGTTCCTCTGATAGGAAGGGGCATCTCGCTGGGAGCGAGCGTCTGGAGAAAGGCCGTCCTCTGCGGAGGCAGAGGGAATCCCCTGGGTGGCTGGGCGAGCCGCCTGTGAGAGCGGTCCCACTGACATCAAGAGGACGGGCATGGAACCTGCGGCGGAGGAGCCAAACAGGCAAGTCGTGGGCTGTTGGTGGGGGGGAAGAGCGCTGCCAGTACGGAGACCGGTGGGACGCTCGGTGTGAGTGTCCTGGCAGTGCTTCTGGCCCTCCCTTTTCTCTTTTTACAGGCCCGAAGCCCTGACGAGCACTGAAGCCGACGTCGTTTGGGACCTGTCCTCCTGGAACGGGCTGCTCCGTGGGAGGGCTCCCCGCTGGGAGGCTGATGATGCCCCGGCTGGTGTGGACGGCGGGGGCAAGAGCGGCGCAGACCATAGGGGCGCGTTGGCGTTGGAGGGGGTGCCAAAACGAGATGTCCCAGGGTGCCGTGTTGGACCCTGGGGACATAGTAGGACCCTCTCTGGGGACGTGCTGCCCTTTCGGGGAGTGTCACTCGGACCCACGTGTCTTCGCTAGCGGTGGGGCACTGTGGTCCCCGGCCAGGCTTGTGCCTCCTCCAGACCGTGAGGGGGCATCTGCCCTAGTTATGTTGGGGGCCTCGGGTGAAGGGCTTGGAAGCCCAGCCCTGTAGGGACCCGTGGCCACTGCCAGGCAGCTGACAGAGTTCGGGCCCCTTTCTTGTTTCAAATATGTCAAGTGTCATGGTTGTACCCCCCCTAGGTGCGTGCCTGAAGTGATGCTTGGCAGACAAAGCATATACAGACTACTTGTATTGTAAGACCTCACTCGTTTATCAAATCAAAGTTTTTTTTAAAATTTTACCTTGTCTTGCAAAACACTCGCAAACCAAGTTAGATAGATAGATAGATAGATACTTTATTAATCCAAAGGGGAAATTCACATAATCCAGCAGCAGCATACTGATACAAAAAAAAAACAAAACAAAATATAAAATTAAAGAGTAATAAAAATGCAGGTAAAAACAGACAATAACTTTGAATAATGTTAACGTTTACCCCCCCCCCACCCCAGGTGGATATGAAGAGTCGCATAGTGTGGGGGAAAGTTATTCACAATCCAAAGTTCCACTTTTACATGAAAAATGAGAGCCAACTCCTGCTGAAGCTTAACCATCACTTCACTGAGTGAAGAACAAGCTCTTTTTAACCAAACACGCACAGACACAGACAGTCAAGGTAAAGTAGACTTCTTGTACGTGCACTTGTTTTAATGTTATTTTCTATCACCTGTGCTATTTGGAGGGCAAGTGAATATGTAGTATTATACTGTCAGTGTTCAGTATATCTTGTCACTGTAAGTTGTTTGCACTGTTGAAATATACATGTTACCTACTGGAGGCATTGGCTTCAAAAGCTTTGTTGTGAAAAACTGAGGAACTCGGAACTTTGTGTTATTTCTGCATCTTTATTTTGTAAAGATGTTACTTATTTTTACTCATTTTTTATTTTATTATGTGGAAATAGCAGAATTTAAACATTATTTTATATTTTTGTCTGTCTTATCACAAACAACATTTAGAGGGGACTGGGCGGTCTCTTGGTCTGGAACCCCTACAGATTTTATTTTTTTCTCCAGCCTTTGGAGTTTTTTTGTTTTTCTATCCACCCTGGCCATCGGACCTTACTCTTATTCTATGTTAATTAATGTTGACTTATGTTTATCTTTTATTGTGTCTTCTATTTCTCTGTTCACTTTGTAAAGCACTTTGAGCTACATTTTTTTGTATGAATATGTGCTATATAAATAAATGTTGATTGATTGATTGATTGATTTATAAAAAATGAATCATTCATTATGATCATACAGTTACTCAGTACTTGAGTAGTCTTTTCACCAAATACTTTTTTACTCTTGCTTGAGTCATTTTTGGATAATTACTTTTACTTCTACTCGAGTAATATTATTTTGAAGTAATGCTACTCTTACTTGAGTACAATTTTTGGCTACTCTACCCACCTCTGGTGATCATCAGCTATTGTTACATGGGCGTATGAGTTGAAGCGCATTGCCTTGTTTTCACAGGCTGTGAAAAAGGACTCATAACCCAATTACAGGGCTGATGTGGACTGAACATTCAATTCATGGGCCGTGTTGTTTGTGTCACCACATAGCATTTCTAGGGCCAGAGGTATTTGGGTTCTTGTGGGAAAGCAGACCATCCTTAAAATGTACAAATATACAAATAACCTAACAAAATATTAAGTAAATCATGCATACATTTCTAAAATACATTTGCCTAGTCCCCTCTTCATCACCATTTTATCTTGTCTTGCTAGCACAGGAAAAGAAAGTTAAGTAGATGGTTCCTACACAGTGTCTCAGTTCACTAAGGTGCAACACTAAGAAATGTATTGGTCTAACTAACAAGCAAATGAAGCAGGACAACAGTGAAACTGAGTTAAGCATGTGTGACCTGACTGCCACCTTTAATATCTTGTAGGTGCATAGAATGCATTCATGGATGTTACCCGTTGCCTTCTTATATTGTTTTCATGATGAATTTTCTTAACTTCTGCATATTATATATTTTTCAAACTGCCTACAAATGAAGAAGACTTCTGCTGGCATTGCACTTTGAAACTGCCTATCTAGCCCAGTGATAATGAATTCCTATGCTTTTGACTAATAATGATCAAGTGTGTCACAGATGATGCACTTTTGTTTTCTCACACTTATTAACCCTTTAAACGTTATTGCTCCTCCAGTGATTATTTTAAATGGGCAACTTGTATATTCTGACAAAACTGCAAACAATCAACATGAACACACCTCTTTGTTCAGTTTTAATCATGTAGTGCCACTCAGAGAGTTTCTATTGCTGCCACATTAACAACTGATTGCCTTCCTGGTAGACAGTTGGAGCTGGGTTAGAAACCACAAGGCTCTAGTTTCAAATCACACTTTGTGACCTTGAGAAATCACTCCAACAACCTATTGACTAAATGTCAAATATACTAATTACTAAGCTGTATTGCATTGTTCAGATAAAAATGGACAGTGCCACCCTACAGGCCCAGGGTTCTGGATTGATATTCTAGCCTGGTCATGCCAATGTGGAGTTTTCACACTCTCTGTATGGGTTTTCTGATAAATGTCCAGTATTAGTGTCATCTGTGTGAAAATTACATGTATTCTGTGTGCATCGCTTACTGGGACCCTTCAATTTTTTTCCATATGTCACATAGTATAGTGTGAGTGTGTCCTGATATGGACTGGCATCCAGGGGTTTCTCGGAACCATGAAATAGAAAAAGAAGGTTAGAAAATGAACAGCTGCATACAAGCAATTTAGTTAATATGCCTATTCATGCAGCTTTGTTTAAAAAAGTATTAAAAAAGTAAATACTTGCCATCTTACAGATTTGTAGTCACAGAGTTATAAGTCCAGAGAGATTAACAAATGCTTCAGATACACCTGAAGCACCCTGCCGACTCCACATTCATAAAACCTTAGCAGGCAAGCCATAATAAAGCCTGTCCTCCCTCACAGGAAATGTTTAACTTAGCTGTCAACAGAATGCTGTTCCAACTTTAGCCAGTCGCTGAGAACCACAAATAATTATCTTGTACCCACAGTTTAACCACACAAGGAATGTTGCTGTTAAAATCCTACTAATTACACAAGGAAAGGGGCTCACATCACTACTCCAGGATTAACTGCCGCCTCCTCATAGCAGTTAGAGATAGCAGAATTAAAAGAATCTGAACTTTCTGAGGGTTGGGTCGTGATTTAGTGCTACTGCTTCATGACTCAAGGGACAAGGATTCTGCCACTGTGTATGTAGAGTTTGAATATTAGTCACTGTGAGGGATGGCTGGGACATCTCCCTAAAGGAAGAACGGGGATGTCTTTTGAAGGGCGCTATCTACCCCGAACTGATACTTGGCAGCCCCCCTCAGGTTGCAATGGCGCCTCAGGGCTGTATAGAAATTGGTATTTTCAACTCAGCCCTATTGGATTCCAGGGATGCCACCAGGGAGAAATGTGGAAGCTGCAGAGTCCTATTTTTGGCTTTCACCAAACCTGGGAGTGATTCCAGACCTCGCTAACAAGCCGCCTGGAGCACTCCCAGGTGCAGCATATAGGGAGTTGCCCACCTTCATTCCGGGAGCCAGAGATGGAAGGGAGAGGACGACACTTGGCTGAGGAGGAGTAGAGATGGAAGCACAGAAGGAAGAAGTGCTGTGAGCTTTGTTTATTGTGCTGCTGTGGGAACGGTTTGGGAAGCTTTTCCCACCTGTAAATAAAGCGTGTGTTGTTGGACTTGTGCCTGTTTCTATTGTGTCGGGTGTTTGGGGAGCTGGTGCACCCCCTGGTGGTCACATTATGTTCTTGAATTACAAGGTGGTCCAGATCTAATTATGCAGATCCAGATCATCTGGATGACTTTGATTTATGCAGGGACGATTCCAGTTCGGCACGAAGACAATTTTTCATGTCGTCAGTTTGCACACTTCTCAATGGTCCGGGATTTTTCGGGTGATTTTTTTATGTAATAAACTTAATAAGTTATAGCGTAATGAAAATTGCATAATTACTGTAGATCTGGATCACCCTAAATTTTTTTCAGGTGATCTGGTTTCTTCCAAAAGAAGTGCATTTTAGGTTAATTACTGGCTGTGTATTGATCCTGTATGGATGTACCCTGTGCTGGGTTTGAGTTTCATTTCCCTCCCAATCCACCTAATGGAAAAGGCACACTCAGAAAATGGACAGATGAGTTTGGGATCTGTACTGATCACTGTAGTCCTTTATAATTATAATTCAAAAGTTACTTCCAGGCACTCTGAATACACAGGTGGGTTTTGGTTTTCCAGCTCTCTTTGGTCTATGACAGTCTTAATTATTGAGGAATTCACAAACTTTGTTTTATCTTCTCTTCCTCATTCTTGTCATGTAACATGCGGCAAGTCTCTTCTGGAATAAATGTATCTTTTATTAAATATCTACATTAGTTCATAATTTTTCACTTTAGAATCTCTGCTGTGCTTTGAGCCAACATTGTGGCCATTGCATTCTTTAAAACAAAAAAATGTATACTAATGAAACACAGGGACCTATGGTTCTAAAACATGGTGGTTCATACAGAGCAAGCTGAACTTTTCCATTCTGGCAACTCATTCTTTAGTTTTGACCATGAAAAAATACAGCTTCACAGAAATCACATCGGTGATGTAACTTTCCTAAGTAGATTTTGTTTGTCAGTATGCATTTTTCTCTTTTTCCCATTCTTGCATCCTGTATCCTTGATTTTGTCTTGCATGCCTATAAGCCTACTGTTCAGTTGCTCTGTCCTAAGCTCAGCAGATGTCACTGCTCTCCTTCTTCCTTCTTCCAATTACAGACTTTCCCATCACATTTTGATGATCAATAAACACAACTGTTGCACTTGATTTTGAATTCTGAACACACGTACCATGTCCTGGGGGATTATCAGTAGATGTGCTTGTGGGGACTATGGTTTTATTACAATAAACTCTTCTGCCCACCAGTAAAGTGGTCAACAGATTGCTGCGGCTTAAAATGTTTTAATTTTCCAGAACATATCTAGCTACATTCATGATTACTTGTTGATTGTGTATATATATATATGTCAATGCCATGTCTGCCAATTCTTTCTCAGTCCTCGTCACTTAATCACCCTCTGTGTTGTGCTTAGTGCTAAGCAGATGGCGTTAGTCTTCCTCTTTCTGTTACAGCGTTAGGTGTAATATAAGCAGCTTCTATCATATGCTTAATAAGTTGACGCTCAGGAGATTTCACTGATCTTCTTTTTCTTTCCGCCATGTTACTCAGTTTGATGGCGGTCGGTTTGCTGAGGCTGAGTGTTTTGACTTACTAGCATGAAGTCATAAGCTTTCAATCAGGACCAAGATCAAGGTTCTAGCCCCAGTAGCTAGCAAGTAATCTTGTGAGAGATGTATAGGCCTTACTATTTTTTAGTCATGAGGCACAAGATCAACACTTAAAATGTTTGAATATTAACATCCATGACTTGCAACCAACTTTCTATCATGTGAATATCTCCAGTTTTTATAGTAAATATATCTCAGTGACTTTTTGGATGTCACTGTAGCAACACTTACAGTATACTGTGTGAATGTGACAATACTACTACCACAAACAGAAGCATAGAAACAGGGCTAAGTAGAACCTCAAGCAAGCTGATTTGTGTGGTCTGTTAAGTACAATGAACTTCTGTATTTTTTATGCCTTCTTCTTTATAGGGACCTGAGAGAGTGTTGACATGTTGAATCTTGGTCAGTCGTACTCAGAATATGTGACATTATTAACACCGTCACCACTACTACTACTACTAATACTATTACTACTACTACGAGATAAGGTTTCAAGGAAAAAAAACAACTTCAGAATAGCCAAAGCCCAACTGCAGCAAGTTTATTGGGACTCTATGTTCTCCCATTTGAAGACCACATTGTCGGCACTCAGTGTTTTTTAATTATCTTTTCATCTCACCATTACAGCCCTGCATGTTTTTTAGTAACACAGTGTAGTGTTTCCATTATTAGTGCACAAAAGCAATATGTATATAAAATACACTTAAGAGTTATGTGCACAGGAGTATATTTCACCTGTTTGTATGAGGAATTGATTTCTAGAATGATCAGATTTTGTGACCTTTCCTCACTACATACATTTTGTACAAGTGTCATCCCATTCACACTATAATATCACTAAAATGTAATAAAGTGAATTTTTATTGATTCATTATCTGAAGAAGGCTTTTGCAGTGCTTACTACTGCTACTTTGTAACTCCCGTCTTCATTACCAGGCTTGTGCACTGTTGATATGCCATTTGCATGTTCTGTCTGTGTCTGTGTGTGCTTACCAGCAGGTATTCCAAATTTACCCTTTGTGGTAAACCAGCCCGAACACAAAGAGGTGCACACCGGTAGTTCCTAAACACATACGTTTATTTACATAAAAGTGTCCCGCACAAGCACAGTGCCCCTCCACCAATCACCCTTTACAGTCCGGACCTCCTCAATGGTCCTTCTGCCACCGCCTCTGCTCCTCTCTCCTGAGCATTGCCTTCTTCCACCCAACGCCGGCTGCCCGACTGGAGGAAGGCAGCCTCTTTTATATTCACCCAGATGTGCTCCAGGTGTCCTCTGACAATCTTCAGGCGGCACTTCCTGGTGTGGTGGAAGTGCCGCATGAGCACCCGAAAGCACTCTGGGTGTCCATGGAAGTCCTTCTGCCAGCACCTCCGGGTGTGGCAGAAGTGCTGATGTCTAGGGCTCTATGATCCTCCAGGTGCCTCCTTGGGGTGACCACGGGCCCCAATAGGGTTGAGCTTCCATGCTCAGTTCCCGTGGCCCCCATACCAACCAGGGCAGCTGCCCTCTCGTGGCCCGGGGGAGGCATAGTCCCTCTCCCAGTCCTTCCAGGTGTGCCGGCTGCGCACAACCCCCAGCCGTCCACCACACCTTAAATCCCCTATATGAGTATCAGATTAAAAAGCAATTCTTAACTGTTCCAAAGTGGCTTTGTGAATGGTTTCTGAGATGGACTGGTGCCTCATCCATGGCTGCCACCTGAATTTGACCTGAACAAGATGCAAATATATTGAGAATGTTACTTTTTGTTATATTATTTAAATTCTGAGCAGTACAGTGTTGTATTGTTTACCATTGCTTGACCTGTGGTTGCAGTGTTCTGGGTTTCAATGCATCTGCTTGATGCTGTCACTGTTGACTTTTGTATGTTGTCCCTTTGTCTGTGCTGGTTTTTCTCCAGATACTTTGCTTTTTCCTCCTATATCCCAGTAACATTGCTTCTTAGGTTAATCAGAGATTCTAAACTGGCCGCACAAAAGTGTGAGTGTTTGTTTGTGAGCTGGCCATGTGATGGACTGGCGTCCCAACATATGTTGGTTCCTGCCTTGTTCCTGAAGCTGTCTGGTCTTCAACAACCCTGAAATAGACTAGACAGGTTTGAGAACAGTATGTTTGTCAGGAGTTAAAAGGCAATGTTAGCCAGTTATCATCCAACCCGCTATATCCCAACACAGGGTCACAGGGGTCTGCTGGAGCCAATCCAAACCAAAGCAGGGCACAAGGCAGGCACAAATCCCTGGGCAGGGTGCCAGCCCACTGGGCACACACACACACACCAAGCACACACTAGGGACAATTTAGGATCGCCAGTGCACCTAACCTGCATGTCTTTGGACTGTGGGAGGAAACAAGAGCACCCAGAGGAAACCCACGCAGACATGGAGAGAACATGTAAACTCCACGCAGGGAGGACCTGGGAAGCACCACCGTGCCACCCGGAGATGTTAGCATTTTTATTCATTTTTCTTCATATCAAGTCACTTTTAGGATGCCCCTGAGATGGAAGGATGTGGGAAGGCAGCTTTTCCAGGACACTATGTCCCCGACATTGCTAGATAGCAGCTCCCCTGGAATGTAATGGTGCCCTGGATACCCACAGGGCATCCTGGGACTTGGAGTGTGGTTTCTCAGCTCTGTTGGGTATTGTGGGTTCCACTAGGAAGAGCTATAAGAGGACCGGAGGAGCCATGCCTCATCCATAGCCCAGAAGTACTCCCAAGTCACAAGGACAGGAGCCCTGGAGTACTTCCGGGCTGAAGAAAAAGCAAGTTCTCCATCTGACCCTGAAGTGCGGATGAGTCAAGTGAACAGAAGGACAGAAGCATTTCCGGGTCAAGGACTATTTAAAGGACTGCTGGAGACCCAGCAAGTGAGCCAGAGATCGGAGGACTGTGACAGAGCTTGCTGGGAGGTGTGGAGGTGAAAATTATTATTGGGAAGATTATTGTGTTTATTGCCTGTTCTTGTGTTTGTGGCGCTTGGAGGGCCCTGTTTATTAAGAAAGAAGGCAATAAAAAAAATGTTGGTGCTTTTAACCTATGCCCAGTGTCTGTCTGTTAGGGTTAAAGGGCCAACAGCAACCCCTAGCATTCTTACATCACACAATTATGATGTAATCAAGGGTCTCCATTTGGAAGCGTATTTGCTTTGACTCTACACATTGCTGATGGTGTGTTATGTCACAGGTGGGGTCTTATATAAGGGTGAGCGATATGCTCAGTAATTGTGTGTACATTGTGAAAATATATCAATTGACAAATGATTTTTCAAGCAATTTAATCTAAGGAACAATTGAGGTTTTCAACTTTTGCTGGCCTAATGAGTTTGAGTTTGTTTTGTCCTTTTGTTTGGTTGCTGGTCTTTTGTCTTCTGGTATTTGATCCCTGCTCATATTTGTGAAAACCATTCATCCTTTTATGTATTTGCCATTCACCAAAAGGAAAAAGTGCCATTTTGATCTGTAGATCCTAAAGAGCCAAGCAATGTAAGGTTATGTTAATTAAATGGTTTAATTACCAGACATTAAGAATGATTTACAGCTGCAAAGCAACCTTTTCATTAGTTTTTTTTTCAATCAATGTGTTAAACTGCACCTGGATTGGATTATTATTATTGTTAGCAAATGTAACCAATAAATAATGCCTCGTCAAGCAGCAAATAATTAAAGTCATGGTCAGATCTTGCTCTTTTAGAGTATTTAGTGAGTGGGCCTTTCAGAAGAGGAGGAATATTTCAAGGTCACGTTGATCCATTTACAAGAAGTGTTCAATGTGTGTTAAATTCTCTCTTCCTTCAGTCTCTGTTCTGTTCTGGAGTCACCAGCAGGTCTCATGCCATTACAGTACATATACTGTACATGTGTATTGTAAGTGCTCACACTGCATTTCTTGGCTGCATGAATTTTCCAGAGAGAGATAAAAAATTAGGTCGGGATTTCTTAGTCCTCTGTGAAACCTGTACTCCCAGGTGTTCTAAATGTCATTGCCTAGAAATAGTTTTCTAATTTTGCATAAAAAAAAAAAAAAAATTATTTTTTTTTTAAATTGCCGGAATATCAAACACTGTCAGCACAATTAATTGCACATATCTTTACATTGAAATGTCTTTCCATGATGTGTTTTAGAACATTAAAAACAAGACATATATGTTTATTTGCTAGACAGATGCTTTTTTTCCAGAAGAGCTACACATAACTAGTAAACATCAGTCTTTTTTTGCTGTTTGGGTATGTGGAAGTAAAAAACTGCCCCGAGGAAGACAGGACAAGTTCAATCAATTAGATTTTTATTTAGTCACAGATGAGTACCTGGATTCTACGTTGCAAGGCAGAAGAGCAGTTACATTTTTGTCAATTGGCTTTTTATAATTTCTTCTTCCTCCCCCTTCCCCTTATTTCTTAAAAATAAACATAATATTCTTTACTTAAGCATTTTGTTTTAGTACGCTAATGGGACATCTGTTCTTATTTTTTTCACTGATCAGATAGACCCTAAAGAAGGAAAGGTCATCTTTCCTGTGTCAAACAGATGTGTTCCTAAGAAACTGGAAATTGTCTTTGGTCAGATTACTGCACCCTGTCTTATGACAGACGCCTGTGTTAATAACCTGCCGTTATAGCAAAACGGCTTTGTCAACTATTAACACTTAGTAGCTTGCAAACAGTTAATTTTTCTTTCACAGGCACAAGTGTGACAGGACATGGTTACAAAATCAATCATCATAATGGAAGAGCTCAGAACAAAATACCAACTCCTTAAAACTTGCAGGTTATGAAACCTAACAGTTAAAATCAGTTATACAGAAAGTCATCAAATAAGAGATTCTTCAAGAAGAGGAAACACCACATGGTAAATGTGATGCCATCTCTGTCATTTAGGAAATGTTATTCTGTTTTGACCGTTTTTAATTTTGTTTTGCCTTATTTAACAATTTAAAACAGTGATGTCTTTGCATTAAAGCCAGATAGGACTACTACCCTCATCCCTCATTAGCTAGTGCCATTGTGCAGAGCTAAATTAGTAACACACTCACCTCATAAATGTAATATATTGTAAAAATATGTATAGCGGTTGCCATAATCAGATTTTTCCCATTTCCATGTCATGATCAATGCAGTTTCTTTATGGAGGATGTAAAGTTTCCTTTGTATCACTAGCCTGTTTCTGGGTTGCTTTGACAGGCCCTTGGACCTCGCTGTAGCCTTATCAGACTTTTATTCATGTGTGTGCATGCGCAGCCTGAACTCAGTGGCATATTGTAGCTCAAAGGCTAGAGCGCTTTAAACAGCATATTGGTTGATTTGTTTGTGATGCAACAGAAAGAGTGCTTGAACTTACACATCTGGTTGTTTTGGGATACTTGTCATCAATATCATTATTCCCACATTAATTACAGTACTTGCATAAACTTGATTTTATAATGCTGTCCTTTGGTTGTTGTACTACAGTATATGACAAGATGTTGATAGAGCTTCATTTTATGTTATTTTTAATGGCATTATTCCTCTGATATTTTATTATCATGTGTGCTGGTAGCCCAGTACATTGTGAAATGCAGTATCTCTCCCTTGCTCCTTCAAACAAGGTTTACTGGACACTATCTCCTTCCTCTGTTTCCCTGCAATGCTGTTGCTGTTAGTGATTTTCCACGACTCCTTCCCTGCAGCTCCAATGCTCTTTTGTCTGCCCACATTCTCTTCCTGCACATTTGGGCAGCTGGGTCCTCCTTATATTACTCACTTGAGTTTAGAGGCAACACTATCTGCACTTACATTCCCCAACTCTCAGCCGATCCAAGCCATGAATCAAGGCCAGTGGAATTAAGCAGAGCTTCAGAGCTCATAAGTGCTGCTCTTTAAGTGTTTAATCCTCTCTCCCCTTCTCTCTCTAACTAATACATTCAAACACACACACACTCAATTTATGGCCTGGCTCTTACGATGGCTATGTTTCTTTTGACATTCTGGGTCAGGCATAAATGGAGCCAGCTGCCTCTCTACTCTTACACCCTTTTTTTGTTGGAACCAGAACGGCTTTTGGCAACCCAGCATGATTTGTAGGGTACACTTCTGGGTTGTTTGGGAACCAGGGCAGTCCTCCCCTGAGAGCGCCCCCTTGCGACACCCAAAGATCCCATCTGGGCTGCACTTCTGGACTCCAGTTCCCATGAACCCCAGCAGGTGTCCAAGCTGGTACGCCTCCTAAGTTGTTTTCAACATGTATTCTTATTGTCTGAGAATTTGAATGTGATCTATATTTTGATTTGTATTGCAGATCAGTTTGATATTAATCATCTGGTTTGTTTTAGTAAAAATATGAGATTAATAGCACAGGTGAAAGTAGAGTATTTATACGATCATTTGTCATTTGTTAATAAAATTTAAAGCCTACTTTTAAGTCACTTTTGTTCACTGTCATATCTCATGTATGTGTTCTGCTATCTAAACTAAGAGAAATTAGTTTTTCTTTTCACCTTCTCACAGTTTTCCATAGTTCTCTGAACAGGCACCTTGAATTGAGCAAAAGCTGCTCTTAGTACTTCATCAGATGTACAGCGACAAGGCCTCACCTCCATCTTTACAGTGTATCCTTCAGTTTTGCCATCTCCTTCTCAGGCACAGCTGTGAGAAAAATCCTGACTCCCTTCACCTTTACGAAGAGCTACAGCTTCAGACTGTTTAAAGGGGATTAATTTTCATGTTGAACAACAGTGAATCATATTCTGAATTCAGGTAACGGATACTTCACTTAAAGCCTTGTTTTATCTCATTTTATTGAAGTAACGAAGCGTATGAACTCATGATGTGCAACTGGATTGATTGTACTGAGGAGCAATGAAGCGCTGAATGTTTCTTTCTTTCTATCTTTATTTCTGTCAGTAGAAATTCAGATTGTGGTTGCATTTGCTTGGCAGAATCCCAAAGGATTGTACCATTAGATGATGTGCAAAAAAATATTTAGTAATTTGGCAATTTTCTTTCTTTCTTTCTTTCTTTCTTTCTTTCTTTCTTTTGAGAACTGTTGCATAATACAAATAATGACCCCAAAAAATTTGATCTCTGAACCTAGCACAATAAACTAACATTCATGTCAGTGCATTTCTTAAATAACTTACAGACATATAAAGTTGTTTCATGCTACCCATTTGCTGTAAGCAAGTGCCTAAACATCAGTTTATTTCCACAATGTTCTTAGACCTCCTATACTACTGTCTGATTTTAGATAATACTGTGTTAAGAAGCAAGAACTGAAAATTCCTCTAAACCTTACCACTGCCTTCCTTCTTCCTCTCCCTGCTCAGCACTTGGTCTTTGTGGGAATTAAGTAAACTTGTAATTTTCAAAACCACTGGCAGTAATTCAGCATAGTGACATTCTGGTACATGGATCGGATGTCTCAGAAAGGCCTTTTATTTACCACCTCCTAGGGGTGCTTTCTGTACCACTATTGTATATTTAGTTGGGCCTCCAGAGCAATTGGTAATATCACAAACAGAGGGTGCAGTTTTAGTGACCATATTACCCGGTATATTGCCAGCTTGGCCAGAATATACAGATACTCACTCATTTTGTAAACAATTAAAGAACAAACAATGAACAACAAATAAAGAAACAAAACAGAAAAACATGTAATTTCAGAATCACTTTAGGCCAAGCTGTGCAATATTTCTGTGTCAAGTCCAACCTTACTTTAACAACAGGCACACAAAGCTCTAATCTACATTCCTGAGTTTTCATTTCCAGGGTAGTCCATTTATATACCCCCTTTAAATGGAATATGTAGTTTTAACAAGCAGTCCTATCGGGGTCCCTCTGAGCCACTAGAAGGTGCTAGGGGGTAAGTTTCCCTGTTATTGTAGAACCTCCACCATGTTGGAGGATTAGCCAAAAAGCACTTCTGGGTCTGACTCCTCAGCTGGATGAGCTGGGGTTGGAACCATAGGAGGCTCCAAAAAAGGTGGAGGAGGAAGATAAACAAGAAGATTATTATGAGCTGAGGTTATTCTGCTGATGTTGCCATGGGTATGCTTTGATGGCTTATGAAAAAGTTTCTGTGCTAAATAGAATTGGAAGTGATATGATTAGCAGTTGTTTTCGGGGTTTGGGGTTTGGGGTATGGTATGCTCCCTACAGGCCGCAATACATACAGGCTGTCAAATAAATGAACCACACGCCGTGGCGCAGTGTAAAGGGGCATCGTCTCTGATGCTGACATCTGAGGTTCGATCCCCAAGAGGGGTGCAGTGGAGTGTGTACGTCTGATGAGCCCAAATAAGGGTAAAACATGTGTTGCTCTTTGCATTATTTGGCAGTAAACTATTCAACTATTAAGAGAAACATCCAAAAATCCATAATTTCTTACATAATCCCTGTAAACACTAATACACTTGTTATAACTTTCATTAAGCTTTTCTGTTCCTGTCATATAAATTGTTATGTTTGAGCAACCACTCTTCTGTAGCTGACTTGATGTCTTCATCATTGGTACAGTGGAGGTAACCCTTCATATTGTGGAACAGATCAAAGTGAAGCAGTGTCAGGTCTAGAGAGTAGGTTGGATATTAAATGTGCCATTTTGCAGATTAGCCATTTATCCAGTACTAGATTTTGTTTGAAAAGATTCAAAAACATTCACTGCCAAATATTTGCAATAATAGAGGATCTCAAGAAGAGGGAATAACGTTTTCACTGTGTTTCATTTATATTTATATCTAGACCTGTATGCAGCAGAGTGGGAACAGCACTAAAGCATAACTTAAATTAAATTAAACTACTCCAGCAACTGTTATGGCTGGTAGCAACGTTATTTTCTTTCTAGCTTAGTCGAAAACACTCCTGACCTTTACCTGTTTTGTGCCTGGGACACGCCATTACTACTCTGCCAGTGAAGCACATAAAGAAGAAATTACAAGGAAAGAGCAGAGTTACACAGAGAGTATTTTATTGTTCTTCTGATTTTCTTTTATACTTCCAAATGATTACTTGAGACAGATTTTCAGAAAGTCTCTCAAAGCCGCTCCTAACTGGGGAAACAATGCCTGACAGGCGGCATCCTAGCACTCTGTCATTGCGGTATTGTCACTGCTTCTTTGTAATACACTCAGCGCCGCTTGTTGTCAATTACGCTGATTAGCCTTCTTGGCCAGGATAGAAATGATCAATCCAGGATGTGAGGAAATCATTGGAGACAACAAATAGGAGATTATTAATCTTCAATCTGGTGGATTTACTGGAAAAGGTCAAACAGGAGGTTATTAATCTCAGAAATGAGAAATGCACTGATGCGATCTGTCCAGGGATTAGAAACCCCAGACTGGAGGGAGCACCAAGAAGCTCAGAAAGAGTTTAAAAACATAATAATTTGAAATAACATGTAAATTTCAATTTGAAGAATATTGGGTTTTCTATTTCTGTTTGTCTTTACATATCATATTGTGTTCAATGGTACAAAACCTAACTGATGCAAAAAGATGTTAATAATCCAAGATATCTACTCTTTAGATTTCAAATGTGAGATTATCAATCTCAGATGTAAGGAATTTGTTTAAAATGTGAAATGTAAGATTGACAATTAGAAAAGACTAGAAGTGAAGCTCCCAAGATGTATTTGATAGTAATAATATAGGATTGAATCTTAAATCTGTGAGATGCAGTAAGGATGTAAAATAAAAGCCAGTAATCAGTGACAGTAGAAATGGGTGACGTGGAGGTACAGTATTTGGTGCCACTGCTTCACATCCCCAGGATACTGGATTTGAACTCTGGAATGACTCACTGTCTTCAAGGAGTTTGCATGCTCTCTCTGTGTCAGTGTAGGCTTTTCTCCAGGTGGGTAGATTTATTTATCTTGTGACTCTAAATTGGTCTTGTTCAAGTGATGGTGTTTTATGGGGTTGGCTCCATCCTTACAACTAATACTGCTGGGGTAAGCCGTGGCTCCTTGTATCCTTGAACTGGGAATAGGGAAAAGAGACATATGGATGATGGAAGAATGGCAAAATATTATATCAGAAATCAAAGATCCATGAGGTTTATTGGAGTTGTCAAAATGGGAAATTAGAAATCTCAGATATAATAGTGTCCTGGAAATTTAAGATTAGTAATTCAAATCAGAGGTTACAATACTATTAATCTTGAATCTATGGACACGGGTCAGTTAGCAGATAGTTTTCTGAGATTCAAAGGTTAATTAAGAAGGCCAGTGAAAAGATTAAAGTCCACGTTTCCTAAGAAATCCGCAAGAAGATTATTATCCTCAATTCAAGGGTACAGTGGAGAGGCAATTTTTGGATGTTAATTAAAGTCTTGATTAATGTCCTATTGTATATATATCATCAAATTATGTTAGAAGGACTCTAGATTAATAATGTTGTATTCGAGTGGCACTTTCTAGAAATCAAGCAGGTAACAATTTGATATAAATGTGAAGACAAAGTGAGGTTTAATGGAATGTTTTTCCTCTTGCAGCTGACAAACTGATGGCCTCAAAAATAAGAGAAAAGTCCTATATTCAAGCAACACCTTGTCAAGTCTGAAACAAATTATTAATTTGGGATCTCATGGATGCACCAAAAAAGCCATATGTGATATTGCACATCTCGCCTCTAATCCACAAAGGAGATATCAGACATGAACAAATTAATGCACGCTCTGCAGACTACACTAAACAGTTTAGAGAGAACAATATTAAAAATCAGAGCTGATGAGCTCATGCAAAAGACGAGTAATCCAAGAGCCAAGGGGCCAGTTTGAAACACTTATTATGGCAAATATGTAAAAAATACAATCAGAATTTCAACTGGTTGGGGCCAGATGCTTGTACTTTTCTAAACAAAAGCATCAAAGCTTTCCAACAAAAAAGTATTCCTTCTGCGGCCACGGCAGGTATAATGTTTCCTATCGTTTGCGTTTAATTTTACGGCATATTCTCCCTTGGTTAGTGTCTTGGCAGCACTATAGCATTGGAGGTAGCTTATTAGAAATGTTGAGTCACGTGAAGCTTTCTTCTCTGTGCATTTTCTTCCCAGTGCTGCTCAGAATTTAATCCTAAGGAGCTCCCAAGCTCCTCTCCAGTAATAAATCACTCTTGTTCGCTAAATTCGTCATAGCGCTGGCCTCAATCGAAAGCTGTGCTCACTTTCTCTGTCATCAGCAGTTTGTGTTTTGCTTCCTGGCAGCTGTAACAGAGTCTGGATTGGGTCTGCTGAGACTCTTTGGCATCAGAGGGTTGATCTTTCTCCTGAAGCCTCATGCCACTCCTCTAACGTTTAAGCATCTCAAAGTGAATTGGGCAATATCCTGAAGCCACTATCTAAGGAGGGACAGGGACTTGGCCTCAATCTTTCAGCCATGTCAGGGTCCTGCTGCTAGTTTTTTAACTGGGAGAAAAATGTAGGCGCAGAGGAACCTTGGCAGATTTGGAGCATGGTGCTATAAAGGTAACAGGCATTGCATGGGGGAAGCTGATGGAAACCCAAGATGTTTGGCCCAGATAACAGTCTGACACATAGATCTGCTCGCCAGACATACTTGCTACATCAAGGAATATTTCATTATCTGTTGCTAAATGATGTGTGAATTTTTAGAGAATCATACATAGTTTAAAAAAAAAGCATTTAATAAAGTAGACGAGAGCATGGTGTATAAAGTTGGAGCTGTAGGACAGGGTTGGAAAAAAATGACACAGAAATGGAAAATTTAGAACACGGTGAAAGGAATGGTGCACAGTATGAATCTTCATCATGCCTGTCAAGTTCACAAAAACTCACTAGCATCCTGTTTTCTATCAAATGAACTCCAGTACTTCAGAATATCTTGTCTTGGCTGCTTACACAAATGAAGTCAGATGGAATCCACTGATGTGTCTACAAGTTCAAAAGGACAAAGTGGGTGCCCTCCTAGTGTTACAGCATGTTTCACTTAGCAGGAGTTCCTTCTCCATAGCTTACCTAGAAATTATGTAGTTGAAGCATTTTACATTGTGCATTATGGCCTACTGAAACAAGTATGTTTTTGAACTGGTCGCAGCATTTCACATTTAAATAAGCTCCAGCTCATTCCTTTCTGGGTATGTTTTTGGGCAGTTATCCCAGCACATTTCACAGGATGGTTTTTATTCTGACTGTTTCCCATCAAAATTTATATGACATTTCATATCATTTGGTTGCCCCCTGACATTAGTATCTGCCAAACTGTTCTTACTTGTATTCATAATAATTACTAATGAACGCTTTGAAATTGCTTCAGTTTGTTTTATTGGGGCGCCTCCCCAATAAACGCAGGATGAGCAAGGAAGTACAAAGGGAATGGAAATTATTCAAAATAATGTAGCTTCAAGTAAAAAATATGGTGTATGTAAGGGTAAATGAGATTGTGTCAAAAATGCAGAATAAGGGCAGTGAAAATTAAGAGTAAACAGTAAGAAATAATTGAGTGCTGGAGTACAATGGTATTACACATTCAGTGCTCTTTGAAAATGAAGTAATTTCTATTATAAGCAATAATTCTTAAAGAAACATCAATTTTCTGTGCTCACTTTGTACAGTTCAGGGCAATAGGGAACATGAGCCTATCCCAGCAGAGCTGGTTGCAGAGCTGGAACAATCGCTTGAAGAGGCAGGTAAGACAGAAGATTGAGATTACAAAGAATAAGTCTGAGTATTTTTTTAGTAGATACCCCAGATTTTATCCCACTTGCCAAAGATGTGTAAGGTATGACTCTAATGTGTAATTGATGACTCTAATGTGGCTCTGTTTGCATGCCTATTGGCATGTGTGAAAGTGCCCTGAGATGGACGGGCACCCTTGCATTGATATGAGAAGTATTTAAGGTGTATAATGTAATGAAAGGAGAATAGTAACATAATTAATTTGCTGTTCTTTGATATGAAGTCATTTGTTGGTCTGAGAATAGACAAACCCCGCACCCACTCCTGACAGATATTGCCCTGACTAATGTGAGGAAGATGTTTTCAATGACAAAAACATGGGACATCATTTTCTTTTGAGAATAAACTCTGCTCAGGAGTACCAATCATAGAGAGCCATGCAGCTGAGGGAGTCTGTATTTAGAGAGCATGACTTCCTTGTACAGGTGTAACCCGCAGACCAGAAACTTGCTCTAAGTTTTGGATCACATAGTAATCACGTTTCTCTTTGTATTTTGCAAAGACGTCGATGTCCCTAAGCTAGATTGAAGGCTAAGCACTTATCAGATCAGACAGAAGGAAATTGCAAAGAGACAGTCCCTATTCAGTCCCTGAAATCATTGTGAGAAGTTTTCATTATCCTGCAATGAAATATTAATAACCGGGGGACCAAGCTCTCCTCTCACACTGAAATGTCAATAATACAAAAGAAGAACAATTACTGTTGTGTCAGAAAGAAAGGTGCAGGGAAGAGAATAGAAGAAGAGCACCTTAAAATAAAAAAAAACACATGAGCATTTAAGCAGAAAAAGCCCTTTATACAAGAATTTTTTAGCTTTGTGCATGGCTTTCTCTGACGACCATCCATCAGTGGATGCTGCGTTATGAAGGAGGGGTGGGGGGGCACCGCTTTGTTACAGGTAAACCTAGGAAGGCACATTTGCTATAAATCAGTCATTTCAGCCAAAGAATTGCTTATTTTTGAGTGTGATAAAAGCTCATTAACATTAAATTGGATAGAATGTTCCTGCATTAATTACTGACAATTCATCATTTAGTTTGTTTAGGTAAACAGTGATTAATGTGGGTTTTACTGACAAAGAACAGCTTACTGTTGAGATCAAAAGCAAACAGTTTTAGAGCAATTTTTTTCACCTGAACATCCTATTTGCACTTGACCAAAACGGATCATGTCTCGTTTCATCACCAGCCATATCTCAATAACATATACTGTAGAGTGTTGTGAAGAGTGTTTGGCTCTCATCATCATTACACATTTTCACAATAAATGTTATCAGATCCTCAGTCAAAGTCTAATAATAGGTTAAAGGGATATTGATATTGAATACACAAATGCCACAAAATAGATAGATAGATAGATAGATAGATAGATAGATAGATAGATAGATAGATAGATAGATAGATAGATAGATAGATAGATAGATAGATAGATACTTTATTATTGAAACTTTTTGGATTTTTCTAATTAAAGACTAAGGGGCTCTGTTCCCTGCTCACTTCGCTTGCCAACCCCCGGCCTAGCCACTTCACGGCTCTGCCAGTCGCACATGGGTCAGTAGATGTACAGTTTAAACAGATTGTTATTTTCATGGGACATGTTACATATGCATAATAGAACTAACTATTTTACATTACAATGAGTAATTAACCATAGTAAAAAATAGTCAAACGTCATAAATTGAAAGAAAATGTATATGCTTTTGCATTTATGTCATTTTTATTAAGCTCAAAATAAGCCATTTTTTTATTTTTGCTACTTGTAAACCTTGTGCTTCTTTGCCTTCTTTAAATTAAAACATATTCTGACCTGATAAATGAATTTGTAATAATTCAACAGAATGACTTCGACCGTGCATTGGCAATTCCATTAAGTGCCACCCGCTTTCCATTGCACTGACATATTGAGTATCTAAATTTTCTTGAACTTTGTCCTGAGACTGTTCTTTGGCTTAAAGCTATGCATACTCCATCGTGCCATTTATGAATGTACTTTGTGAGGGACGGCAGGAGGTTCAGTCCGGCCGGGATGTACCTGAAAGAAAAGAATGGAGGAAGGCAGCCTTTTCATGGTACTGCAATCCCCGGGATGCTAGGTGGCAGCTCCCCTGGACGGCAACGGCTCCCTGGATTCCCTCAAAGCATCCTGGGATGTGGAGTCCATTTCCTCAGCTCTGTTGGGTGCCGTGGATGCTGCCAAGGGGAGCTCACAAAAAACCTGGGGACTTCTACTGTCGCTGTTACGACAACCCTGAAGTACTTCCGGACTACTTGAAGAATGGTGTTGCATTGAGCCTTGGAGAAACATTTCTGGGTTATGTGCTATTTAAAGAACTGATTAAGACCCAGCAAAAAGAGCCAGAGTTGGGAGGTTGGGTGACGATCCTGCTGGGAGTGGAGGATTACTTATTGTATTGATTATTGTTGTTATTATTATTAGCATTGGAGAATTGTGGAGTGTGCAGTGCTTTGTGCACTGTATTGAAGAAAATAATTAAAGCATTCTTCTTGGTGCTTTTAAACTTGTGTCCTGGACGTCTGTCTGGTGGATTTAACGGGGCAACAGCGCCTCTAGCGTCCACAGCTTGTAGATGTACTTAATACTCATAACTGATGCACAATACTTGACATTAATATGACCATTGAATCGTTTGAGCAAATAGAGGTTATACAGTACAATCATTGAATTATCAATCATCACAATTTTAACAACTTTCTTTCTGTGATAAGTGTGTTGTTCGTGATGATTATCTCTGCATTGATCATCAGGAAAGCCAGCCTTAGTCATATCTGTTGAATTAACAAAAGCTTTAGGAAATTTCTTTAAATATTTTTTTTGATGGAGTCCCAACATACTGAATCTTTTAAATGTCCGTGAGACATGTGTTTAATGACTTTGTACCATAATTCAGAATAGGTTTCTCTGTTTGGAATTTCAGCACAGACAAAATGATCTACATCATCAGGAGTTAATAATTATTTTACCAACCAATAAATGCATATGAGGGTTTTACAGATAAATTTCGTGTAAAGTCCGATACTTTTGGACGTATGGATTTGTATCCATTAATGGCTGTAGAATTTCTAATACGTCTGATCATTTAACTCTTTTGGTTCTATTTTGCATCACTTCTCTGTGATTATAACGTTAAAATGTATAAGAGCTGAGAGAGCAGAAAATATGTCTGTCAAAAGCATTCACACAAATGAGGTCCACATGACCGTCATCATCAAGTTCTTCCATGTGAACCCTGAAAACCATGAGGACTGATTGAGGTAATTTATGTTAGGTAGAATGCCTAGACGGGGCTGGGCGGTCTCGTGGCCTGGAACCCCTGCAGATTTTATTTTTTTTCTCCAGCCGTCTGGAGTTTTTTTTGTTCTTTCTGTCCTCCCTGGCCATCGGACCTTACTTTTATTCTATGTTAATTAGTGTTGCCTAATTTAAAATCTTATTTATTTTGCCTTTTTTCTCTTTCTTCATCATGTAAAGCACTTTGAGCTGTATTATAAATAAATGTTGTTGTTGTTGTTAAGAGTACCGTGTGCATGGTTGTATATGGTTGAGAAGAGGGCGTGACTTGAAAAAATCTCAAGGTCTAGGTGTCAGCTCATGGGACTTGAAAAAATCTTCTAAAAAGTCTAATCTTGTCTTCCAAAATGTCTTGTCTCGTTGCAGGTTTTTTTTTTTTATATTAATAGAGACGTGATGCAACATGAAATATCCATGTATCAAATGAACACTTTCTTTGTCTTAATTGCTGTTTTGCCAGCTTTAACAGCATTTAAGTATGTACAGATGTTTCCTGTAGTTATTGATCAGTCAGTCATGGCCCCTGGAGGAACTTTGGCCCATTCAGCCTCCAGCAAAAGTGTATCATCATCATCAAGACATTTTCGGGTCCTTGAGCATAAACTGCCAATTTTTAAGTCATGTCATAACATTTCATTACAGTTGGGCCTACATTTTGGACTAGTCCATTCCAAAAATAAAATCACATCTTGTTGTTCAACCATTCTAATATAAGCATGCCTTGTGCTTCAGTTTCAGCACACACAGAGCAGTTTGGGGATAATTTCAAGAAAGTTCCTCTGATATAAAGCAAAATGCAAAGTTCTTCTCTTTTTTATATTCAAAGATTTTTATTCTGGGATTTCACACCCAGGGATTTTGTTTATGTTTTATTTTTGAACTATTTTCATTTGTTTTGAAGTTTGTTTATACAGTATATCCTAAATCTATTTTCTATTTTGTTTTCTGTGACAACCTTTATGTAGTCAAAGCCATGTAGTTTATGGTCTTTATTGCAAATTGCTGGTCATGTGACATACTGTATTGTATCATGACGTCTCACCTATTTAAGATGGTAGCACACATTAAATGACATCCAATCAAAAGATTTGTCTTTACTAATTTCTTTAGCGTAGCATAAGCTGAAAGAAACTTCCAAGAATTAACTTAATATAGGATATTTTTACTACATTTGTTTTGACTTTGACTTTGCTTTGCTTTTGATTTCTTTCTTTTGGTTTTTAGCCTCTGTTTTGATCACATTTATATCATTTTCTATTCATTTCTGCCATCGCCTGGTCTTTTCCTCTTTTCCTGGTCTTTTCCTATTTCTCTGAACACAGTTTTTCTGCCACATGATTTGTAATCAATTTTCACTTGCCTCAGTCCTAATGCTGCAAAATTATCCCAAATCCTTTCACTGTTATCCCCATACTTGACTGTTGGTAGGAGAGACTTACTGTGAAATCCCCTTCTATCCTTCGCTCCTAAATAAACAGGGCCTATACTTTTGTCTCACCTTTCTGTAGAGCATTGATCTAAAGTCCTTGAGGATCATACCAGTGAATTATGGTCATTTTCATCTGCGTATGTTTTTATTACAGAACACTGTTTTCCACCTTGCCACAGATTATTTTTCTTCAAAATGGTGGAGACATGTGCATTGACCATACTTGAGGAGTCAAAGGTGTAACAAGTTCATTGATGATGTCCTTGGGTACTTTGTGACATCATGTAACTTTTACACATTGCTCTTAGAGAGATTTTGAAAAATGTCTTTTGGGTTGCAGACAGATTTTTTTTCTCTGGTTTATGCACAGCATACTTTCCTTTTTATTGCTGTTTATGTCATTTTAGAAGCATTATATTCCATGTTTATTATGTAATTACAATAATACTGAAATATTTGTCATTTAGCATTTCTGTATTATGGTACTCTATATTTCTTGTATTTTGTGGGTGTAATTCCAAGAAGTGAGGCTACCTTAATATTGCTGATGAAGTAACACCATTCAGACTTTATATGTGAGGGTAAGGAGTTGGTCCTTTAGTGGTTCATTCACATTTGAAGAGTGAATTTATAATGTGTTTCTAGATTTATTTTGCTTCTCTCTTTGTTTTTCTGTTCTTGGATATCATAGTGGAACTTGTTTACTTTGATTTGCATTCTATGCTGTGCAAACCGTTTATTCACTTTTCATATATTTTAAATAAATCTCTTCATGTAAACATTTTTATATTGGACTTCACTCTCAAGCCTGAGGTTTGATTGTTTCTCTCCTTTAGAGGAGTTTTTGGAACATTTAAAATATGTTTCAAACATTAAAAGTCAAGGCCCCATTTTAGGCCTGTGCCGGCCCTAGCTTGCCTGCTGAGTTTCTGCACCAGGCTGCCATCTCTAGACAGGCTAGTGAAGGTCCTAGCCTGTAATGTTTTAATACTTTTTCATTTTCTATTATTTATTTCTATTTTACTCTCTTTTATCACTAATTTGTGGTATAATCAGCATCGCCATTCAGACTGTGTGGTGTATGATGTCAAAGCAACTATCCTATATAAGAATGAGTTTTGGTCATACAGAAATAGCTTGAATTGTGGTTACAGTACATTACATAATTGTGACTTCTAGTGAGACAAAGTTACTTTCTCAAGTAATTCACTAAACATTTATTACATAATTTTATTCATTTTAATATTTTGCTTTACTTTTTTACTGATGGTTGAGAATTTTACCCTATATAACATAATATCGAGAGGTACACATGTAAATATTTATTTCATTCTTCAGATATGTTTCCTTTCTAAAATTGTCTTGACTTCCAAATGTATATTTTTATTTTACCTGCATGTTAAACTTTGGTTAGGCTCTCTGGAAATTCTAAATTGGCCAGGTTTAAGTAAGTGTGTGCTTGTGCATGACTGTGACGTCCGCAGGCGAGAGTTGGTGTAATGCAAGGACAGGCTTTGTCTTCAAACAACAATAAAGTTTGATTAAGTGGTTCAATGATGACACAGTGTGTACATTAAGTTCCATTTTGCCTGCATTAGTCAGGTTTTTAAAGTTATAAAGATCTTATTGTGTAAAATCATTGTTGCAAGCTATTGAGTATTTGTTGGGTCTTGTATTCTGATAACTACTGTCAGTTTTATAGCCTTATCCCTAAGTATTAAATTTATGCTGTTATTGTTAATCCAGTAGTGACCTCACCCCAGATCTCTCTGTTTTCTGTACATTAAACCAGCTTTTGATGCCAGCACCGGTGTTCTACTCATTATTTTTAATACACCCCCGTGTTATTCTCAGGCATTTCTAATATATATATTTGACAGGAGCAAACCTTTTAAATCCACGTTACCTGTTATATTCACATCAGTTCCCTCTGCCTGTACACATTTAAATAATAATTCTGAATAATTAATACATTTTATATAGAACTTTCAGTCTTACTTAAATTGTCAGGAATTGAGGCTCACTCTAAAGCCGGCACATCACACCCAGTCTCACTTTGTTGTCTGCGTGGCCCCTTCACATTCTGAGCTTATACTTTTGTTTTATTTTCTTTTTGCATATTGAATGCTAGTCTAATCAAAGCCCATGTTAAACATATAGTATAAGCACATATTTCATGTATCTCAGAAATTTTTAAAATTACAATCCAGGATTGGAAATAAGATTCTAGCTTGATTTTAACCACAAACTGAAGATACACAGCACATCTTTAGCTTTGTTGCTTGTTATAATCTAAATTATACTTGCAAACGTGTAGAGTCTACACCTGTGCAACTGTAAAGTGATTCCAGGTCTTCTTGCTGTAATTAAAAAGTCAGCCTACAGCTATACAACTAATAAGCATTATAGTGCAATTATAGGTGTTTTGATTTCTTTAGCACTTACTGCTCTGCTTAAGAAAACAAACACACATTATGGAACAAAAAGGCACTGAGTAAATGAAACATTTAAAGTATAAATCCATCAACCATTGTGTCTCTGCTTGCTAACTAACAACCCATGTTAGATCTGCACCACCTTCTCTGAAATAAATCACTGCTAGCAAAAATGTAACCATTTGTGAATATCGATGTCTTGGACAAGCAGTGGGAAGCCTAAGCAACTTAAGCTAAGGATTCGGATCTGTAAAGCTAAGAGCCAGTGGAGGAAGTGTCATAGTCAAGAACAAACAGAGGTCAGTTGTCACCTCCGGGCTGGCAGGCTGTGGTGTGCTGACAGTTTATCACCGATGGCTGTTTTGTGAACACCACACATGGTGTTAAAAACAGATTTGTATAAATGATAAGGGAGATATAATCATGCAAGTGTTAATCAAAATGGGTAAAATAATACAAGTTTCATTTAAAAAGAGGCTAAAATGTATCCAGAATTAAGCACAAGCAGTACTTTAGGCATGCAGTTCTGTCAAACTCAGTGATAAAAACACCAAGAGATGAGAAAGAAACTTGAAAGTCCAAGAAAGGAAGCATATACTGTAAGTCTTATAGCACTGCAGTAACTCAGTGTATGAGTTCAGAATTCTGATTAAATACACACAGTCCTGATCATGTAACAGTCTGATAATTCATATTTATAAGACTGAAAGAAAGTCAGTCACAATGGACAATATTTCAAGAAAAGGACTGGAAGACAAACGGCCAAACAATTTATGAAAAAGAACAGTCAAGAAGACACTTAAAAGACAAAGTAAGCCAACAACCTAAACAAAAGTGTTAGTCAATAATTGTAGGTCAAAAAATAAAGTGCTGAAGCCCTGAACTAACTGAGAATCTTTTCCATAACTATAACAAAAGCTTTTGATTTAAAATTCTTTGCATCATGGGCTACACCCACATGACTGGAAACAGGTCAGAAGCATTAACATCATGGCCACAATCAAGAAAAGCAACCTCAAAAGAGTTGTGGTTGAGAAGATATCAATAAAGAAAATCGCCTTGAACTATTGTAGAAAAGTTTATGACAGAATTGTCATGGAGCGGCCCTAGAGAATAAGCTACCACCTGGGATGGTACAGTCATTAGCCATTTTGAGCAGGCCTAAGTTCATTTACAAGGTGGAGGTTTGTTACAGTACAACAGTCCAGGACTTTCTCTACTTCTATCTGCATCTAATAAATGTGGATTCCTGCTGAGTACCCAATTGTTTTCTATTGTTTTTGCAGATTCATTAACAATGTAGTTTAAGAACTTAATTAAATATATTTGCTCAAAGACAAGAGACATATGGAAACTGCAATTACAAGGTTAAAGTACAGCAAACAAGGATAAAGGATGTGGAGTTTAGACTCATTGCTGATATCAACAATTGGGTAGTATAAAAGAGAGTCATGGAAAAGAAGAGAAGAGTGAAAAAGTAAACACAGTAAGCATGCTAAGAGTGGTCAGGAACATGTTGAAGTATGCAAGCACTTTAAACAGCTTCAGATGACTCTGTCAGACATCTACAGCATGAAGGCTTGATCAGAGATGAATTGGAGCTGTAAGTGGAGGTGGACAGTAATGTTTTTTACATTATCTGAACTTAAGGAAAATTTTACTTTTCAAAATAGTTTTTGGCAGCAACATTTTTTACTTTTTCCGCAATATGTCTGACTACAAAAACGTTCAATTGATTCAGAAAATACAGTATTAAGACCCCATCACTTTCTGCACACTCTATTGTGTTGTAGATTTTATTTTAAATGGATACATCTGCCATTTTTGCCCATTAATATACACTCAATAATAATAATGTGGAAGTGTTTTCAGAAAGGCATGAAAATTTATTAAAAATCAAAAACTGAAATCTCTCATTCATGTAAGTATTCAGACCCTTAATTCAGTACTTCGTAGTGTGACCCGACATTTGTGCGATAGACATATGAATGCCGACAAAATAGCGGCGATTAAAACGCGGCGTCAAAATCGCACCGACAAAATCGCGAAAGTTTCATTAAATATTAATTACTAGTTTAAAGCATATATAATAATGTTTATTTTAGAAGTCAATATTATGAGATGACATGCCATTAGCACGGTACACAGATAGTCCTTAAGATCACGCCCTGCATATGTAGGAAGAATTGTAGCAAGACATCTTGATATTTGAGCGTTTTTAGACTTGCTGGCTGCCTGACTGCTGGTAATTCCGCTTTGTATACGACGTGTTATGCCAACCCTCGACTGAGTTATTTGTTCGCAGCATGCCATCAGCAGTTATAACAGTTATAACCTAGCACATAATGTGTACATGCCTCTTTCGCGATTTTGTTGTGGTGATTTGATAGCAAAACAGAAACATACATAGACATTTGAAACTTTGTAAGTCTCTATGCTCCTTAATTGACGGACTGCTGCTGCTGAGATGGTTGTCCTCTTTTACAGCTTCTCCCATCTCACCAGAAGACATCTGAAGCTCTGTTATGTATGTATAAGCAGTTTAAAAACCAATTGGTTTGTGTAAAATGCACAAGACAGTACTTAAAAATGTTAGTTCAGTTTTGCATTTAATCGTTCCATTCGGTTATTTCATTTTTATTGAAATTAGATTTAAGTTATCGAAAAGATGATTACTGTATGTTTTTTACAAGTGTTGAAAATCGTAACAATTGTTTTTGTTTTAGTACATTAACAGCCTAATTTAAATCAAACCAACCTGGTCATTTGAATATTTTTGATCTGATACTTTTGCTCGACTAAATTACTTTTACTTGTGTAATATTTTCTTTAAAATTACCAATACTTCAACTTGAGTACCATCCTCTGTGGGTATGTCTCTAGGTGTGTCTGAGAGAGCAGCATGACAGCAGTTACTTTATTGTTTCACTTCTCACCAGCTTATTACAGTATCTTTGAGACTGCATGCACCTTCTGTGTGCAGTCCTCTGCATTTTAAGTAGGAATCCAAATTTCTACAGCCGTTACTCAGATAATTACATTAAAATACAAATGTATTCATTTAAACTGTCCTGCATATTCCACATACCTTTATTAGAGTTCTCTTGGGGAGGCAGACATTCCTTAAATGAGACACTTTTGCCGTCTGCCTGTCCACATCTGATGAAATGCAGCCTTGCTGCCTGGGCTATAGTCTTCTCAGATCAGTGCCCTTTCATTAGTAGGGTCAGATCTTCTTTGCACGTTTGTGTCAGGTCTGCTTTACGAGATGTCGTTAAGTCTCCTCTGGAAGTGCTTTCACGTGGTTTACTCAGTGCTCCAGACAGCTTAGTCTGCAGGAAGCTTTTCTTTCTGAGCACTGGTCAGCTCAGCTCTTAATTTTTTTTTTGTTTTTAAATAATGTTGGCTTTAATAAGCATTACTTGACATGGTGTTTGATTTTTATATACTGTACCGCACATTTATATATTCTAGTTTGTAATGTGTTTTACTATGCAGGATGTGCTGTCTTAGATGAGCCTTCTAATTTCAGAATCACTGTAATCTTAATCAGTGCCTCATTTGGTTTTCAATTTTCTGGAGTTTAATTTAAATTTTGCAGTCCCATTAGTGTGGAACCAATGGCACCTGTCTACATTTGTCTATGAGGTGGGTTCATGCTCATGCACTCCACTGTTGTACTGTATGTGGGGCCCTATGATCATCTCCTGATACCCCAAGTTCCACAGTCTTTAAATGTGAATGGTGACACTTGACCTAACCCAAAGCATCTTCCATCGATATTCTGACTTCATCCAGATAGACTGACTAAAGCTGTGTCTTCACCATTTGGCCATTGTCCTCTGTAATAATAAGTTACTTCTAGACCACCCTCTGACGTTTACCATGGGTTTATTTACCCTTTAGTACTTTCTATAGATGTGTCCTCCCTACTGCCCTCGAGGTACCCCTTTTATACCTAGGGCACTCTTTGACAGAGAGCTGCCACCTTTATCTTTCCCAGACACTGCAGTGTGATTGTGCAGCATACAGATAGGGTGGCAAAGCTTCACTCTAACAATACCAGAGTTTGTTTTGCTACAATGCAGTGGGTAGCATCTAAGAGTGAGCATACACATAATTCCATAATGGATTTGTCTGCAGTAAACAGCCAGCGGCGACGCTCTCGCATGCTGTTAAACTCTTAATCAGTGCTCATTAATTCACCATCACTACTGCTGATGAGCTAACCGGTAATTAAAGGGGAGGGGAATTAAACCGCACTGTTTAGGTGAGCTATTGAGCTGTACAGTCCCTGGGTCACTGCTGCAAGAAAGGCCCATCATTTGTGAGACACAGGCAGTTGATTACAGACACCCCAAGTTATTGATGTTTCCCTGTGCCAGACTTCTGCTGTCACTCAGCCTGACTGACACAAAACAGTGAGGCAGAAAAATAGATGAGGAATATTTAAAGATATACACATAGGAAGCCATTATTGCATATTCTAGAAACACAGTGGAAGTGGGAATGATATTTTCATTAAATGGCGACTCACTTGCTGGGCCCTAAATGTGTCCATGGTTTCTAGTTTGGCCATTTCTGTCTTGGGGAAGGCTTGACAGAACTTTGGTGAATAATGGTTTGCGAAACAAAAAAATCTGCTTTTTTTTATGGTCATTTTTATATTGACTGTTTTTTACATTTAGTACGAACAAAAGTGACTGGTGGATTTAAACAGATTAAAATTAATTGCCTGTCAGGGACTGGTATCAACAACTAATGAGGGAATAAGTGTGCCTGGTATCATTTACTAGTCAATAAATATAGAATGACCAGTATCCATTACTGTCAAGACAAGACTGGGCAACTAGTTTGATTAAAAAGTGATTTGAATGGCAAGGATTATTGTGCAATATTCACTCAGTTGGCACAGTTACTAGGTGCTGGGTATAATTTTAACTAGTTAAGATTTCTTCAGGAACACAGATATGAAAGCCATATATGCTGGATTAATTGGCCACTCCAAATTATGGAGTGTGGATCCATCTGTGTGAACATGACCTGCGATGGACCAGTGTTGAAGGTTGGTCTTGGCTTTGTGTCCATTCAAATTATGGAGGATTAACAATCTTGATAAAATAGATTGATGTTAATATGCGCTGATGTACAGTTAAGGAGTTCTATGCTAAAAGTGTCAATGTCAGCCACTGAAGGATGTTTTCTTGAAGTAGTAACACAATATGTTCTTTATCAGGTCTACTCAAATGTTAGAATCTAAGAATCTATAAAAGACCATTCAGTCTATCAGTCATGTCAAGGGTAGTGAACAGATGAATTGTCTCTAAATCATCCAGAATATTGTTTTCCACTACATGATTTTGTAATCACTTTTGCATTCTCACAGTTCTTTGTGTGAAAAGAGCTTCTTGGTTCACATAATTAATAGTATACACTATAATCGCAAACCTTGGCTGCATTGTTACGTTTTGCATTTATAATTCACCACCATTTGTTAATAACCTGTCATTGTGTGAATTTTTACCCCACATCCCCAAAGGACTGCAAATTAGGTTGACTGGTGTTTCTAAAATAATTCGTTTGTGACCCTAAGTGTGCATGTAGGTATACGGACCCTTCCATTTACTGATACCCCATGCAGGGCTGTTTCCTGCCTTACACTAAGGGCAACTTGGATAGTCTCCAGGCTTCCATGACTTAGAAAAGGGTTAATGCTTGTGAATATATGTTTTTATACTGTATGTTTAATGCAAATATGTATTTGGCACATAGAGTTACATCTTGTTACAGAACTTTAGATGAAGTATATTTCCTTTGAAAATACTGATTTTCTCACAAATGTAGTCAGTTACGCCAAGTCTACCAATACTCACTGTACATAGTCTCAGTGGTCATGTTTTCTCCCTGCTCTGATCACTCTTACTGCCTGCATATTTGTGTATCTGTTGTGAAATAGAGCGGCCCAGACACACACAGGCGGACACCGTTTCAGCCATCACCACATGTTTATTTACACTTCTATTATATACAAAGTCTATGTGCACCGCCACCAAACCCCCCAGTTCCCCCCAAAGTTCAGGCTCTCAGTAGTCCCTTTCTCCACACACAAATCACTTGGGCCTCTCCTCGCCTCCTCTGCACCGACCTCGTCTTCCTCCTCACCCGACTCCAGCCTTGATTGCAGGGCTGCGGCTCCTTAAATAAGCGGCTGATTGTCGACCACACCCAGCCACCTTTGACAATACTCCCCCGCTAGCTGAGACCTCCAGGGACCAGCGGACCTTTCCATGAGGAGATGAAAGTCTCGCCGGCAAGCCGACACACTGTAGCCTAGGGCCCGAACCTATAAATAAAACAGAAAAACCAGGGGCAGGGACGTTGCCCTGACGCAGCCCCTCAGCTCGTCTTCTCAGCTGGGCCAACGCTCTCTGCTCCGATCGGCACCCTGATGCTCCCTCCTTTGGCTTCCCCGCTCGAGCAGTCCGCGGTCCTCGCCACGGAACCACTGGTGGGATCGGGCTTCGTGTCCACCTCCCAAGCTGTGGGTTTCTCCTCTGCATCTGCAGAGGACGGCCCTTCACGGGACGTGCGCACCCAGTTGCACGTCCTCCCATATCGGAGGAACTGGCTTCCCCAAGCCGCTTCCTCCTCTTACTTTGGGACACCGCGGCAGTTTGGATCTGCCCATTGTAAGAATGCATACCCAGCCCCACTGGCGTCTGGAGCTTCACGGGGTCGGTCTCCCTTACCTTCCCCGCTGTGCCTCTCCGTCCAGGAGCTCCCTCACCGCGCCGATCCTCTCTTGCCTGCGGCTCTCGATCCGACTCCACTGCCGTCCCTCTTGACTCCTGCGTCTCCTCCCGGAGGGCACATCGCTCGGCCGGTGGCGACAACACACGGCGCAGTCCTTCTTGTAAGTCCTGCAAAATCGACGCCAAGGAGAGAGACGCAGCCGGCAGTGGGCTTACCTTGGGAGTAGTTCCACTTACCGACTGCTCTCTTTAGGCCTTTCCCTGCGGCCCACTCGGGTTTCTTTGGTGCATGGGACGGACATTCCTTACTATCACCTTCAACCAATCATAGGCAAGAGAACAGGACACGCTGTCCAATCCCGCGTCTGTCACGAGGAGGAACTTCCTGTCGGCCATCTTGCTCTCCTCTCTCCGTCTCTCCGGGAAGCTCCGCTGCTGCTGCGGCTTCCGCAGCCACAGCCTCTCCTTCTTGGCAGCCACCTTCCTGGGCTCCTCGTCAGTGAGCCTCCCCTGAACCACAAAGTCCACCAATGAACCTCCAACGGTCCATGATACACTCCGTTGCTGCGGGGTTGGGTGCACACCGCCCCTGCGGCACGTGGGTGAGTTCCCCTGTTGTGCCAGGACTTTCACAGACTTTACCATGACTGCAGGTCCCCACCTTGACCCAGGTGTAGCATCCTGCCGGCTACGCTACTGTGAAATAGAGCGGCTCGGACACACACAGGCAGACACCGTTTCAGCCATCACCACACATTTATTTACACTTCTATTATATACAAAGTCTATGTGCACCGCCACCAAACCCCCCAGTTTCCCCCAAAGTCCAGGCTCTCAGTAGTCCCTTTCTCCACACACAAATCACTTGGGCCTCTCCTCACCTCCTCTGTACCGACCTCGTCTTCCTCCTCACCCGACTCCAGGCTTGATTGCAGGGCGGCGGCTCCTTAAATAGGCGGCTGATTGTCAACCACACCCAGCCACCTGTGACACTGTGTTATATCAGGGTAGACTTCTGCATTTTGGCCAGTGTTGCATGCATAGGTTATGGCCCCCTGTGACCCAAAAAATGGAGTATATTGGTTCAATAATGAATGGATGAATTATTTGTAATACATTTGGTGTAGCAAGCCCACACCTTACATGATATGATTTTGAGGACATGCAGTTTTCTCTTACTGCTCCACACTTCGTCCCCTTTCCAGCACCTGCTCACCTTCTTCAACTGTTTTCTCTTGTTGTATTACTGCAAATATGGTGTCAAAGCTTTTTCTGAGTTCTATTGGTACCATTCTAATCTGTAAGACTTTTACTCCATTATGCTTACCCGCAGCATTTAGCTGGTCAATTCAATTATTTAAAAAAGCTGTTAAGTTCATCAAAAAACAAAAATACTATTTGTCAAAAGATGAGGCAATGTAATAGCCCTAAACCCTGAAAGAAGACAAAGGGAAATCAACACTCTTTGTTAAGTAAAAGGCATACAGGATCAGAAGATTAAAGGGTTAACCTAAACCACAGTAAATGTAGATGTAAAATCATAGCTAAAGCCTTTCTGGGTCTTCCAAAATATTTTAGTGGGGTGGCTAATATATTTATAATCTGCAAACTTTTGCACCATCACATACCTTTTTTCACAGCTCATACCTTTCTCTTTAAATCTGTAATTTTTCTTCCTTCTACTAATTGAATACCTGTTACCAGCTCTCATCCTGACTCTACACTCTCCCAGTCCATAAGTGTATGTGGCTTTTAACACCCTTCCCTGAGATACCTCACTGGGAACCACTTCCAGAGTCAAGAAAGGCACTCCAGATCTCCCTCTGTTGGTCCCAGACTTTTTTTCATCCCTAAATTAAAAGGCTCCTTTGCCACATCCCAACAGTCCATCCTCCATTACATGTAGTGAGAATGCAGACATTATGCGTTGGCCCCACTTGCTGCTAGCTATGAACCAGGATGACTTCTTTATTTTTCCCTTGTATACTCATCAAAATGGATCATTTACTTAAGGGGCATCCACTTCATTTGCTAACCATACCACCTCTTGATTTTGCCTCTGAGATGTTTAAGATCAAAGATTGCCTCAGTTGTACCAATGGCCCTACATTTGAAAGTGTTTCTTCAAAACCAGTGCACTGATGGCACTAAATAATGTCAACAATGTTGCAACATAAAGAATATAAAAAAAGCAAACATAAATGTTATTCAAAGAAGGGTGTCTCATGGCTCCAGTGTTCTGTGTTCAAATTCTGTTCTTGATTGTTGTCATTGTGGAGTTGGCCTATTTATCCCATATCTGTGTCAACTTTTTCTCTGAAATTGCCTAAGACATCATAGCTAGGCTGATTGGTGATTCCAGATTGAGGCTTTTGAATGTGGTAGTGGGTGTGAATGGGCCCTGTGATGAGATGATGCTTTGCCTTGTACCCAGTTCTGTCAGAACAGATTCCTGTCAACTGAAACCTTGAAGTTGTTTGAAAATGATTAGTTAATTTAAGAAACAAAACAATCAGAATGTTCAAAACCCCCCAAGATAAACTTGAACAGCTGCAGATTCTAAAACTATGACCATGTCTCTTAATGTTGGCTTCAAGTCACATGAAACAGCAATTGTAAAAAAGTGTCCTCAAAATGCAGATCAACTGACTAGTCTGGGTTGCTCATTATCATAAAAAGCTTTGCCTTGGCTCTTGGATAACCTGAAATTCCCTGTCTTTCTTTTCCCATTTTTCCACTCTCTAGTATGGGGTGTCTGTACAGTGGAAGTCACACTACAAAGATGTGAGGATCATGTGGATGTTGTATTGGCAGTTAGGAGGTAGTGCCACCTGATGGCCAAGGCCATGGCATTACAGGCTTCTGATCCTGTCTTATTTGTGCATATTACCTTGGTGTGTTAGTTTCAGCTCAGTATATGTGTGCATGTATGCAGTGTGGTTACAATTATGTATTTAGCAGAGTCTTTCATCCTAATTTATTCACAAGTGGCAAGTGCATAAGAGCAAATCACAAGGCAACAAATAAAACTGGTGGCCAAAAGTACAGGACCAAGTAGTCAAGGGTCAAGAAAGCTAAATACTTTAAAAGGTAAGTGCATTAAAATAAAATTTTAAATCTAAAAAATAATTTGCATTTATAAGTGACAACATACTAGTGACAAAAAATAATAATACAAAAAAAACTTCTCCAAGAACTCTGAAGGGCAGCAGGCAATGCGGTACACCAGTTAGAGTGAAGCTGTCCCACTAGTCAACTGTCATGGGACATTGCCAGGGCTTGCTTTTCATGTTCTCCCTGTGTCCACATGGGCTTTCTTCAGGTATTCTGATTTTATCTGGAATGTGCAGATTATGGTGGTTTGGCAAATTGGGTAAGGGTTTAGACCATATACCAGAAGGCTGATGATTCAGGTCCTAAAAATACAGTATATTTTAGTAGTTATACAACATATCTGAACTTGTGGATCACCTTAAGAAGGGGTTCAATAGAGAAAGGTGCTATAAAAGTAAAAACTGTTTGTTTGTTTGTTTGTTTAGGATGACTTGCAGTTCTAAATGAGTCTGGCAATCATGTGTTCTGCATTGGCTTAAGCCCCGTCCAGGTTTGGGACCTATCCCTGTTCACTACCTTATATTGAAATAAGTTTATTAAATGAAACACTGTAATATTTTTTAGTAATTGTAGGTAAATGGCTGACCTTTGTTCAATTTTGAAAACTAGTGGTGGATTTAGCCATTATGACAGAGGAGAAATAACTGAGGAAAACATTTGGTGCCTTCATTAATAGTGGCACTCCCGATATCTTTGCAAAAGGATGAAGGTCCAAGTCTTTAGAGTCCTGGTGCTTCCTCTCTTACTATATATGGTTGTGAGACATGGACACTATCCAGTGACCTGAGATGAAGACTGGACTCCTTTGATACTGTGTCTCTTCGTAGGATCCTTGGGTACTGCTGGTTTGACTTGGGTTAAATGAGCGGTTGCTCATGGAATCCCAAATGAGGCACATACATTACCTGCATTGTGTGGGACCATGTGTGTGGTGCGATTCCTCAAAAATGATTCAGCTCACAGGATTTTCCTTATTGAGGATCCAAGCGACTGGACCCGGTCAAGTGGATATCCACAAAACACCTGGTTACAGCAGATCGATGGTCATTTCCGGAAAGTGGGACTGGACCACGTGTCTGTCTGGGGGGGTTGCCATATATATATATATATTGCGGAACATGACCCAAACACAGACAGGAAGACATGTTTGAATCACCCCACACACATTTATTTTGGTGCTCCATATTTACAATTGTGCCTTTAAGTCCCCCAAGTCCTGGCCACAACATTGCCACACTCTCTTCCTTGTCTCCTCCACCAAGCTCTGTCCTTCTCCTCACCTGACACCAGCCATCACATGAAGGGAGGCGGCCCCTTTTATACAACCCCAGATGTGCTACAGGTGCCTCCCAGAAATTTTCCACCGGTACTCCCCAGTGTGGCGGAAGTGCTGGCTGCGTAACCGGAAGCACTCCGGGTATCCCCAGTCCTCTTCCCCCAGCACTTCCGGGTGTGGCGGAAGTGCTGAGGTCCAGGGCTCTCCAGGCACTGAGGCGCCCCCTGACGATGACCACAGGCCCCTACAGGGTTGAGATTCCAAGCCCTGCACCCGTGGTCCCCAACACAACCAAGGCGGTCGCCCCTTCATGGTCTGGAGGAGGTGCAAGCCCTCCTCCGGTCCTCTTGGGTGTCCCGGCTGGGTCCCCCTCCCAGCCACATGCCACTATATATAAATATATATATAATACTGTAAATATATATATATATAGTATATATATATATATATATATATATATATATATATGATATTTACAGTATGTCTATATGTGGAGACACTCTGTTGTCCATTTTGCTTAGGTCATTTGGGCCTCATCCTTTCTTCTGGCAGCATTATATCACCTTGTTAAGTGGGATCTGAGTCGTAACTCAGCAGCTCAACAAGCGATCAATAGCATAGCTTGTTAGCAATTTTAAAAGTTGATGAGCATGCCAGCTTCAGACCGCCTTCGCTCTACCGGCACAAAAATAACAAACAGCGGCCATTACGAAGCAAAAAGATTTTGAATGCTGCTCCCTTGCTCCCCGAGAAATACATTTAATCAAAGCCGAGTATTTTTACCTCTCTGCTTGCCAGTGCAAACTAGCCTGTTCTGGCCATCACACTATAATACTTTAAAGGCCAGTCAGGAAAACAGTTTTATATAGCATCTTTCACAAACACCTCCATTCCAAAACACTTACAAAACATTTTACAAATCAGTTTGTTTAGATTTATGGATATTCTGTGTAAAGTTCATTAATGCTTTGCGCCCAATGCTCTGTGAGGCTGAATTAGGTAAATATGTACCAAAAATGAATTACTAATCCTGAGCCCATGACTTTGGGGTTTCAAACCCACCTAAACTGTCTGCTCAGTCTGAGTCATCCAGTGGCCAGTCTTTGAACTCCATTATGTGTCTTGGTCCAATAAGCTTTACACTAAGATTCAGTCTCTGCCCATTTCTGCTTGTACATTCTGCTTGTGCAGGCTGAGCTTCTAGTGCCATTACAAATGTCCAGTCTGTTCAGAATTCTTCGCATTGTTCTTTTGAGAAGTGATGAATTACTCACTGATTAGTCCACATTTTTCCACTCTTCTGCATTACAGACCAGAGAATATGCTGGACCTTTCTGGATGTGCAGGCTAAACCTTTGCGCCTGTGATATTTTATTTGGGGAGATGATAGAGCTGCAAGTCAAAGAATTGCGAACTGAAGGAGGAAGAGGTTCAGACTGTCAGCTTTTTACACATGACTTTAGGACAATACTTGGGAAGTCAAGTAAAATGACAACTTTTATTGCATCTCACAGGACTACAGGGGAATATGCAAATTCTGTAGAGGTAGAAATTGAACCCAGGTCCATAGAAAGGGATTAACCTCTTTGCACTTTTGCTACGTTTCGATCAATTAATTATCTGATAAATTTCCTTCCATGGATGGTGCATGCCTGGCGGTGCAATAGTTTTTATTGCTGCCTCACAGCTCCAGGATGATCTTTTCGAACCTCAGTCTTTCTGTGTGGAGTATGCACTTGTGTATTGTGCCTGTGTGGGTTTTTCTCCCAGTTAGCAAAGATATAGACTATCGATATAAGTGCGTGTGTGTGTGTATGTGTGTGCATTGAGACGGACAGTCATTCCCTAAAGGGTCCCTGCCTTGCACCCAATGCTGTCTGGATATGCTTAAGTTCCGTGTAAGTCTTGGGTCAACTGGCTTTAAGAATGTTATATTAGTCTAAGAAGAGTGAGCTTCAAGAAAGATGCTAAATAATAACGATCGGTTCATTGCAGCTCCTCCAGGTCAGTCCCCACCTCCATTAAAGCCTTTCCCATACAGCACCTTTCAACCATACAGCCCTGCCTGGTCCGACCTGGGATTACTGTACACCGACTCCACCCCCCCCCTTCGATGGTCCAATTTTCAGGCCCCCTGCTGACCTCAAATTCAGAAAGAGATTGTTAAACAGAAGGAGCAGGGTGGCCGGCAGTTTGGAAAAGCATTTCAGCCTAAATTTGAACTTGTTTTCCATTGTATTGGAAACATATTAGTGAGGCCAGAGCTGTGCTCTTAAGTAGATAAGTGATACATTTTTATAACATCTGCTTTCTCTGCTATTACATTTCCATTGATTTTTTTTTTTTTAACATGGTGTTAAATCGAATACAATGCTGAATGCCATTAACCATGCCAACATCGCCGGATCCAGACCTCCCCCTTCTGCTCTGCTGCTAATATAAATCTGCCATGCAGCTTTCTCCAGCAGCACATCCATTAGAGCCCATTTGTGTTACTTTTTAAGACCTCTTAATTACCCGACTGGCCCAGGTAGTCTTATAATGAAGGAATAGTATTGATAAGAAATCAAAGAAGCTAAGAGAACACTTCAGATTAAGGGATGAGGTGAGGAGGCCTCTGATCAGTGAAAAAAAAGAAAAGAAAAACTCTACGGCATTAAAGAAAGTGGACACTGAGGCCGAGACACTGCCAGTGCATGTGTGTCTGACAAGAATTGTGATTTATGACTGCTATTGTTTTCAGTAATGGAACTGTTATTATTATTACTATCTACATTTGAACAGAACTGCCGTGCTGTCTTGAATTCTCCTTGAGTGAAACAAAAGGGTGTACAAGAATCAGTCCGTCATCAAGTTCCCCTAGCTTTACACCAGCCGTGATATTTTAGGGTGCTGGGCAGAATGAATACCTAATGTACATACGTTGAAATCACCCTGCACAAATATGCTCTGATCGTATGACCTCTTACAGTTTTTCTGCACACTGGAGAGGCACAAAAGCTCCAGCTGCCTGCCTAACACGCTCTTTTTGCACCCCTGTCTTTACTGTTGCTTTATATGCCAAGTTATGTAATTACTCTGCACTTTCCCCCCACTGCTCTTTATATTCTCTTCTAATTAATTAAATCAGTGGACAAGAACAAGTAAGAAATCCATTGTACTTGTGACATATGGTAAATAAAACTGAAATGAATTGAATGCAAAAGGAACCTGCTGCGACAAAGATGTCAGACTGCTGTGCTCTGTGAGCTCCCTGGTGGGGGTGTAATGTCTGGCCAGTCTGTGTTACATCTGGTCTGATGATGCAATGGACCTGTTTGTGGCTTGGTAGCTGAAGATGATGTACTTTAACTCAGAGCAATGTCCTGATTAGACAGAACGAGAACCTCCCTGTGATCGGACAAGGGGAAGGTCACTGGTCATGGGCTTATTTGGCTTATTTACAATGCTGAGCAGAAGATGAAAGGCTGAATTAATTGACCCATATGTGTTTTGATTGGTCTGTATAAGAAAAATGATCTGTGTTCCGTTGGGAACGTGGCACATTAGACTTGACATTCAGTTTCTATCTGGTGTAAACAATCTGAACAGAATTGGGGTTGAGATAGATAACATGCTTTGACCTCTTTGTGGTCCATTCAGATAAAGAGCTGTAGTTATTGAGTTTAACATTTGAATTCTTTGTGCAGTAGGGTGCATTACTTGACCTCTTATTGTTATAATTGTTGAAAATATATCTGAAAACACATACTGTGAACTGGCCCACTGAGTTCAAAGTTTATATGGTATAAATAATATGAACACATTGTTTGACCTTCTTCTGTCCAATCACATTTTGCCCTAAATAATGCGTGGCCTCAATATGATCACCATTTGAATTTTTCACTGTAAAAATACACTGTGAAGCAGCGGGGGTCTAATAGCATGCAATGTTTGAACTCACTGTAGTCTGATTTTGATTTTTACCTGTGATTCCAGATAGAGAATTGGTCTAACCAGGTTCATTGTTTCATTTCTTTATAAAAAGTAGTTTCCTGGTGGGATATGTTGTTTGGTTTGAGGACAGACAGTACAATCTGATCCAAGAATTGGCCTCAATGAGTTTCTATTTCATCTTCTTAATGGGGTTGAAGTGATTTCCTACTGGGACCTGACCTTTATATAATCCTATTCCATTGTGGAAAAATGAAATTACCTTTCCAAGATCTTGTGTGCGTGTTTTAACTTTGGCAGGGACCTGGGGCCTCATGTATAACGCCGTGCGTAGAACTCGCACTATAACATGGCGTAAGCACAAAAGCCGAAATGTGCTTACGCACAGAAAAATCCAGATGCAGGAATCTGTGCGTACTCCAACTTCCACGTTCTTCCGCTGCATAAATCCCGATCAGCGTGAAAACTAACGCTCGTGCACGCGCATTTTGTAACGCCCCAAATCCTCCCAGAATTACGCCTCTTTGAATATGCAAATCAATATTAATCGCCCTTAAGCGCAGCCTTCTGTGAAAAGACAATGGGAAAAGCACGGGGAAAATATAAGAATTTCAGCGAATACCAAGTGGAGGCAAAGGAAAAACATACTATTCGTTCAAATAAACCGTGGTATAATCAACAAAATGAAGTTGATCGAGTGACATAGCGTGTTGGAGAAACTTGAAAGCTCACATTCACAAAATCGCACAGTGCGGAAATAAAAAGAAGTCACATATCAAAGTTGCCGTGAAAAGAAGAGTTGTAAGCCCACTGTCTGAGTGTCATATGAAAGCTTATTAGGGTACAGAGAAAAAAGGCACAAAAGCACGAAATGTCAACTTTAATCTCGAATTTTCCACTTTAATCACGTAGTTTATTTTGTCATTTAGTAGAACATTATAAACTTCATCTTAAAATCGTTTAATTAACCAGTTTCTCAAATCACATTGTAATTAAAGTAGCACATTAAATGCTTTGTTTTGTATTTGATTTTCTACTCGTATGTGATCTATGTGTGTGAATCACTACTTGCTTCTTAAACTGGCTTTCTTCCTCCAACTGGACACAGAGTCCATTACATTTGTGATATTACAGCTCTCTGAATAACTAAAATACTGAGATGTATACGTGATGTCATTTTCATGATGATAGGAGCTAAAGCACATTATTAAACATGTGTTTCATGAGCCTCGTGCTCATGACAAGCATTTATCTTTTGTCGAAATTTGTCGCTCCGTTTTTAGCTGTGTTGTTATTTTCTCTTTCTGTTTTATATTCAATATATATTGGTGCGCCCAAGAGTCCTTGCTTTTCTTTCCCCAAGTAACCGATCGCCACACAATCAGCTCTGTAATAGAAGTTAAGCCATCTGTAAGCTTAGCCCGATTCTTCAAAACGCGTTTAAAGAACATTGAAATATCTTCGTAGTACATGTTTAATTATTCTATCCTTCACGACACTCCCAGTGAAGAATATAGATTATTTAAATGAAGTTAAGGTTTTATGTGTATAATTTAACAAACATATTTTGCTGCATTTCACCTTAAATATGATATCGTCATCATATGTAAATACGCGCTTTATAAAGTGGCCCAGGTTATGAGATATTATAACTGTAGTGCAAGTTTACAGTGAGGTGATTGTACTTATAAGTACAAACCGTTCTACAAGGAGCAATTGATTGAATGCATTTAAAGTTCTTGGGATTAAACTGTTTCTGTACCGCGAGGTCCGTACAGGAAAGGCTTTAAAACGTTTTGCAGTGGCTGAGGTAGCGTGTCCTTAAAGCTGTATCCCGATAATTCTCTTTCCGATCAGCTGCTGCTGTGATTCACACTCAGATACAGTGATATAAATACTCCGAGTGCTGCAGTGAGAGTAATATGGAAAAAGATGATCCGCTGTGGCAACTCCTAACGGGAGGAGCTGAAAGAAGAAGAAGAAGGTGCAGTGAGAGTAACAACGCTAAAGCAGTTATGGCATTTGGAATACTATGGCTGTTCCCTGAACCATTATATTGTTACAAGTTAATTACAATCAGATGCATTACACTAACAAACAATATGCGGTTAGTTTCTGTGTATTTATAAAGCCGCGTCATGAAAATAATGAGTAATCACACAAGAACAGTACCATTGCTTTGACGCTGGGTGCCGCCAGTTTGCAAAACCGAGCGGAGAACTTGCGTACGACAAGGCATGAGGTACCGTGGAAAAGTGCGTGGCTTTACGCCAAGTGTAGGTTTTATACATCGCGATTTGAACGTGGAAAAGTTCTTACGCAACATTTCTGTGCGTACGCACCGTTTATACATGAGGCCCCTGGTGCTTCAGAATAACTGATGGCTCCTTGGTTTGTATTGTCCAATGAGGAGGACCAACTTGGTAGGGTGCAGTATTAAACACATCTGTGGAGGAACAAGTTTCAGAAGAAATAGGAAGCTGATGAAGAAGTAGAATTTTACATGTAGTGTATCTTATGTTCAGTCTTTGGTTGTTCAGTTGCATTATTGGGTGTAAACCATCATGGGATGGTGCTCTTTATGAAAGACATTCTATAAAATAAAGGCTCGTTGTCAGTGTCAGTGCCATGGAGACATAGGTATAATGCTGCTGTCTCAAAGCTCTAGGGATCTGCTCTGCAGTTCTGAAACAGGCACTGTCTGCAAAGTGTGTACATGTTCATATGGATTTTCTTTCCAGCACAATGGTTTCTTTCTGAATACGAAAGATGTGCACATGAAGTTGATCAACAACATGAAATTGGTCTTTTGTGAGTGAGTATGTCCTCTAACTGTAGGCAATATGGCCACTGTAATGCAGAGATGTTCACAAAATGGCATGGTCATTAACAAACAACAAAAAAGAATGTACATAGCCCAAAACAGATATGTACTGAATCCCAGATTAATGGCAGCAAGTCCCTGACACTAATCTACTACTTGTTATTAAATGGCCTGTAATAATATAACTTCTAGCTTTATGGTGCAATTTCTGAATTACTTGACTCCACTACCATATAATTTATTGAGGTATTAATATGCAGTCTAAGGGTTGTAAGCCATAGGTTCAAAGTACTGTATTTGCAGGGCTTCATAGTAGATGTAGTCACACAGTTCCTTTTTAATTTTGTTTTTACTTCTTTGTTATGAGCATTTATGACACCTTTTTAGCTTATTCATTATTTTGTTGCAAATAGCTGCAGACGTACATTTAGAAAAGGTAGACAGATATTTCAAGGTGAAGTAGTTAGACTCACTAGTCATGACACCAGTGTTGCATGATGCACTTTGCAAGTAAAATTTCACTGTACTCTGTATACACATAACACTATAAAACTATGGAGATGGAAAAAAGGTTTGGGGTATGCACCCTGTATACGTGAAACAGATAAAAAAAAAAAATCAGCAATCCAAAGGTCACTGCAGACTGAGTTCAAGACAGAGCTGAATTCACAAGAGCAAGATGGTGTTTTTATAGGTGGGTCAGAGGAAATTATGTTATTGGGGCTGGAACTGGAAGTGATATTGACAGACTCAGGTGGGATTTCCCTCGGGTGGTCTGCAGGAGAAAGGGACAAAGGGTTAGTACACACTGCTACCCCCTGGATCAGCATGATATTACCATGTTTTGAGTTTGTTGGTTGCCTCAAACTCACACGTGAGTGGAAAGCATTAAAGCTCTTCAAAAGTCTGCTTTGCACCCTCTGTTTCTATAGTTTACATATGCAAATGAATGTGGATAGGTGGCGAATCGATAATATAATAAAACGCTGCTGTCTGTGTGTGTGCATTTCCAAGCAATCTGATCTGGTCAATTTGGCTTTGGTCTGATTGGGCAGTTTTGCTTTGGTTGCTCAGTGGTAGGAATGATGACACAATAGTTTAGGGAAGTGAAGTTCAATTCCTCATTGAGGGAATTAAATGGAAAATTTTAATGATAACATATTGATTAACAATACCGACTAATATTGGGTCACTAAATACTAATGACATGTAACCCAAGTCAAATTTAAAGACTGGACGTTATCGCAAGAATATGACTGCTGTTTCCACAGAGGGCAATGGGGGTGCTATCTACCACTGCTAGCCAAAAAAGTAGAGAGGAGGAGAGCAAAGCACCTTAAAATTATATAGTCTGATCGACATAGGAAGTGCTGGGGAAGAGAGGTTGAGACATTGGAGGATACCGAGGAGAGGAGTATATGGAACACTGCGGATACATACAGGGTGAGAGACATTAAGATATGTAAACATACTGAACAGAAACACAAGACTAACACTGCATGTACAAGGATGGCAAAGCAGTCTCAAATTCACCAGTAAAGAACTGCATAGTTTATCCTATCAAATCAAATCAAATAGTTTTCATATGTATTCTATAAACTGTCTTTGACAGGAAACCATAGTTAGGGAATAAATAAAGCACATATCCAACTTTAATTTTCTGTAATTTGTTTTTTTCTTTGTAAGCGAGATTTATTAGATAAAAATAACTTTCAGAAAGATGAATTTGCATTAGAGAATGGTGCTGTCAATAAAAAGAGGTGGGAGGAGACAGCAGTTTAACACACTGTAAAAAATAGAACAAACTTAAACTAAGAATTGAGTGACATGTTACTCATTCAAGTAACAGTCTCTTTGCAGATGCTAAATACTCTGTGATGCCACCGACTCGTGAGCCTTCAGAAAAGCAGAGTGCTGCTACAAGCTGAGTCTGGGTGCAGAACGTGACAGCTTGGCATCTCACACCCTGAGAAACGTGTGCCACTAGCAGGATTACACAGCAAATTGACTGGTGCCTTGTCACTCTGCCAACTGTCGGATGTCTGCCTTTGTAAATGAATCATATCACATCATCTGAGAGGGTGGAGATTGTTCCAGAAGCCTCAGAAACCACAAAGCTCTGCTAAGGGAAATTTTTCAACAACAGGCCTGTGGACGAAGTGCTACAGCCTTTTAATCTTCTGGAAAGCCAGGAAGAAAAAGACACATGCTTGAAGTTTTATTTTATTTCAAAGATATATACTTCTCAGATGCAGTGTTTAAAGTAAATAAAGTCAGGCCTTCACATGTGTAAAGGATGGCAAACATGGGCTGGCGGCCTACCCAGGTCAAGGACTCTTGCCCAGGCCAGCAAGCCAAACCAATTGTGGGACAGGAACAAAGTCAACACATTCCCTGCTAAAAGATAGGCAGAAGGGGCCAACGACACAATGGAGATGCTGGCATCCTGAAGGGACTCTATAAAAGATTCATACCCAGCTGTGAGGCCAGCATAACAGAGAGACAAGGAGAGGCAACTTGCTGGATCCATTTGGTCCTCCAACACGATAGGAGGCAACGCCCCTGGGCTTCAGTACATTTTCAGATACCCACAGGCTGGGCCGGTTCTAGACAGGCATATATGAGGGGGCAGACAGAAATGTGAAGGGGGCACATGGTGACAACGGAGGGGGGAAAAGGGTGGGGGTGCTCTGGATAACTGTTTTTGTCATGTAATTAGATTGCACTTTGTCAGGCCTCTACCCTAAGACCTGTCCAACTTGGGTGTCCCACCTGAAGGCTAAGCTTCTGCTGGTGTAGCTCTTAGGGTCACTGAGGCACGCAAACCCCCTGACCACAATAAGTTGGCAATCCCTCAGGAGGAAAACTGAAAAATAAAACAACAAAAAATAAAATAAAATATACCTCATCAAATTATAACAACTAAAAACATGACATTTACCTTAATTGGATGGCTTATATCAAATATATTAGAACCCAACAATAACACTTCTCACTATTGCCAATACTAACAAAACTAAAAAGGGTAGGCCAAGTTATAAAAAAAATCAATTCACCAAGTCTTGAAAAATAAAAAAATTAAATAAAGAATAAAATAAAACATCCATCAAGATCTTTACAACCAATGACATAAAATGTATCTTAATTGGATGGCCTAATTCTCAAATAAATTTGCAAAATAAAGTAAGAATAAAATAAGACCTCTCAATATAGCCAATATTTACAAAACTAAAAAGGGTTGGCATAGTAATTAAAAAAAAAAACAATTCACCATGTCTTTTCCTACAATTCTCAAACTAATTTGTAGAACACAACAGATTTAGAACAGAACATTTGAACTTTTTTTCTTCTTTTTTTCTTCTTTTGTCTTGTTTTAAGCTTGTTTGTTTTGTAAGCAACTGAACTCTCTGTTTGCAACTGAACAGCTCCGCTCTCCTTTCTCCTCAATCCACTCTACAACAACAGTCTCCTGTTTCCCTTTGCAAACACTCTTCCAAATTCATCCATATCCAAGTTATTTGTTATGGACTTCTCATGGGCCAAGATCACCAAATTCCTCTTTCTTTTATGTAACATGGTGCGACGATAGGGGGTTAGGACCGTGACAAAGTGGAGAAGGAACTCTACACGATGCTGAAGACACACCAATTACCAGGGCTGTTACATACAATTTATGCAACTCAGGAAAGGCTTCCTTGTACTCCTGCAGGAGTTTACACACAGTGGACAGGTCTGTTTCCTTTGAACATTTTTTGAGCAGCATCTGTTTTGCCACAAGAACTTCATTTTTCAGACTTACAACATCTGCTACAGTGCCAGCCATCACAGCCAGAGGGTGCAACAGGATGGGATCTAGAAATGCGCTAGATTTGGGTGCAAGACTAGATGTGGCTCTCATCAGGTCAATATTCTTGTGTGAAAATCTAGTTTCCATTTCTGAAATGGCCTGTCAAGGATGTTGAGCAGGGATCTTTTCAGAGACTGATGGGGGAAATGGTAGGGTCACCAGAGTCTGTATGGCCCAAAGTTGAGAGCACAACACTTTGACCCAGGTGTTTGCTCATTGTTCTCCTTCTCTTTGTTGGATGTGACTCATCCTCAGCAGGAGATGACACTCCCAAACAGTCATCCTCACGGATGTTTTTAAGGAGTCCAGTGCTGCACTAACAACCTCAGAAGCACTGCACAGATCAACTGACTGAGACTGTAGAATAGCATTTGCTGGTTTCAAGACACCAAGCACCCGCACTGGGAACTTTCCAATCTCAAAGAGGTGATGCCTCTTAATTTGGCATAGCAGGCCTCATGCCTTGGTACACAGGTCAACTGCAGCATCATCATCCTCTGTCATCTCAGATAGGATACTAAGGATTTGTTCTTGAGTGTCCACAGTGCACCTTGTCACCTCATAGTGGCTTGTCCATCTGATCTCAAGCAGCCTTTTTAGACAAGGTGCATCATGTTTATTGAACACATAGTGGTGGTGAAAAAAGTTGTAGAGTGAACTAGATAGGCTAAAAAATCATTTTGCACACGACTCACTCTGCATGGCATGCACAACCACTAAGTGCAGTTTGTGATTGTAGCAGTGGATGTATGGGACATATCTGTCAAGCTTCTTTTGGAGCAGAGCTTGTACCCCACCTCTAACCCCATCATAACACTGGTTAAGTATACTGTCAGCACTGTAGCCAGCAACACAAAGGTGTAACAGCATCTCAGAGGTGATGTACTCTGCATCAAGTTGTTGCAAGTCGAGCAACCCAATAAGATGCTCCTCTGGCATGGAATTTCTGACAAACCGTATTATCACAGACACATTTTCCACATTGCACCTATCCCTGGTCCCATCACTTTTGAGGCAAAACCCTGCAGAATCAGCACTTTCATATTTTTTCCTGACCTCTCCAAGCACCATGTCAGCCAGTGTTTGGATAATTTCATTTCGGATATCCTTAGATGTGCATTTTGCATTTTATGGGACACCCTTAGCAATGCTTGCTAGCTTCTCATCCTTCTCTAAGGTATATTCCATCAGTTTTAGAAAAATACCTGAAGCAATGTCATCATCATTACCCGCTGCATCATGTCTCAAGGTTTCTGTAGTCCCACGGAGCCCCAACTCATTTACACAGAAAAACCTTACAGCACTACTAATACTCTTGACATAGTATTTTTTTTTTTAAGTTGTGTTTTACCAACCAACATTGAATCCACAGTCTCCCCTGTGGCCTCTCTGCTTTTATGCTCAGTCCAGATGGTTGAAGCATGCACATGGTTGTGGCTGGACACATGCCTCTGTAGCCTGTTGTCTCAATCAAGTGCTGCTTTCCAGTTGTTAAAACCAGTTAAGGTAAAAACTACATCCCTCTCATTAACTGTGCTGCCATATTTCCTACATGGGAAACAGAAGCATGCATCCCGCACAACAGAGTATTCCAGCCATGGTCATGTGTGGTTACAGGCAGGATTGAATGATCCTAATGTTGTACCACTAAATAAACATTTGGGTAACTACCCAGTATTGGCTGGGATGGTGTATTGCCATTTAAGTCACTGGGTAGCTGAGCGGGTTGATTTGGGGCAGCAATTGTTGGCAGAGGTACAGGAAAGCAGTACCTGTTGATGCCACAGGAGTAGACATGCTAGTTGCTGTCTCTATACATTGCTACTGGTATTGGTACAGGCAGGGGCAGCATCACACTTTTTAAAAGCTTGGGAAAAAGGATGCATCTCACAGCATTAACTTTCCCTTTGTGAACTGCTGGAAGCTGGGGAGGAAAGTAATTAAGCTTTACTAAAATCGCTGTGATTTCATCAGTATATGAAACGAGAAAACTTGAGTGCAGAGTTGAAAAGCTGAGGCGGGGCTTTGTGTCGGGGTCTGACAGACAGACACAGGTCCTCCAGTCGGCTCTATGCAGCAGACAGGCTCACAGTTGGTGTTTGTGGGATCAAGAAAGAAACACTTCTCTACCAGACTGAAACTGTGAGAAGAACAATGGACTAGTCCCTCATTGACTGCAAAAATACAAATGTATTTTTTAGTTGTTGTTAATTATCTCACGAGTCGCTATGATTTTGACGACGGAGATCTGCTGCTTCCTCAAAGCCTGCTGCTGTTGCGCAGCCCTGCCTACTGAGAAACCTGACACTGGGTCATTTGCATACTAACAGTGATTGGATGTTTAGCTGGGGGGAGGGTGAGTGGGGGATCTCTGCCCAGTGCTGTGTGAGCTGCGGACAAACAGTGCACGGCGAGGGAAAGAGCGAACAAGAGGTGAAACCTATCATCTCATTTGTGCCTTTTCCAGTGGATTTTTCAGCTACTATAGTAAATCTTGTCCATATTGAGTTTGTGGGTTATCTATTATTTTCTTTCCCAACTTCTAAAAGTTTGATTTAAGGGGGCAGGACGTTTGTTTAAGGGGGCATTGCTCCCCCTTGCCCCAGCGTAGAGCCGGCCCCACTCACAGGCTATGCCTGGATTCATAGTCCTGTGGTACAGCCCTGTTGGCTTTCATGGGTCCCAGATGGTGCTGAAGGGATTTGGCACGCCTACTTTATTGGTCTTCCATATGACCATATCTTAGCCCTGGAAGTAATCCCGAGTCCTGAATAAAATGAGTCGCTCTTCTTCACCTCAGCGAGTCAGAGTTGGTAGGCAGAGCAGAGCACTTGCTTGGAATAAGAGGAATAGGATGGAGAAGGATGAAGATCTTTATTCTTATTGTTGTAGTGTACTGTGCAGAAGGATTCTAGAAGGGCCTGTAAAGCTACTGGAAATAATAAAAAATATTCTATTTGATACTATGACTGTTGTCATGTCTGTTGTATTGAGGGTTTGGGGTGCTGCTACACCCCTGGAGGTCACAAAAAGTACACTGACAAGGAAATTGCTCCGCAGGCACAGTGCGCTGGCTTTGATGGTGATGTCTGGCCACTCTGTTCTCCTCTTTTTGATGGGTCCATTGTTGTTTGAAGTGATAGACTGTTTCAATTATGGTCTGTCTCCAAAGTGTGCGATGCCCAGTAAGTCTCACAAGTTGCCTATGTGGAATGGAGAAAACCCTGACAGAATGCTTCAAGCAGTCCTTCCAGCCTTGGGTCACTATGAGGTCTGGATCCTTTGGCAAGATCACCATACAGGACTATCCGAGGAAGCCGAGACTCATCCATGCAGATAACATGTCCAGTCCAATGGAAAATATGGCTGAGCGGCATGGCCACAATGGTAGTTGATGAGCAGTGTTCCAGATTTTTAGTTTGTAGAACCCTGTCCTCCCAAATGATACCCAGGATCTTCTGAAGGCAGTGGAACACTTCTAATGTGTGTATTTGCTTGGGAGACTCACCAAGCACCTTTTTGCAGTCACATTAGTTTTTGTGACTCTTGATATGATTGTGGGTTCCAAACATGAGTAGCTAAATTTCCTTCAGGAACCTTTTTTGTGACCTTTCAGTCAGCTAATGGTGACATCTAGAAATGCAAGGTTATGTTTAAAATCCACCCCAAGCACTTCCTTGCTAAAGTAATTTAAATTATTTAAAATGAAATATGCAGTATCAAGAATCACCCATTAAAACCCTCTTTGTGTAATTTTTAAATCTAATTAATGTTTCAAACGTGACACACCTAACATATAATAGAAAATAAAACAGAACAATGGTCAGGAAATGCCATTGGTCTGGCCATCTTCTCTATTAGCCATTTATAACAAAGTCTCTGTGGTCCCAAATTATTACAAATTATACATTTGCATTTCCTTTCCACATAGTAAGCAATGCTGACAACCTTGCTTGCCCATTGCCCAGAGGGTTACCAGAAAATTCATGACCTACACTAATTCATTAATTCATCTATGGTGAACATAGGCACAGTTTAGGGGAGGGCATTGTTTCAGTTGCTTCATTCATTGTCACTGAGTTCATATGTCCCTGTCACACTGAGTCTATATGTTGCTACAAGCAACTTATTTAGGTGGATCTATGCTTCACCTCTAGCACATCCGATGAAGGCTATAAAGCCCAAACATTGTGTTTGTTTACTTTCTTTTCTTTTCAGCATGGAAATAATTTTTAAACATTAGACCCAATTCCTATTAACTGCGTCCATACTAGAATATGCAAAAAATGCAACATTATAATCTGCTCAAGACAAATTGTCAGTGTGTTGGTCAAACACAAACCTGACTGTAGAGATGTTTACAGCAAGCCAACAGTTAATGTAAGGAGTGTCACCAATAAATTCATAGATTGTAGTTAACAAATGAGGATGATAATAATAATTAATAATAATAATGCATTACATTTATATAGCTCTTTTCAAGTAGTCAAAGAGTTTTACACAGTGAGTGAGGAGCAACTTTAACCACCATTAATATGCAGCATCCACCTGGATGATGCGGTGGCAGCAATTATGCGCCAGAAAGCTCACCACACATTATGACTGGCTGATTGGTGAAGGTGTGAGAGTCAATCAGAAAGAGGGGAGATTAGGGGATTAGGGGGGGGCAAAATGACTAGGTCATAATGGACGATTTTGCCAGGACATCGGGATACACCGCATTCTTTACAAAGGATGCCCAGGGACCTTTAATGACCACAGAGAGTCAGGCCCTCAGTTTTATGTCTCATCCGAAGGACGGCGCCATATATACAGCACAGTGTCCCTCCTTACTACACTGGTGCATGGGTATCTACAGTCACACCACAGGGTAGGTGTTAACTGCTGGCCTCACCAACACCTCTTCCCCAGCCTTTTCCTGGCTGGTTTCTCATCTAAGTACTGGCCAGGCTCAAATGTGCTTAGCTTCAGGTAGATGACCTGTTCTGAAGTGCACATGGTATGACTGCTGGCAAAGTTATGATATGTGCAAAGTTTCAATGCAAATTTGAATCTAAGCCCATTTAGGCTTAGATAATTTGAAATAAATCAGACTTTAGCAATACATCCAAATCCTAGTGTACAGTCATGTTGTTTGGCTAATCTCTTCATTTTATTTTGCAGAGTGTGCATATCATAAGATACTCCAGTTGGAGATAATAATAATAATAATAATAATAATAATAATAATAATTCAGTTCAGTTTATTTTTCTATACTGCTCTTCACTGAGTGCAGGCTCTGAGCACTGCAAGAAGTTCACAGTTAAAATATGATTAGAAACTTGACAAATTGCTAATTACATAATGCATATGCATAAACGTTTGAACATACAGCAAAACAAAGCAATTTCAATCTAATTAACAAAGTATCTGTTCATTAACATAACTGTTAATCTGTGGTCATTTGATAACACAGGAGAGAAAAATTAACGTTCAGCAGAATCCCTTTAGAAAATGAGCCTCTGGGAAGACGCTTATACCACTCCTGGTCGTTCTACAGTATAAGGTTTTACTGGGTTTTCTAACATGAGGACAGAATATTTTCATCCTTGGATGCCAAGACTGCCAGTATTACTTGAGTCTTTCCCAGGGAAACAGCTTGGAGTAGAACAATGACGTGTCATGTTTCAGCCAGATCAAAAATCTCAGATTTGAGTATTTTGCTAATTTCTTATGTTAATATTGGTTTTTTTTTTAGTTTCTTACCTTCAAAGTTTCTTCTACTGGATTTCTTCTGTTCTGCAGGTGGCTCCTTAAGAGGCAGGGCCACCACAGGGGAGCACTTTCACTCCTTTAAAGGCTGAGTGAAAAAACAATGAATGTGAACATTGAATATGCTCATTGTGGTTGTGAGTTCTCATGTGTTTATTGTTTTTGATTTATGAGTTACTGGATTTTTGACCTTCTGCTCTGTTCTTGACTTTGTATTCTGGGTTTGTGGTTGGGACTTATTTGCCTTGGGTTGCCTTTGCCTCTTTCCAGCATTCCCTGCTGTGTCTTTTGTGGTCTTCGAATCTTCACTGTTTAACAGAGCCTTTTTTTGAAAATAAATCTTTTTATTATAAAATTCTTTGTTGCCGTTTTTGTCCGACTGGCCGGGTATTGACGGTTTTCCCCTCTAGTGGGCATTCTGAGTCATTGTTTGGGACTTTTTGCTTTGGGACTCATGAGTTCATAACAGAGAAGAGAAACAGAATGGAGGAGGGCTAGTAACTGTTCATAATTTCCATAATGCTTGTATTTTTTATAAAAATGACAAACAAACAGATGTAATATGTACAACTAATCAGGAGCGCTAATTAGAGTATGCTAGACTAAATTATTATTGTTATGGTTATTTTTGCTTTATGAAAAATGAAGCACTGCAAATAAAAGCTTCACGCAAGCAATCAGCATTGATCTAGTTATTCCAAATAGCAAAAATATTTCATATAATTGAAATGAAAAAAGTTCAAAGCAGCATATAAAGGCCCCGCTTCACTGCCTATCAAAGACCACACTCCTTAAACATGTATGAGTTTTTAATTCTTTAATTAAATTAAAGCTTAACTGTGGTACCCTGCTGTTGTATCTTTTATTATCAATAGCCAGTTTCTAAACTCAAGCAATAAGTGTTTCCAATGGTAGACTGCTGTACATGACCAAATTTAATTATTATCATTTATGTTGTGGCATACAATTTTTTTGCTCCCACCCAGTGTTCATGACAAGTTGGTGCCAATGATGTTAAATGCACATTGACCTGGGTGATAGAATCATGTAAGGCAAATAAAAAGAAAATGTATTAAAATCTTGCCATGAATAGCTGAAGGACCTAATATATATAAATAAGGTGTGATGTAACTGAAAAATATAATTAGAGCTTGACCAAGTTAATTAAACAATGACCAATAAACAATGACAGGACTGACTTAAGGCTACTAAAACATGGGGAGGTTTTAAGAATTCTCAAGTAAGGGCAGATAATCGCCTGGAGGAGCCTTACCTATTGTGATTAATATGTCAAGGGAAAAACAAACCTCTACTGCCATAGTGCATGATTGAGCAGCAATTGATCAGTATTGAAAATTGCAGGCATGTTGATGGCAAATGCAATAAGGGGACCCATTTGATAGAGCAGCAAGCAATTGATTGTTAAAAAAAAATACTCATTTTGGATGTAAATTCGATCCACAAATTGAGCAGCAAGTGCTTGATTGATTGTGTAAACCATATACAATTTGACTATAAAATATTGAGGTTGGAACTGACTGAATAAAATGGTATACAGCATTAACTTTACTACAGTTCCTCATGCAACATTGTGCAAAAACAAGTAGAATTTATTGTGCAACAGTTGGCTATTGGTAATGTTTATGGTTTAGCAAATTGGAAGCACCATTCCTCCATCATTTTTTCCATTGCAGGGTTATGATGAGTACAAATGTTCACACTCACATTCATTCATACCAGGCCAATTTAAAATCACCAGTTAGCCATAACATGAATGTATATTAGGATGTGGATGTGGGAGGAAACCAGAGTACTGAGAGCAATAAGGGAAGCAAACTTCACACATACAGTTAATGCCCTGAAATTAAAACATTGGGCCCTGCATCCAGAGTACAACTAAATACTATGTCACCATTTATTACAAGAGAACAAATAAAGGAATGTAACAAATTAATTTACTTAAAAAAAGCTAAATTAAGTGAATTGATTGAGTTGGATCACTTACTTTTTATTAACATTTTTACTACCTCCATGAAACGTTCTTTTTTTAATGTTCTGCATGTGAGTGTCAAACGCTGAGGAAGGATTTGATGTAGTACTAACTTGGAATTTAGATCATAAGTTTTTTGAACTTGTATTGACAAGTAATCTTAAATGTAGCACTAAGAGCACGTTTACACTGTTAGGTCTTGATGGCCAAAGTGAAATTGGTTAAGAAGTCCAATCCAACGTCTATGGTGCTTAAATTACTTTGTCTAAATGTGTTCTGAGTGTTTATATGCACATTAAGTTGTTAAACATGGATCAGCACCATTTTTTGGTAAGTTTAAGATTTAAATTTCTAATTACGGTAAAGCAGCACAGTAGGGCTATGGTATTACTGTATATGTCTTAGCAACTTCAGATGTGATTTCTTCCACTTACACCTCCAATTAGAGAAAAATATGATACACAACAGGAGCCAGGACTGGTGGGGTGGCATTGTTAATTGTTCTGATGACCCTCAGAGGCTGGCAAAACTTGGAATGAAGTGAATAGCATGAAAAAATCTGTGAAGTTGTCTTTCTCCATGTTTCTCTCTCTTGTTTTGTTTTGCATAATGCTCGAGAATTATATAATCAAGCCACATTCTCCAGTAAAAATCAAATCACACTTTTTAAACTCAGAACAGATATCAGCAAGCAGAATTCAGAATTTAATACTTCATGCAAAAGTAGCCCTTACCCAATCAGAAAAAAATCTGATACTATGTGTTTTTTAAGTTTTTACACCAAAAGCCACACTTTTATGATTGGCGTTCCTTATATATTATTTGTTTCTGGTTATTAACTTCTTTTGGAGGTTTTATGAGTCTCTGAATCCATTTCTGTCCATAGAGATTTCAGATTCAACCATTCTAGGCATAGTAGGGGTGTTGTGTCTTCCAGCAATGACATTTTGATTTTTGCTGACAAGTTCATTTTGAATGAGTGCTATGGCATTACAATGGGTGACATTCTGGTCATGTTACGCATGACGTTTGTTGTCAAAGGTATAAAGACTGGCAGTTGATACTTCCAGATTGCCTAATTTTGCAGATTAAACATATAAAACAGTTTGTGAGTGTGGTCATTTGTAATTTAAATCTCCAACCTGTTTCTGTTTTCTTCAGATACGTCTTCATGATGTTTGTTTTGGCTTTGGCACTAAGTTCTAGTTTGTTTCACGGTTTCAACACTGGGTTTGGTTATGACTCCTCTTATGTCGCATCCCCTAAATCAGCCCTTGTGAGCTGTAGCTTCCAGCTGAAGGCAAAATACAGATTGGGTCAGGTACTTTATATAGATGGATTGGAATCGTGTCACATAAGGGTGGTATTGTAAATGCAACATAAGGCACAAGATTAAGCATGATGAACAAGGAAGCTGGAAAAATGCAGCCCTTAATAACTTTGATGTTCTACAATCAGACAAAAACACTTGCTTCATGCATCCGCTGTCACTGTTGTATGGTTTTGGTATGGATATCTGTAGAGAGAAGTTGTGGCAGATGTTTGACTCCACAGGTTGACTTCTGAATCAAAGCTCAGTATGTTCTTAACTTAAAGTCAAATTGTCTGACATGAGGCCAGTGTTTTGACCCTTGGGTTGACCCTTATTACACTCATTCTTGAAGTCAAGCCATATCAAACAAGTCATCTTTGTTTGGCTCATATGAAGTAAAACCTAAAGGATGATTGAATTTATGTTGAGAATCACTGGCATATGGTTTAAATCCATGATGAAGTGCATACCTAATGTAAATCTTGAGTACCATGCTCCCTTAGAAGAGGCTGGACGATGGGTAAAGTAGATATACAAATGCACCATGAATCATTTCTACTGTTCCAAGAGCATTTTATGTTCATTTTGATCATCACTGTGATTATACCGTTTCCATTTCTTTATCTGCTTGAAGACAAGGGCACCTCCGTGCCTCTTCCATCTTCAGACCATAGACCTTTCCTTTCCATGACCCAGAACCATACTGAATATTCTTGACTGAACATGTTGGGCTGTTCCCATCAAAACCTTTTTCTGATATTGTCATGTTTTAATGGTTGGAAAGCTCATGTCAGTCTTAGAGAATGAGCTTTCATGAGGTTTGAGTGAATGACTGATAGAAGCTAATGGCTTGCGTATTGAGGGACTACAGACAGAAGTCAGGAAAGCCTTTGCAGAAGAGCTACTGTATAAGCATTGAGCTCCTTGTGGTTCTCACTGTATCAGTCTTTTGCTGACTGTGTTGGTTCTGCTGGCTTATGTGGCATCTGCTGTGAGTAATGAGCCTGTAAATACATTTAAAACAGGGCTTTTAAAGGCAAGGCGCTGCCCCTGTGCTTTCTCGGCAATTGCAGGTAGTCTGACAGCCCCAGTGGGCTCTAGCACAGTCCCGCAGAGGAGCATTATTGCCTGGCCAAACTCGACAGAAACACCTGAGTCAGTAGTTTTCTGAGCGGTTGACTACAGGGAATCATAGCATCAATTTAGAAAGTCCCTGTTCCTTGGTTCCCACTTCTCCTTTTTGAATTTGTCTCCCATGTTTCACCTCACTTGTGTCTGTATTCAATCTTTCTCAATTTTTCCTACTGTATTTTTATTTCATTCTTAGTATCTACTCCCCTATGTTTTGTTTCCATTAATATTTTTCTCAGTTTAATCTCTGACAATATAATCCAAGTGTAGAATCCCCATGCTGTTTGCTTCTTCATTGGTTAGATGCAATTAAAAAACAATCACTGCATACATCGCCTGGCAGATGTACAGACTGTTAACCTGTTCTTGTAGCATTTATAACCCTTCCACTACAAGCAGCAGCTTTTAACTCAGTGAAGAACACATTGAGTCTTAATTTGAAATTGGGTAACTACTAAGAAGATGGCCCTCATGGCCAACATATTTGCAAAGAATGACATAATGACTATACTATTGGACCATGCAGTTGCCTCCGTGGCTCACTGTGTTACCTCATGCAATTCAGTCTCACCAGTATTTGTACACATTTGCATTATGGCTCTGCACTTATAAAATGAGCCATCCATCCTGGTTAATCTTTTTCAGTGTCATGGTGACCACAGTCTATTGCAACAATATCAGGGTCAGGGTCAGCCTGTGAGTGAAACAATCCAGTTTGGATCATCAGTCCATAATCGCACGCCTACACTCACAATCAGGGATGGTTTAGAGTTGGCAAATAACCTTATATAAGCAAGACCTTTGGATGTGAGAATACTGTACCAAGGAGTACCAAGAAAAAATATATATAGGGAGGGCACATATATAGGTCATATATATAGGGAGATCCAACAAATTCCATAATGCAGTGACTTGGCTGGGATTTGAGCTCAGGACTCTGGAGAAGTAAAGCAGCTACCTATAGTTGGCTGTAGGATCCTGCCAATTATTTTAAAATGTGGCCCTTTCCATTTAAAAAAAATGTAATAAATATTTTTACAGAGTGCTGTTCCCATGTTCAAAGCACTTAATGGGTATTCAAACAACAGAAACAACTGCAATAAACATTACAGCATAGAAACTAATATCAGTAGTATTAGAAACTAAGAAAATAAAGTAATAAATGCATTAAACAAACTACAGTGCTGCGTCAACAAAAGCAAGCAAAAAAAAAAAAAAATACTAGAAAGCAGGGAGCAATAAAAGCAAAGTATTAAAAATGGTGTAATATAACAATAAAAAGAGGTAGGAATGAGAATATCTAATAAAGCAAGAATACCTTTGCCTCATGGAGCTGAAAATCCTTGCTAAACTGCTTCTTTGAGTGTAAACATCTGGACACAGTTCTGTGAGGAAGGTGACATTCGCTGCCAATCAATCCAAAATTCTCTGAACTTAGTGAATGCTGTCCTTTGTATACTCCAGCCTCCTACAATGCTATGGTCTCTTGTCAGGATCAGAGGTTATTATCAAAAGGATTGAGGCCTCCCTCTGAAGCAAACAAGACTAGAGTATGCACACCAGTTGAGTTCAGAGTTTGATATTTCACAAAATCCTACAGCATTTTGGGTCAAATCTATTTCAGATGTGCAACACATCTCTGTCTGGCATTTGTTATTTTTAATTTATCTGTGCAGGCTGGTTTCCTTGGTACCTTTGTGTATTAATGAGGACTGGGAATGCTGTCAATGGGACACATTAAAGTGTGGTTAATTATAAAATGTATCACTTGGGGACTGTTCTTGCTTAGACATAATCTGTCCTATCACCATAGAACTGTGTCCTATTATCTCCGATACTGACTTGGTAAGAGCCAGAGAGCCAGATGAGGGCAGGAAAGTAGATACACATTGGACAAATGGGATAGGAGTTGGCTAGCCAGCAGGACTAGTTCTCACAGTATCCTGAATTCAGTTAGAAACATGAAGTCACATGTGTCATTTATAAACATGGCTGCTTGTAGATGTAGAAAACAATTCATAATACAAAAAAGTCCAGACTAGTTGTCTTATTTGTCAAGTCAGGTCTGTCATATCAAGTTTATAGCACTGAAGATAAATCACACAGATAGGCAAAAAACACAGATTAGGGCAGTGGTTCTCAATCTGTGGGTTGGGCCCCCCTAGGGGGGCGTGAAGTAACAAAAAGGGGGGTGTGAAGATGTGAAAAAAAGAAAACAAGAATCGAAAATATGAAAAATACATCTACTGAAACCAAAACAAATTAATTTAAACTACATTCTGATACTAGAAAAATAAATATAGAGTTAGATAAATCTTGATAAAAGTTAAGTAGGTATAATAAAATATGCATCTATGATATATCATTAATTAAAAAAGAACAAATTGGTATTAGTGGGCTCCTTTCAAAAAAATGTTGGGGGGGGTGCAATTAAAACTGTTATGAAAACTTGGGTCGCAAATACTTAAAGGTTGAGAAACGCTGGATTAGGGCAACATCAGTAAATCAACGGTTGGAGGTCCACTAAACAGGAAAAAGACATACTGATCAGGAGTGCCTCAAAACCATTGGACGTTCAGTCCAGGTGAATACAGACTAGAAGAACAACAATGAAGATTGGCATTTATATGCAGGAGGTGCTGATGGGGCCTGTGGTTCCTCCCAAAGATGACATTTAACTGTACAATCAGTGAGACAAGGTGACCATTTCACACTTATTTTGCATCCATGTCTATGATTTTCTGGAGTGGTGTATTTCAAGATCGGTTGTAAGACAACTATTCCAAAAGGGATGTGGGAACAGCACGGTTCCTAGGACGTTGGAGGCTCTCGGCATAATTAGACTGTGGGGGCCCTAATGCGTGTAGTATTAGCTACAGTTCAGCCAGATTTGACCTGTTGCCACTGGGCACCGCGTTGAGGTATGTAGCTAAGCCCAGCGTGTGCAAAATGTGCAGTGCAGTGGTGCATATTTTTATCAATTTTAGAGCATTTTATTTATTTTTTTGACACAATTAAAAAGTGTGTTTATACCGTTTTCCATTTTTTTTACCATATTAAAACTTGGGCTAAAGAACATTCCAGAATAAAGCTCAAGAAACAAAAACTTTTCGTGCTTTAACACTTGCAAAATCTTTAATTAATGCCAAGTAATCAAGTGAATGGACAACGTCTCACTCAATGGACATTAATGCTAAAGCATTCAATCGTTCTTGTAACATGGTTGTCCTGAGGTAATTCTTGATTATCTTCAGCTTAGAAAAGCTGCATTCCCCAGCAGCAACAGTAACTGGTATGGTCAAAGCGATACGTAGCGCTATTGCGACATTTGAAACAGAATCTTGCAAGCTGTTCTGGTATATAAACTGCAATGTTTCAAGAGCAGAAGCATTAGGAGGCACCAGATTTTCCAAAATATGCAATTCAGAGAACAAGTCCTGAGCATCAATATTGGAACCAGTCGTTTCATCTGTTAATATCACATCGAGATCCTAACAGGATTTAATCAAATCCGCATCACTTAGACATTTTATTCTCTTATAATTATAAAGAAAACCAAAGTAATCATAATGTGCTTTCATTTGGTCAAAGCACTCAGTCATTGACGATATCGCTTGGTCAAGCAATACATTAAAAAACTCAATGCGATATTTATCCTTTGGATCAAGTATTGGTTGATCTTGCACTTCGTAGTCAAAATTTGACTCAAATTGTTTCTGCACTCTTCTTCTGCGCAAGCTTTCTGGTGCAGGAAATCTAATTTCTTGTGGATTCATTTCCAATTCGTCCCTGCCCCGGGAAAGGGCGGTAAGCTGGGCAGTAAGCTTAGCATTAAACTTTGTAGTACAGATACCTAGCTTGCGTCGATCTTAAAAAAAACCCTCGAATGATGGGGCCCCTTTAGCCTCGGGGCCCCCGGACGACTGCCCTGTTCACCCATGCCTAAGAACGGCACTGGTGGGAAGGTGCCCAAGAGAGCAAGCCATTAATAAATAGACTTGGGATTGGCTCAGGCTCACTGCAACAGTAAAACTGAATTAAGTGTGTTAAAAAATATTTGATAGATGGATAGATGGATACATAATAATAATAAACTTCAGCTCAAGCTAAATGAAGAAGTAATTAAGTCAAAGGGAACACTTTAGATTGTGTCTTTTCTTACAGTGGGCAGCATGGCTACATTGTTTTTTGTCATTTGCATTGTTCTGTTCAATTAATTCTGTTAGTTTGTTGTCCTTTCACAGAACTGCTAAATGTTCATTGTGTAGAGTGCAACCACCTATTCAGATAGAATTGAGAAGACACATAATTGACAGCTGCGGACTCTTTGCACTGGGACTTCCTGTTTCTTGTCAAAAAAATTTCCATAGTACTTCTATATAAAGGACTTTAGACTTCATTTTCTCTTCCATTTTGTTTTCATTTCACAGCTTTCACCATCTTGATTGCACATTCCAAGACCACAAACAGGGCCAAGGAACTTCACCTCTCCTAAGTTGGACATTTTCCCTGATTTCAAAATAAGTGAAGTGGTGAGACTGTCCTGGTTTTGTTTAACTTCTGTACTCTGGGGAGGCTTCATCATTGCTGTCAATAATTTTGCATCTGTTTTGCTTCAAGGCTTAGGGCTGGATACAATGTTTTCCACCATCTTCCATGTCACTGTTCAGACTTTGTGTGTATTTGTTTTATGAGATTATTTGTAAGCATTGTGTGTAATTTTTTATAGGGGAAAATTTTATGTATGGATTTTAAATAGTGTTTATTAGCTACTAGCAAAATACCCACGCTTCGCAGCGGAGAAGTAGAAGCAAATATTTACCTTATATGGGCAGGCACTCAATTATGTGGGAGGCATGATGATGCAAGACGCAACTTCGCCTCACACAGCAACCGAGCTGCAGGCTATTACAGTATATGGACGAAAGTAGGTTCCAGTTATGACCGTTACACGTAGAATTTCGAAATGCAGCCTGCCTAACTTTTGTAAGTAAGCTGTAAGGAATGAGCCTGCCAAATTTCAACCTTCCACCTACACGGGAAGTTGGAGAATTAGTGATGAGTGAGTCAGTGAGTGAGTGAGTGAGTGAGTCAGTCAGTCAGTCAGTGAGGGCTTTGCCTTTTATTAGTATAGAAAAGGGACATGGGAGGGCGGTAATTTTTCTGAATATAATTGGTTTTGGTTGATTTTCTTATTTATTAATTCACTGTGTATTTTGGGGCACTTTCTATTATTGTTATTTACATTTCTTTACAAAATATTATCTTTCATCTTTATATTTTGTAATTTACTGTCTTTTCTTTGTTGATTGAGGAAATAAAATTGGGAAATTTGAGTGGAGTACAAACTTGACTTGGCCTAATCCAAGCTTTTTCCAGACCTCAGGCCTGGAAATGCAGCAGCCAGCCAAGATATTTTGATCACATCGTTCCTATTGTACCTGCATTGTATACACTGTGTACTTTACTGTGTTACTGAAGTAGCGGTGTAGTACTAACTCATTTACCTTATTCTACACCTGATTATATACTTACCTATATCATGACTCTGTAATTTCAGTGTAAGTACATTTTAATAAGATACAATGTAAAGTTTTACCAAATCAAAATAAATAGACCATGCACACATTGTAATAATCTAACATGTCACTCTATCGTGAGTGTGCTGAAAATATAAAAAAATACACAGGAGGATCACATAGGAAGTAGACAATCAATCCATTAATTCATATCATGAATCCAGTTTTTTTATTGTATGCTTCTGGGGAATGTTAACCTGGCTATATTAGGTGCAAGTCAGGGGGTCACCCCTGAATGTGACAGGCCCACATATCTCACACTCACTCTCAGTCATACAGAACAAGATTTTTGGCACCCATCTAACATTTTTGGGATGTGTGGGAAATCTCAGTGCTTATAGAAAACCTATGTGGAGTACACAAAATCTAATACCGTACAGTAAATATAAAACACTACGGTAGAATGTTCATGCTTGAATTAAATTGTTGTTTTTATAGTGTAAGTGATTAATTCATCTACTTCAGTGAGACTTTTTAAATTCTGCTCAGCCACCATTGTTATACACATCAACTGTTACGTTTGGTGATCCAACAAAGTTTAACTTTCTCTTTTCCAGGTTCATTATACAAGATGTTGTTCAAATCCTTGGTAAAAACATTTCATTTTCATGCCATTTGTAGGCAACAGTGTTGTAGTGGCTGCAGGGTTTTTAAATACATAACATATGAAGCAAAGTGACTTTTTATAATGAGGGGCTTCTTCCATTATCATGCCACAAACTCATTTACAAGAAGTTTGACGTGGTATGTCATTTTTACCACTTTGTCTAAACGGTGTTCTTAAGTTGTGACTGTCTGAAAGTCACTTTCTGCACCTTTCTGTATTCTTCATCTGTAGAATTTATAGGTAGGACCTTTTATCACTAAACTGACTTTAATCGTGATTCCATCATTTTCCTGTCAAGTCTTAGAGCTCTTTTTCATGGGAGTTGTAATTGCTTGGAATAATTATTCTAGCAGTTAAATAGGATAAAACATTTGAACCTTTTTTCTTCCAAAAAGACATTGAAAGCATAATTGAAAAATCATTCCATATGCTAATGTTAAAAGCTGAAGTTGACATTAATGGATACATCAGTAATAATGAAAGCAATGTCACCTCCTCCTGACTGAAAAAATGGGATCAATGACATACCATGGAAAAAATGAGCGAAGTAGAAAACATCCCCAGTCACAACAGGATGTGAAAAGGTGTATCCCAGACCAATGCCAACTTCTACTGGCAGCACCATTAAAAATTAAAGTAAAAAAAGAAATTAATTTTTTACTTACAAATATAAAATATATATAAGCAATTTTTATTAAGAATAGAATTGGGCTGTGCAAAAATCACAGGTAATATGTTACTGTAGATTACTAACATGGCTTTACTGATCCTTTTAGGGGAACTTTAAAACATGCCAAAGCACTCTTTTACGCTCTACTTGACTGGGTTGCTGTCAGACAATGTAGTGCCCCACTGTGGCGGCAAGATATCATTACAGGTATCACAAGGGACTCCAGTCCTTGTTATTGGGCTCTTGTTTGTTTAGTACACTTACTGGCAAATTTGCAGTACAGCAGAAACCTGATTTAGATTTTTTGGTTCTAAAACCTGACTTTCTCTGTGAAAAAATATTGTTTTCATTTTATTCTCAATCTATAGAACTATAGAAATAAGACAATGCAATTTTAACGCAAAGTAAAACATTATAGTGGATTTTGAAAATAAGCCTTTTTATTATAGACACCACGATTAGTTTAGGGTTGACAATCAAGCCAATGTGATCACATTCAGGAAGAATGGAACCCAAGTTTCTGTAGATGTGAAGCACCCACAAACATGCAATGAAGCTGTATACACAGGCTCTCCATACCACATTATTTCTAAGCAGTTCTAGGGAGTATATTTAGAGTACACAAAAAATTAAACATAATGAAACTTTTTTCTGTTCATCCATTTGAAATTTAATCTTTTTCCAGCTGCTCTGCTTTAACTTGGCTGTAGTTCAATAAAGTCAATAACTCCACCCATGACTTGGAAAGTATCCTAAGTTTTGAGTGAAGTTTAGAATGATGACTCTTGTGTGCCATTTAGCGGTATACAACATAAACATTCATTCTCCAAATCCATTTTCCCTGGGTTGTACTGGGTTGCATGGAGCGTAACAATGTCAAAGGTAATAAAAAAACCCATTATGAGTCAAAGTTCATCTGACTGCTCTGTTCTCTTTTAAAATGATCCATCCACCCATCTCCTGTATCCAATTATTTAGTTATAAGTGCATACAAAAGCATAACATTCTCAAAGACTCCCTCAGGGTCTTGAGGAGACCATGCATATCATGGCAACAAGGCAGAAACCACCACTGGTAGAGCTAACAGTCCATCGTGGGATTTACTCACACATAAAAACAGGACTATTATTATTATTAAATTGTCAATGATTCCAACACAGGGCCGTCTTAATGCATGGGCATGCTAGGCAGTTGCCTGGGGGCCCCACAAGCATAGGGGCATGCTAATCTATGTATTTTGTGATTTGCTGAGTGGTTGTGTAGGTAGGGGCCCCAGTGCACTGCTTTGCCCAGGGACCTATAATGCTGTTAAGACAGTTCTGTTCCAACATACACATCCTTGAGAGTGTGTACAATAAATGTGTTGAAATAATAATGATAGATAGATAGATAGATAGATAGATAGATAGATAGATAGATAGATAGATAGATAGATAGATAGATAGATAGATAGATAGATAGATAGAAATTCTGTTTACTCTGTTTTGCACTTTTCATTTCTATTTACATATCTTTGCATCTAACAATGAACTAATAATGAACATTCATCTTTAAGATATTTAACTTTCTTTTTTGACCTGTATGCTCGATTTTGGAAATATTTCAGGAACGGCATCTACTGTACCTAGTAATAAAAGAATGCATCATCTGTGTAAAATGTAATCTCAGTCACTGTGGCAATAATGATATTAGCATTGACAGGTAATTAATAATCTTACAGACAAAACCCATTTTGCTGAGTTATTGGCAATACTTAATACACTTAAAAAGCTTGATGGTACCAACGTCTACATCTGTCAATCACGGCAGAGCTCCATTACACTGGGTTATGTGGTCTCATGACTGCAAAGCCTATGGCTAAAATAAGCATTGCCATTCACTCAGAGAATCTATTTTCTCAAAGAGCTTTAGTCTGTTATTTAAAATACGTGTTTCTTTGAAGTAACCACCCAAAGGTCAACATATATTTGATACGTTACAGTGTAGAACTGCCCTCTTTGGAAAATAATGAGTTAGAATCTACTATTTTTCACCTCAATCCTGCCCTTGCTATTCCAAAGACAAGATCTTATTGGTACTTAGGCAATTTAAATTCAGAGCTCTGGTTTTCCGCTTTAAATGAAACATTGCAAGAAGCATAGAGCTGTTTATTCAATTATGGAAAGCGTTGAAAGTACTAATTTACAGTCTGACCAGGACATCAGCAGATAATCCTAAGAGGATGTAAAACCCAGATATTGATGTGCAACACAGTGATATTTTTTTGTTAAACAAAATCATTTAATAAAACAAGATAATTGAAACAAATGAAGTATTGAACCTTTACAAATGCTTGAATTATTAATGAAATTGCATCCACAATGAACTGTGGTAACTTACTGGGGTTAAAAATGTTTGGATCTTGATGGGGGTAGTGAATGCCTAATATTATATTATTGCACAGTTACTTCATTGTGTATTAAAAGATGGATGTATACACTATGTCTGTGAAAAGTACTCCCCACTGAAAGTTTCACTGTATTTTTCAATGTTTACTGTAATTTTCAGTGTAAAACATTGAATCACAGTGACTTTTTTGCACTGGGAAGACTTTTTAATGCCAAAGTGAAAACAGATCTTTGTAAAGTCTAAATTAATTAGAAATATAAAACACAAAATAATTGATTGGAGCAACTAGTTGGTTTTAGAACCAGTCCAATGGAGCTCGCCTGTCTCCAGTCAAGGAAACTCAATTTGGCCATAGTATCAATGCACCTTATCTGAAAGGACTAACTGGTGGTTAAGTCAGTATCATGGGCTGAGCTAACTAATAAAGAAAAAAGAACACTCCATGCAAATCTGAAAAAAAGGAACTGAAAGCACAAGTAAGATGATAGACACAAGAAAATATCCACAACATGAAATTAAATTAGATAAAATTTACTAATTCCATAGGTAAACTGAGAGGCTTTCAGCAGCAGAATAAAAAAACAAGGATACAGAATCACAGGACAGATAATACAGACAATCAATCAATCAGTCAATAAATAAATGTATATTATATAGATATTTCAAAATGAACTTTAAACAGTTGTAAAACAGGACACAAGAACAAAGTGAAAGGTTAGGGGATCCACCCTGTACACTTGGGGGAAAAAAGGATGTTGTAGATATGTCTTTACAGACATGAGTTCAAAACAGAACTGAGGACAAATAAACATGGGTAGCATATACTGTATATCAGGTAGGCTAGAAGTGATGTAACAGGTCGATTGAATTCTGGGACTGAAAATGACATCAGATGGAGGTGGGATCTGGAGGACCAGACGAGGAAGTGACGTTGGCTGTCTTCTGAGGACCAGAAGTGACTTTAGGCTGAGGGTTCGTTGGCTGATCTGTAGGGAAAGAGGAGAAACCCCTGCTCTGGCAGAAACATGCAGGTTTTTGAGCAGATAAGCTATCTCCCAAGTGCACATGTGTGATGCAGTACATCAGGAGGAAGTATTGAATTGCCTGATAGCACTTGGCAGAAGACCCCGAGAAGCACTTTTTAGCACACTGTGGTGGAATGAGTCTGTGTCTAGAAGTGTTCCAAAAGAGCACCTCCTGCAGGGGATGGAGGGGATATTTCATGATGGCATCCAATTTTGCCAGTATTCCCTTTTCCACAACAGCTTCCAGTGTGTCTAGGGCTCACCATGTGATGGTACAGGCTTTTATGATAAGTTTGTTCAGGCATTATGCTTCTTTTGAGCTCAAGTTGCTTCCCTAGGAGACAGCAGCATAGAAAATCACATTGGCTACTATGGACTGAGAGAACACTTCCAGCAGCTTGCAGCACACATCAACAGATCTGAATCTCCTTAGGAAGTACGCTCTGCTCTGGCCCTTCTTGTTCAGTGCCACTGTGTTGTCAGACCAGTTCAGGTATTTGTAACTCTGCACTGCTTCTACATCTTCTGCTGAATGGTCTCGGAGGCTCTTGGCACACCAGAAGTCCAACACCAGTTCTTTTGTCTTGCTGATGTTGAGTTTCAGGTTGTTGTCCCTGCACTACATGACAAAGTCCTCCATAACTTTCCAGTACTCTGACTTGTCTCCATTATTAATGCTGCCTACAATGGAGGAGTCTTCTGAAAATTTCTATAGGTAGCAAGCAAAGTTATTGTGCTAGAAGTCTGTTGTGTAGATATCAATCCATAAGGAATGGAAATAGTATAGCACCACTCTCTGCCTAACACAGGCTGTCCACAAACTTTTAGTGATCATGCAAGAAGAAGACTAATGAGAGGCCACCAAGAGACCTATGATAACTCTAAAGGAGTTACAAGCTATGCTGACTGAGATCAGAGAATGCCACTACTTAAAAAAAAAGTATAGTCTGATGAGTCCAAAATGAGTGCACATTATTAAAAACATACCATTCTCATAATGAAGGAAGGCAGTGGCAGCATCATGCTCTCTGGATGCTTCTCTACAGCAGGCCCTGAGAGGCTTGTGAGGCTGGAGGGTAAAACGATGAAGCAAAATAAAGGGAAATCCTGGAGGAAAATCTGATGAAGTCTGCAAGAAATCTGCACCGTGGGACAATGACCCCAAACACAAAGCCAAACTTACCTAGGAATGGTTTAAAAACAGCAATGTTAATGACCTCGAGTAGCCAAGTCAGAGTCCAGATTTGAATTCAATTCAGAATTGTTTATGAACAATCATCTTGCTACTTGTCAGAGCTTGAGCAGTTTTGCAAAGCAAAAAGAAGGAAAAATGGCAGTTTCCAGATGTGCAGAGCTATTAGAGAGAACCGAATACTTTTGCGATCAGTCATTTTGTGTTTTACATTTTTAAATAATCTAGATCACTTTGCAGAGATCTGGTTTCAGATTCTTTTTTGTTGATCAATGTCAAAAAAGCCAAAATTAAATCATCTGTGCTTCAGTGTTGTACAAGAATAAAATGTGAAAACTTCCAAGGGGATCAATACTTTTTTCAGGTTCTTTGTATTTTATATAATTATCTTTTTTTTCAAAATGATGTTTTTTATGTGTTGCATTTTGATGAATGATGAATTTATAGTTAATGTATAGCACACTGGGCTTATATGTTCAAATGTGCTTTGTAAGAGTAAATTGAGCGAAATTAAATTAGCTTTCCTGTCACATCTTAGACGCGTGTGTTTGGTTATTGATGATACTACATTGGTGCTATGCAAGTGTGTGTGTGTGTGTGTGTGTGTGTGTGTGAACAGACCCTTGAATGGACTGGATCCCCACCCTGGGTTGGTTCTTGCCTTATTCCCGATGTTGCTGGGATAGGCTCTAACCTCATGGTCCTGAGTTTGATTAAAGTAGCTTAAAATTGTTTGTATTAAGTATTGAAATGCTGTATTGCAAAAATAAATAAATAACCAGTCAAAAGGATAGCCTCCGTGTTTTAATGCAATTAATTTGGGGTATCATTGTAGACTAAATGGATACACCAGGATTATTGGGACTTCAACTGCCTGATGACGGTGTGTAAATCAGCGTCTACAATTCCCTGTATAAATAAAAGGTTTTATTTGTCATTCAGGCCATGGACAGAACAAAATATATATCTCTACTGTAAGCAGCTAGGAAAATAAAGGATAAAGCAAATCCTTTTTGTTGCCCTGAAAATTATGCACAGCCAAAGTAAACAAATCTTTAAAGAATAAAAGATAAGAATATCCAGTACAATGCACAGCTTCCACTTGTAAAAGCAAAAGGTAAATACATCAGACATTTGGCTTCAAAATAACCAAAACAATGTTCAGAGTTAGGGCACTTCAGTTATTATTTAGTCGTGTTAAACACGTATGACCTGCACATTGTGGTGGTCTGGTGCCCTGACTGTATTGCTTTAGGGGCTCACATTGACAACAACAACAACTTAGGTAGAAAACAAAAGCCAGGGTCAAAAATGCTGTAAAGAATATAAGCATCTTATTTCAATAAAATCATTAGTAAAAAGCATGACTTGCTTTTGATTTTGAGCATTTGTCAGTTGAAGAAATATTAATAGAAAACAGGAGAGGCCTCATTCTAGCAAGGCTTTATTTTTGTTAGTGTGGGCTGTGCCGATCAAAGCCCATTTTGAGCCCTAGGTGGAGTGGATGGATGATACCCATCATTGCCCACAGCGGGAGGTCAGTATTATCAGTATTATTATTATCATCAAATGGTTTTCCATTTTTGTCAGAAGCACATTTTCCTTAACTTTAATAAATGGTGCCCCACAGATGATAGTGCCCTTGGTGGCTACCTGCATCGCCTAATGGATTGACTGGCTCTGAGTGTGGGCCTGTCCTTAATTTAAAATTATACGGGTGTTTCTCTGGGGTGTGTTTAGAAATCCCAAAAACCCACATTCCAGATATTATTATATGTGTTTATATATGTTTGGGTTTTCATATATGGACTTTATATTTTGCATGCATATGCAAAAACACACATACACACATATATTCATACATACACTATTAATAATCTGCACTTTGTTTCTAGTAAAGCAAAGATTCTAGCACAAGTAAGTCAATTTCTTAAAGACTTTAGTTTTCAAGCATCCTTGGTTTTTGGTTTTGACTTTGATTTGCCCCAGCTTCTTTCAGAGTCTCATTATTGTTTTGCTACTAGTTCAACATTTCTCCTTGTCTTTTCTCTTTTTATTTTTCTTGGCTTGTAACTCTGCATCTTCTTTTCTTCTTTGGTTTATTTGATATGTTAATTAAGAGCCTAACCCCCACACACACACAATTTCCCTCAGGTGCTTTTGCAATTACGGACGGAGTTGCCCGAGAGAAATGCAAGAATTGGTCTGGGCCACAGCCCCTCACTGTTGATTTATTGTGCCTTATATGGTCTATTTCCCTTTTTTGAGTTGCTCTCTTTAAAGCTTTCTGTTCTTTGGTCAGATATCGCTTTCAGAATAATTTGTGTTTTGAATGAGCTTAAATGGGAAGGCCAAAGTTGACAAAATTCTTTGCCGAGTACTAAACTTCATTCATTTAATGTATTAATTAAGCAAATATTTGCAAATCAAAAATATGTAATTCAGAAGAATCAACAATAATAAATACATTAATGTAAACAGACAAAGTCTCAAAAATATAAAGAAAATAAATTCTTTTTGTATTTGGAACCAAAGTTAGCTATAAGTCCACCATCCAAATTTAAAATCCTAATGACCAGGAACTAATTAAAATGTCAAAATAAACTCAAAACCTGAAGACTAGAAAATATACTACAAGGGAAAACAAAAAAGGGAGCTGAAAATAACTAATACCATTGCAAAGAGGCTGTGGCAAAGTGTTTCTTTAAATTTCCATCAGGTAACTGCAGCCTTAATGGCTGCAGCAACCGAGGTCATTCGTTTATTTAGGGACCCCATCCCTACAAATAAAGAACACAATTGACAAATGACTCAGAGGAAATGAAAAACATTAACCAAAATGTCATCAACACAAAGACAATGGAAAAGGGAAGATAAAGTACAAAAAGAAAAATGAAAAAAAATGGGTAAAGCAGTGAACCATTCTTAACAACTTCCTTAATTTGGCTATTATACTTTTTGTAAGAGAGCAATTGTATCAGTTTAAAGGTTTTGGTGCTGGTTCTTGGCATGATTTAGTTAATTAGCTTATTTATTTGCCAAAAGATAATGCCTTTAGATTTTATTTAGGATCAGTTTCTATAATGCGTCTTTTGAGATTTTGTAAGTTCTAATTTCTTTTCATTACTTTTCCATTCCATGCTTTATTTTCTGATTTGTTTAAAAACTATATTGATTCTTTAGTCCATTTAATTAGATTAGGAGTTCAGTTCTACTTTCAATTTCCATGTGTTTTTTTCTGCAAACAATGAAATTTAGTATTTTCTCTGCTTCAGTTTCAGCTAATTTAGTTGAGTATTGTAATTCTTCTTCTTTCGGCTGCTCCCATTAGGGGTTGCTAGAGCGGATCATCTTTTTCCATATCTTCCTGTCTTCTGCATCTTGTTCTGTTACACCCATCACCTGCATGTCCTCTCTCACCATATCCATAAACCTTCTCTTATCCTTCCTTTTTTTCTCTTGCCTGGAAGCTCTATCCTTAGTATCCTTCTCCCAAAATACTCAGCATCACTTCTCTGCACATGTCCAAACCAATGCAATCTTGCCTCTCTGAGTTTACCAACTGTCCAACCTGAGCTGACCCTCGAATGTACTAATTTCTAATCCTGTCCATCCTCGTCACAACCAATACAAATCTTAGCATCTTTAGCTCTGCCACCTCCAGCTCTGTCACCTGCTTTCTGGTCAGTGCCACCGTTTCCAACCCATATAACATAGCTGGTCTCACTACTGTCCTGTAGACCTGCCCTTTCTCTCCTGCTGATAACCGTCTGTCACAAATTACTCCTGACACTCTTCTCCACCCATTCCACCCCGCCTGCTCGCTCTTTTTCACCTGTCTTCCACAATCCCCATTACTCTGTACTGTTGATCCCAAGTATTTAAACTCATCCACATTTACCAAATCTACTCCCTGCATCCTCATCATGACTCTGGCCTGTCTCTCATTCACACACATGTATTCTTGTTCCTACTTACCTTCATTCCTCTCCTCTCCTCTCTAGAGCATATCTCCACCTCTCCAGGGTCTCCTCAATCTGCTCTTTACTCTCAATACAGATCACAATGTCATCAGTGAACATCATAGTCCAAGGGCGCTCCATTCTAATCTCTCTGTCAACCTGACCTTCACCATTGCAAATAAGAAAGGGCTCATAGCTGACCCCTGATATAATCCTACATCCACATTGAATGCAGAAGTCACTCCTACCACAGACCTCACCCCTCTCACACTTCCCTCGTCCATATCCTATACAACTCTTACATACTTCTATGCCACTCCTAACTTCCTCATACAATACCACACAACTCCTCTCTACTACAGTTCTGCACGTCCCCTTTATTCTTAAATACACTTCTTCTCCACTCTTCCAGCATCCTCTCACTTTCCAAGATCCCATTTAACAATGTGGTTAAAAACTCCACTGCCATCTCTCCTAAACACCTCCATGGTTCCACAGGTATGTCATCTTGACCAGTGGCCTTTCATCCTCTTCATAGCTGTCCCTACTTCCTCCTTGCTAATCCATTTACTCTTTCCATCTTCTCAACACACTCTCCTCTCTTGTATGTTTCCATTTTTGACCTTTATGACCCTAACTTGCTGTACATCTTTCCCAGCTCTGTCCCTCTGTCTAACCAATCGGTACAGGTCCTTTTTTCCCTCCTTAGTGTCCAACCTCTTATACAACTCATCACACACCTTTTCTTTAGCCTTCACCACCTCCCTCTTCACCTTGCGCCTTATCTCCTTGTATTCTTGACTACTTTCTGCATCCTCTTCCTCTGTATACTCTCCTGTACTTCCCCATTCCACCATCAGGTTTCCTTTTCTTCATTCCTCTGTCCAGATGTCATGTTAAACACCTTTCTTGCTGCCACCCTTACTACTCCTGCTGTAGAGTCCCAGCAGTCTGGTAACTCTTAATTACCACCCAGTGCTTGTCATACCTCCTTCCTAAACTCAACCTTGCAGTCTTCCTTTTTCAGCTTCCACCATTTGATCATTGGCTCTGCCCTCACTATCCTCCTCTTCTTGATCTCCAACATCATCCTACAGAACACCATCCTATGATGTCTAACTAAACTTTACCCTGTTACCACTTTGCAGTCTTTAATCTCCTTCAGATTGACTCTTCTGCATAGGAGATAATCTACTGTACCTGTGTGCATCTTCCTCCACTCTTGTTCGTCACCCTATGACCCTCCCCCTTCATAAAATGCATATTCACCACAGCCATGCCCGTCCTTTTTGCAAAATCAACTATCATCTGACCTTCTAAATTCCTCTCCTTGACACCATACCTACCCATCACCTCTTCATCTCCTCTGTTCCCTTCACCAGAATGTCCATTGAAATTCACTCCAATCACCACTTTCTGTTCCTTGGGTTCACTGTTCATCACTTCATCCAACTCACTCCAGAAATCTTCTTTTTCATCCATCGCACACACAACTTATGCACTAACAACATTCATCATCACACCTCCAATTTCCAGCTTCATTATCATTACTGACACTCTTTTCACTTCCAAAGCACTCTTGACATACTGTTCCTTCAGAATCACCCCTACCCCATTTTTCCTCCCATCCACACCATGATAGAACAATTTGAATCCATGTCCGATCCACCTTGCCTTATTTCCCTTCCATTTAGTATCTTGCATGCACAGTATATCCACCTTCCTTCTCTCCATCATATCGGCTAACTCTCTCCCCTTACCAGTTATACTGCCAACATTCAAAGTTCCTACCCTCAGTTCCACTCTCTTTACCTTCCTCCACTTCTCTTTCCTCCAGACATGTCTCCCCCCTCTTCTTCTTCTTCAGCCAACAGTAGCCCAATTTCTACCAGCACCCTGTTAGCTAACAGTACTGGCAGCGGTCGCTGTTAACCTGGGACTCGACCGATCCGGTATGGAAATCTGCATTGTTGTCCACATGTTGTTCTGGCAAAATTGTACATTTTGCCCTTTTTTACATGAGCATGCTGCTATCCAGTCCTTTTTGCAGTAGTACTGTGGCACACTGTATAACATAGCTCTGAGAGTAAAGTTGGTTGGCTGAGGGCATGCCCAAAAAAAAACTGAAAACCCCATTGCTTTTATACATCCCATTACCATTCATGGTAATTTTAATCTTAGACTTTCCATTAAAAAAACATTACAATGTACAAGCACAGTCCCAATCTGAATAACTGAAGCCATTTGTCAAGGCCATATTTATGTGTTGTGTGTCCTCAGTATGTACAGTATGTTTTCTTGCTGAAAATATAGGCCACTTCACTTGCATAATTAACTTAGAGTTGGTAGGGAAAATACACGCTTTGGTGCAGCACATTATGAATTTGACAGAGATCAGGCAAACCAAAAATTTCATTGACTTGGTTTATTTAGACAATTTGGCCATTTGGCTTCAGTCTCTTTACGTCTTACTGTAGTCAGTGCATGACAAAAATTAGCAGCACCAGTTCTGCCATAGGGCATGAGGGTAACAGTGAGATGGGGGTCTAAAACGTCAAAATTTTGTTATTTAGCACCTAGGTCACCAGTACACATTCTCAACACTCAGCAGCTCATTTGTTGAGGCAGAGAGCAATAAAATACTCATAATTACCAACTCCATAGTGCAGAATGTTAGAATGACAAACTCTGTAAATCCTGCAGTAAAGGTTAAATGCTTCCTAGGGGTGAAGGTATCTGATATAAAGGCTAAATTGGACGTTCTAGCCGAAAATGCAGTGTCTACCTTATATGTTACAAGTTGGGACTAGTGATATATATTTGCAACAACCTGAGGTATTAAAATATGAACTTAATATCTTTATGCACCAAAGCTTAAAGAAAATGTTAGAATTTAATTGTGTCTAACCCCTTAAAAAGATTAAATAGAGGGGATGTAATTTATAACATATTACAATCCCTTTATTGCTGGTTAAAAACCTGGTGCACAAATAAAAGCATAGCCTTTGAGAACAATTTGGATGTTTTTTGGGAAAGGCCTGAATTTTTTCAGGAGAGAGGGTGTTCATCCTATTTTAAAGCAAAACTGCATGGCTGAGTAATCAAAGCACAATCTAGGCTGCAGCCTTCTTAAATTGTAGGCTGTTGTTTATCCCACCTGCTACTGTCCTGTAGCTGTTTCACAGAATCCCTTTTGTGTGGCATCTTATAAATTTAGTTCTGAAGCAAAATCTATATCACTTGATAACTAAAGAATAAAAAAATCAGATCCTCCACTAGGGGTACCTGTATTAGTAATTTAATTCAAATGTAAAAGTATATATATATCTACAGAAACATTCTTGCAGCTTACAATACTTTTTACTAAATATTTGCTCCATTGGAAATAGAGCTGCTTTGGTAAATGATGTAATATTAAGTATACAATCTGATTTGCGTCTTCTCACCGAGATCTGGTATATTAAATCTGACACAATCCTCTTAGCCAAGGCATCACTAAACAATTATATATTCCTTTATACGTCAAGACATACTGGTTGAGGAGGTGGCCTTGGCATAATTCTATGTGATGAACTGCAAACCAACTGTAAAAATTCAGTCATATTTATATATTTTGAGGCTCTCCTATTAAATCTTAAAACAGATTCCAGCACAATTGTAGGACTAGCCTACAGATCAACAGGGTCATATTCCATACTCATGACTGAATTTGGCAGCCTATTACATGATTTATCCCTAAATTATTTAGCCATATAGCGTTGATGGGTGATTTTAATATATACATTCATGTGGAAACTGGCACTTTCAGCAAATGTTTTAGGGTTTTGCCAGATTGTCAATGGTCTGACTCATACTCATAACCACAAATTAGATCTAATTATTACTTATGGAGCTGAAACTTAAAATTTAAATATTTCACCTTTAAATGAAATTATTTCTGGCTACTACTTAATTATGTTTGACTTGGTTCGTCCCTTAACAGTATACTCACAGACCAAATAAGGACAGTGTGACATCCAGATTATAACTGTCCATCAAAATTTGTAGATATTTTGAGAAACTCGAGTATAGTTGTTGAAAACAATTTGGACGAGCTTACAACAAATTATAATGTGACTTTGACAGAGGCTGTGTAGTTCCCATCAAAACAAAAGTAATTAAAGCACATAGAAACACTCCCTGGTTTAATGAGAGCACTCAAGCGCTTAAATTAGAGTGTTGAAAACTGCTAGATGAGAAGCAACAAAGCATGGACAGAGAGTGTTAAAAATATAAAATAGCTCTCTTTATAACTTGCTCAATATATTTTTCTAGATTAATAGTTAACAGTAATAATAATCCTAGTGAACTGTTTCGAACAGTGGTTGATCAAATGATAATTCTGAACTGTAATGCAAGATACCTGCAGACATTAGCAGTGCAGACTTTATGAACTTCTTTAATGAAAAACTGATAATTTAAAATCCCAGATTTCAGTATCACCTCACAAACTTAATACTAGACTAGCAAACCCTGTCTCTTCATGTGCACACCACTACAGTAATTTTAATTTGACGACATAACAGGAAGTCATTATTTAAATTTCTAAAATGAAACCTATTACTTGTTCCTTAGATCCAGTACCAACTAAATTAGTAAAACTCTCAAAAGATGTTCTGGCAGAATCCATTCTTAGCATTATCAATAGTTCATTACTGAATGGCACAGTTCCTGATGAACTGAAAGCATCAGTTGTCAGAAAAAAAAGCCAGAGCTATTTAGCCTCTCTAAAATATTTGAAAAGTATTTAACACTTACAGTAGCTTCAATCTCTCTTTAAATATTACAATTTATTTGAGAAATTCCACTCAGAGTTCTGCACTGTTCATGGAACAGAAATTACAGTAACCAATGTTGCAAATGACATTCTGACTCATCTGATAAAGGAGATTCTAGAGCAGGATGGGCAATGTCAGTCTTGGAGAGCCGCAGTGGCTGCAGGTTTTCATTCCAACCCAATTGCTTAATTAGAAACCAATCCTTGCCAATCCCAGACTTATTTAATTTTATGGCTCGTTAGTCTGCAATCCAAGGTTCTTATATCATAGATTTTTTCCTTTCCAACGATACTATCCAAATGATTTGAAGCCTTAAAGGATAATTTTCAGTCTGGTACATTTTTCTATTAAGTGTTTTATTAAATCAAACAGTGCTTGATGAACACACACAGATGTAAATGGAAACAAACTAAATGGAGAACTGCTGGCTGCTTTGTTATTTACATCTTATTGCTAATAAGGAGCCATTAAAACATCAAATGCAGCTGTTTAAGACTGAAATAAGTGAGTAAGGTTGGGGACCCTTAATGAGCAAGACCACTAACCTGAAGCATCAAAATGTCACTTAAGCAATAAGTGCTTCATCAGTAATAATTGACTTACCATTAAGAAAGTGGGTTGGAAGAAAAACCTGCAGCCACTGTGGCTCTCCAGGACAGACATTGCCCACCCCTGTTCTAGAGCAATTATGTTGTTAGAATGAAGTGCAGCATTTGACACTATTGACTACTCTATTTTACTACACAGGCTAGAAAATTATGCTGGCCTTACAGACACTGTGCTTGCCTGTGTTAGTTATCAAATCATTACCAGTATGTACATAAATGTGCTGACAATACTCCATCGTTAAACTTATGGTGTTCCACAGAGTTCAGTACACTGTTCTCACTTTACATGCTTACATTAGGAAATATCATTAGAAAACATTAATTTTCACTCATATGCAGATTATACCCAATTATAAGTTTCTTTAGACCATATGATGTTTCTTTGATGGTGACCTTAATTAATTGCATCAGTGAGATAAAGGAGTGGGTGGATGAGAACAATTACAGATAAAACTGAAATGTTAGTTATTGGAAGGAATCAAGCTGACTGCAACAACATTCTGTCACTTTTTAACTCTGTTGGAATCACCAATAGTTTTATTAAATCAGAAAGCAATTTAGATTTTAGCTTTGTCACTAGCATATCATTTGAAACACACATTATAAAACTATCCAAAACGATTTTTTTTCCATTTTAAAAAACTTGAAAGATTGGTTGACTTGACTTAAACCTAGTCTTGTAAAATTTGACTTCTTATATGGAATGTTGTTTGATTTTAATAAATTCAATAAAATGTTATAAAAAAGTTGAAATATTCAGATTTTTTTTAAACATGCATCATACTGAGAAATTAATTCATACATTTATTTCTAGTAGGATTGGCTACTGCAATGTGTTATTCACTGGTTAATCAGATTGGACCTTATTCAGATTTCAGTTAATTCAAAAGGCTACTGCAAGAAATATTACACAAATCAGAAAATACAAACATATAATTACAGTTCTCATGTCCGTACACTGGCTACCAATTCAGCTTAGGGTTGATTTCAAAATTCCCATTTTAACTTATAAAGCCTTATAGGCCCTGCTTACTTATCTGAACTTATCATTACTTACAAACCAGCATGCACATTGAGATGCTGACCAAGGTAAGATTCCAAGGATTAATAAATTAATGTGGGGAGGTTGAGCTTTTAGTTACAGGGCTTTGAAGCTGTGGAATGATCTGCCTGCTAATATAAAAGATGCCCCTTCAGTTTCAGTTTTTAAATCCAGGCAGAAGACTCACTACTTCAGTTTAGCATACCCTGACTAGAGCTGTTGATTTGCTGCTCATCCTACATTTCTGTTTGTTGGCTATTAGTACAGAAATATAAGTAATGCAATATTTTTAAACGGTTACTAACCTTTACCAACAGAAGGTGATCTCGAATTTGCCAATAATGCTGTCATCTGTGTGGAGTCAATGGAGGCTCTGATCGCAGCTCTCAAGAGACTGATTGAGGAATATGAGTATTTGGGCTTGTAAGAAAAGCAAGATCCAGGCCTTTAATGACCTCTTGGACACAGCCATCAGCAGAACGTGCCTGTCTGCAGAGATGGCACTGACTGGTGTGGCTGGCTGTCTGCTCGTCTCGCTAATCTATGTTTTATCTTTGTTTTTTTTGTATTAGTTTATCTAAACAACCACTGTCGTACGATCATGATTCTCTACTTAACATATTTTCTTGCTTGCTTTCCTCTCAATTTTTATCTCCTGTTGGGATATTATGCGATCCTCCACCTTTGTTTTATTCATCTGCTGACTTCTTCACCTGGACGCCAGTGTTCACCTGTATCTTGGAGACGCAAATGCACCTGCTGTCGACGTAGAAAAAGAGCCAGCATTGCTGTTAAACAATGCCGACTCAAATCCCAGAGTTTGGTTTCCCGATGCCTGTGAGTTGCCTACGACCCATCTTCTCCTGCACAGGACTCCATCCCTGGTTCATGGACGCTGGACACCAGATTTAATTTCTCCATTTCAAGACGGCATCACTTTTCCTCTGTGTGCTCTCGGGGAGTAAACGCTGCTAATCTTCGCACACTCACCTGTGTTCATCCCGTAGTGAGCTCTTCTACTTCTATCAAGACTGCTCTCTTAAACATGAGATCAGTGTCTAAAAAAACTTTTATTCTCCAAGACTTTATTATCAAATAGTCTGGATTTCTTTTATATCACTGAGACCTGGATTGCAAATGATGACTCTTCATGTTTTACTGACTTGGTACCATCAGGTTATTAATTTTTAAACTCTCCTCATCTGACTCATCATGGTGAGGGCATTGCCACTGTTTTTAAAAGTATGTTCTTTTGTCGGAGTCTTACAAAGGGTCTGTTTAGTAGTTTCGAACTGCAACTTTTCAAAGTGTGCAGCTCCCCTTCTTTGTTGTTTGCTGTGGTTTATAGACCTCCTGTAATTAATAATATATTCATTTCTGAATTCTCTGATCTCCTTGATGATCTCACCCTCTCCCATGACAAAGTTTTTTATTGTTGGTGATTTTAACATTCACGTTTGTTGTCAATCAAAACCTTTGGTTAATGACTTTTTATCACTATTGGAATCATTTGATTTTATCCAGCATATTAATATGCCAACTAACTCTCTCGGTCACACCATTGATCTCGTTCTTACACGTGATATTTCAGTTAATGATATTGATTTATGCAATGTTTCTTTTACTGATCACTTTTCTATAATGATAGATTCAAATATTACTGTAGATGTCCCTACTTCTAATTGTGCTTTATGCTGCTCTCGCTTTTTAAATTCTTCTATTATATCCGATTTTAAAATCATTTTCTCTAGTCTTGATGTGCATGTCCAATATGATTGTATCGATGATTCTGTCTTAGAATTTAATTCTTCCTGTAAAACGGTATTAGACTCAATTGCTCCACTCAAGATACACTGTAATAAGGGAAGACCTGCTACCTGGCTAAATGAAACTAAGTGATTGCTGCAACACTCTTGTCAAACTGCAGAACCGGCATTGGAGAAAAGATGGTCTGATTGTTTCTAAATAAATTTTTAGGACTTCTCTATTCAACTTCCTGGTTGCAGTTAAGAAAGCTAAACATGATTTCTTCGCTGATTTAGTTTCCAGTCATTCTAAGAATCCTAGGGTCTTATTTAATTCAATTAATGTGGCCATTCACCTTCATTCTGTTAAATAGAATTAGGATTAAATAGAACTGTTCATTCATGTGAGCAATTTCTTTCATTCTTTTTCAGTAAAATTGATAGAATTCGCTGTGGTATTCTACCAGCTGACTATGAACTTCCTTTTGTTAATCATGGTATTGTATTCAAATCTTTTGATCCTATCTCATTTTCACAGCTAAAAAGAACTATTGACACCCTTAAACCAGCTCCCAATCCTCTTCATATTGTACCACCATGCCTCTTAGTGGAAGCCTTTGATGTTTTGGGCCCATCTTTACTAGCCATTATCAATGGTTCTGTTAGTGCGGGGTTATGCCCTCATTTTTTAAACATACTGCAGTGTGTCCCGGTCTAAAAAAGGCAGAATTAGATCCTGGAGTTTTAGCCAATTTTCACCCAATTTCCCAATTGCCATTTCTGACTAAATTATTAGAATGAATTATTTATAATCAATTGGTTGATCACCTTAACTCCAATAATTTATTTGAAATCTACCAATCTGGCTTTAGGCGTTATCATGGTGTTGAGACAGCCCTCCTTAAAGTATTCAATGACATCTCTATTATTACTGACTCAGGTGGCGCTGCAGTCCTTTTCCTCCTGGACCTGTCCGCTTGCCTTTGACACTATTGACCATGAGATATTGCTGTTGCGGCTTGAACATCTTGTTGGGCTTAAAGGGGCTGCTCATAACTGGTTCAGGTCATATCTAACTGGTAGACACTTTTCAGTGACAATAAATTCCTCTTTTTCGTCTACTGCTCCTCTTAAATGTAGTGTTCCTCAGGGATCCATTTTGGGTCCTATCTTATTCTTTATATACCTTCACCCTATTGGAGCTATTTTTTAGGAAATTTTACATTTCTTTTCACTGCTATACTGATGATACTCGGGTTTATATTCCCGTCTGCAGCTCTGCAATAAATCAACTGCACAACTGTCTTTCTGAACTAATGGCTAATAATTTTCTTGATCTGAATCAAAATAAAACAGAGGTGCTTATAGTGGGTCCATCAGCTAAAGCCCAAATTGGACTTCTCGGCTCTTTCTCTGTTTTTTGCAAACTTCAAGTCTGCAATCTAGGTGTTATCTTTGACAGTAATCTCTCTTTTGAGAAACAAGTTAATTCTGTAGTCAAGAGTTGCTTTTTCCAGCTTCATCTATTAGGTAAGATCAAGCCTTTTTTTTATCTTCTAGGGATCTTGAGAAAGCTACTCATGCTTTTATCTTTTCTCACCTTGATTACTGCAACTCACTGTATTCTGGGATTAGCAAATCCCTGATACACAGGTTACAGTTGGTCCAGAATGCTGCCGCTTGTTTTCTGGTTGGGGCAAGAAAGTAAGATTCTGTTTCTCCAATATTAGCTTCTTTACACTGGCTGCCTGTCAGTTTTCGAATTGATTTTAAAATCTTGTTGCTAGTTTTTAAATCTTTACATGGGCTTGCTCCTGTCTGTTTATCCGAATTGTTTGTTTTACACCAGCCATCCAGAGTGCTTAGATCTTCTGGTCAGTTGTCTCTTGTTGTCCCTTGTACCAAGTGTAATACTAAGGGGGAAAGGGCTTTTGCAGCTGCTGCTCCTCGCCTATGGAACTCTTTACCTCATTACATAAAGGATTCGTCTACAATTGAACTGTTCAAAACAAGATTAAAGACTCATTTCCATTCACTTGCATTCCGTGACCTTCAGTAATACTGATGGCTTCCTCATTGTGATTATGTAACATTACTTCTATTTATTATTTATTTTATTTATGTTCCTTTATTTTATTTCTATTTATGTTATTCATGTTAATTGTATGTTTTTCTTTAACTCTATTATTGTAAAGCACTTTGGTCACAGAATTCTTATGTTGTTTTAAAAGTGCTATATAAATAAAGTTGACATTGACATTGACAAACTCATCGAGAGGTTTACTTACCTCAGCCGTGACATTCATGTCTCTGGTGACTCTTCCAATGAAGTTAGTAGATGGATTGGGAGAGCATAGGAGATTCATGAGGTTCCTGGAAAGGGGTGTGTGGCACTCCCGATATCTGTGTAAAAGGACGAAGGTGTAAGTCTTTAGAGTCTAATGCTTCCTGCTTTGCTATATGGCTGTGAGACATGAATGCTATGCAATGACCTGAAATGAAGACTGGACTCTTTCGGTACTGTGTCTTTTTAGATTGAATCCTTGGGTACCATTGGTTTGACTTTGTGTCAAATGAGCACTTGCTCACAGAGTCCTGAATGAGGCACATTACCTGTATTGTGAAGGGGCATCAGCTATGGCACTATGGCCATGTGGCGCAGTTTCCTGAGGGTGGTCCTCATTGTTGAAGACCTGACTGGCTGGACCAGGCCAAGGGGTCGCACACATAATACATGGCTATGACAGACAGATGGTCATTTCCAGGAGGGTGGGACTGAACCGCTTGTCTGCCGGGGGGGTTGCTAAATGAGATCCTGAGCAGTTTTGTTGTGTGGTGGGTACAGTAATGCACTGTACCAGGGCATGCTCCCAAACTTGACCTGACCTGACATATTACTAACCTTCCTCTATTCTGTTTCTCTTCCGGTATCTTGATATAACACGTGGTGCTACTGCACTATTGTCAGGCTGCTTTCCTGTGTATGGAAACATCATCTATACTAATAAAAGGCAAAGCCCTCACTGACTGACTGACTGATTCACTGACTCACTCACTGACTCATCACTGATTCTCCAAGTTCCCGTGTAGGTAGAAGGCTGAAATTTGGCAGGCTCATTCCTTACAGCTTCCTTACAAAAGTTGGGCAGGTTTCATTTCGAAATTCTACGCGTAATGGTCATAACTGGAAGCTATTTTTCTCCATTTACTGTAATGGAGTTGAGCTCGAAAGCTGTGGGGGGCGGAGTTTCGTGTGACATCATCACGCCTCCCACATAATCACGTGAACTGACTGTCAACGCAGTGCTTAGAAAACCAGGAAGAGCTCCAAAAAGCACTGAAGAAAACATGCATTATACAATTGAGAAGGCAGCGAAACAATAAGAAGCGAGCAAATGACATATACAACCATATTCATGAGTGCTGCTACTTCGGAAACAAAGCATGGTGTAAACCTAAAGTTTATATTAAGTTCATAGACAGGCTGCCGCTGGCGTTTGTCATGCCCACAGGTAATGCTGGATACAAGTTTAATAAGAGGACGCAGGATATAAATGAGAGTTTTGATCACTTTGTAACTAAGTTAAAATTGCACGTGAAGGGCTGTGCTTATGCAAATTCCAAGAGACTGTGTTTGTGGGGGATTGACAGTTAAGGCGGGTGGGGGAGTCACGTCATCATTTCATCTCATTTCGCTCTGAGCTGAGCTCCGCACCTAACGCACGCAGTGTTACGGAAGCGACTTTGTGAAGCTGCCACCAAATACTCACAGAAAAATCCACAAGTTAATACACACGCTGTCTCTACAGTTTCTCCACACTGAATCCTCCAGGCACTACTTACAAAAGGTTACATTGACAATCGTGTTACGTTATTTTTAAAATGTTTCCTTTTCTTAGCACAAGCACACCTGAGAAGCTTTGATGCATATGCTCCATAACGCGTTAAAAAATCACACATTTAATCACACTTTGCAATACAAGCAAAGGGGAACTTCTGTCAATGCATGATTTCCTGGTACACCGATTACATTGATCAGCGATTCCCGATTCATTTTACCCTCGCACCCCCTTGGTTCGAGAAGAAGTATGAAAAAATATGAGGTTAACACAGAAAAACAGATCACCAATTGAAGCTTTATGAATAATCGATTCGCCATCAATAATTGTTTTGGTAAAGCCATACTCAGTGTAATCCTCCTTCCATTTTATAATTTTTCCGCCACTAGCCATGATTAAATGAACGGTAAAAAAGTAAGAGCGAAGCGAGGGTGACTTATTCAGGCAGGCAGGTGACGGCTTAATAGCTCTAATTTGGATATAAGTAGGTTCTATTTCGTCAGAAATATCTTTGTTAGGAATGGAAGTTGAATTTAGTCTTTAAATTTCTATGGTAAAGAAAAAGTTATGCAATGATGACTAAATTTAACTATATAAAGTCAAAAGTTTTATATATAAAGTCATTCCCGAATATGTAAAGTCAAACCTTGATTATATAAAGTCACTGTCGGAATAAATAAAGTCAAAACTTGAATATATAAAGTCAGCGTCGGAATATATAAAGTCAGCGCTTTATATATTCTGACGCTGACTTTATATATTCAAGTTTTGACTTTATATATTCCGACAGTGACTTTATATATATATTCAAGTTTTGACTTTATATATTCGGGAATGACTTTATATATTCAAGTTTTGACTTTATATATTCTGACGCCGACTTTATATATTCACAAAATCAATGTATTTGCCTGTTTGGCACCCCATAGTATATGTATATATATATGCCAGCAACACTCATGACAATGACAAAAAATTACATTGTCAATCATGTTACGTTATTATTAAAATGTTTCCTTTGCTTTTTACTTCTCCACTGCCAAGCGCAGGTATTTTGCTATATATATATATATATAGCAAAAGTTTAAGACCACTTGAAAAATGGCAAAAAATCTTATTTTGCATGCTTGGATCTTAACAAGGTTCCAAGTAGAGCTTCAACATGCAACAAGAAGAAATGGGAGTGAGACAAAACATTTTTTGAGCATTCAATTAACTGAAAATAACGATTAAATTGAAACAGGCTGTTTTACAGCTGATCAAAATTTTAGGACCACATGCCTTTGAAAGGCCAAATCTGTGCAAAGATGTGGATTCATTGTCATTTTCTGTCAGGTAGTCACACGTTCTGACGGCAAAGGCAAAAAAACTCTCCCTTTTTGAACGTGGTTGGGTTGTTGAACTGCATAAGCAGGGTCTCTCACAGCGCGCCATCACTGGTGAGGTGGGACACAGTAAGACAGTCATTTGGAATTTCTTAAATGATCCTGAGGGTTATGGAACAAAAAAGTCAAGTGGAAGACCCAAAAAAATTTCACCAGCACTGAGCCGGAGGATCCAATTGGCTGTCCGTCAAGACACTGGACGATTCTCGACCCAAATTAGGGCCGTTACTGGTGCTGACTGCAGCCCCATAACCATCAGACGGCATTAGAGACTGAAGGGCTTCAAAAACAAAAAACGTCTTCTTTGATCACCACAGAACTGCTCGTTTGGACTTTGCAAGTGAGCACCAAACATGGGACATTCAAAAGTGGAAGAAAGTTTTATTCTCTGATGAGAAAAAATTTAACCTTGATGGTCCTGATGGTTTCCAACGTTACTGGCATGACAAGCAGATCCCACCTGAGATGTTTTCTACGCGCCACAGTGGAGGGGGCCATAATGGTCTGGGGTGCTTTTCCTTCAGTGGAACAATGGAGCTTCAGGAAGTGCAGGGGCGTCAAACGGCCGCTGGCTATGTCCAGATGTTGCAGAGAGCATTCCTCATGACTGAGGGCCCTCGTCTGGGTTTTTCAACAGGACAACGCTACAGTACACAATGCCCGCAGGACAAGGGACTTCTTCCAGGAGAATAACATCACTCTTTTGGCCCATCCTGCTTGTTCCCCTGATCTAAATCCAATTGAGAACCTTTGGGGATGGATGGCAAGGGAAGTTTACAAAAATGGACAACAGTTCCAGACAGTAGATGCCCTTCGTGAGGCCGTCTTCACCACTTGGAGAAATGTTCCCACTCACCTCATGGAAACGCTTGCATCAAGCATGCCGGAACAAATTTTTGAAGTGATCAACAATAACGGTGGAGCTACTCAGTACTGAGTTCATGTTTGGAAGTTTGATTTCTGTTTTGGGGGGGTTTACGGGTTTTTTTGGAGGTGTGGTCCTAAACTTTTGATCAGCTGTAAAACAGCCTGTTTCAGTTTAATCGTTGTTTTCATTAAATTGAATGCTCAAAAAATGTTTTGTCTCACTCCCATTTCTTCTTGTTGCAGGTTGAAGCTCTACTTGGAACCTTGTTAAGATCCAACCATGCAAAATATGATTTTTTGCTATTTTTCAAGTGGTCTTAAACTTTTGATCGACTGTATATAGATATATATATATATATATATATATATATATATATATATATATATATATATATATATATATATATATATATATATATATATATATATATATATATATACACAGTATATATAGATATGAGAACAACACTCATATCAATGACAAAACAATTACATTAACAATCATGTTACGTTATTTTTAACATTTTTCCTTTCCTTTTTCATAACTTCTTTAACACACTACTTCTCCACTGTGAAGCGCGGGCATTCTGCTATCTAAGATAAAGTAGCACAGGAATCATTGGATGGAAAGATTCTCTCATTAGATTGCAAAGCCAGATCACACTCCACTATAGAAAATCCTAGAGGGGGTAGGCGGCCAGTTGGTCAAGGTTTCCAGGACTGTGACTTTATAAAGTTACTTTAAAGTTTTAATCTCAACCATTGTCAGCAGGCCATAATTCACCATTTCTGTTTAATCAGTTTCTACCATGTTCTCTGTATTTATATGTGTACCATTTCTGTGTTTAGTAGTTAGAATAAGCTATACTCGCTCAGTAAACAGCACTATACAAAAAAATAGTTTGTGTTGCATTGTATTGCATTTGCAGACTAAAGTGATACGCTGTCCCTAACCTGAAATGTAGCACCCATAACTGAACTCATGATCCAGAATGTTTGAAAGTGTTGCCTACAAGCATAGCAGCTATGATTCATTTTGTCTTGAAAGGAGTCCCACCTTTCACTTGTATGCTACAGCTGCGGGCCATGATCTCTTTCTTGTTTCAGAGCGCTGGAAAAGATTGCTGCATTCCTGGTTTCATCAACCACATTCTGCAGTATTGTGATGTACAAAGCAGCGGTGTAAATTCTGAAAAGGGTATATTGTCAAATTCAAATAAAATAATAAAAGACAGCGAGCCTGTCAGAACAAAGATCAAACAGCGATGTGGTTTATGCTACACCCCCAGCATTGGTCTTGTTTTTTTGATTCCAAATGCAGATCTATCTTTTCACTGTGTTGTCTCTTCAGGCTCTTAGGGTGAAAGGCTGTGTTGTCAAATCTAAACTCGTTATGTCCATCAACATACTGTCTGTTTAATTTATAATATACTTGTTTTTGGGCAGCTTTGGAGTGAGAAGAAAACAATACAAATATCTGAGACAGACCTGATAACTTCTCGTTGTTAAAGTATCTATCTATCTATCTATCTATCTATCTATCTATCTATCTATCTATCTATCTATCTATCTATCTATCTATCTATCTATCTATCTATCTATCTATCTATCTATCACTAGAAGAGCCATGTTAAACACTGTTTATGCTGTTTAACATGGCCTATTTTAGACTCTACAGGACAAAATGACTGTTTGCAGATAGCATTTTCTTGGTTTAGCTTTCAGAAATGCCATTAGTACTAGGGTGTTGTACCGTGTTAGCCATTATGAATGTAGAGAAAAGTCAAGCAAAATGACACCTTTTATTGGCTAACTAAAAAGATTACAATATGCAAGCTTTCGAGCCAAATCAGGCCCCTTCTTCAGGCAAGATGTAATACAGAAACTGGAGTTCCCTTTATATTTTGAGTTGTAAAGTTGACAATTTTGAAATAAGTGACAGTTTTTGCTATAAGTAAACAAATATTCTCCTTCATGATAGTCCTCCATGCTCACAAACTGCTACCACCATTTCTTTTCCTGCAGAAATTACCTCACCTCAAGTCCTCTCTATGTCATTTTAAGCCAAACATTTTAAGCACAGCAGGTCTGATTTGTTGCATAAGTTATTAATAGGCCATTTCAGACTTGAATAGGAATGACTACCTTTGTGTAGCTCTCCAAACACAAAAATTCTATCTATCTATCTATCTATCTATCTATCTATCTATCTATCTATCTATCTATCTATCTATCTATCTATCTATCTATCTATCTATCTATCTATCTATCTATCTATCTCTTTCCAAGTTGCACAAAGTAATTAGACAGCCACATCCATTCTAGAGAGATAAACTGAAGAATAAATGAGGCACTTGCAGGAAAGTCTAACTGGAGGCTGTGAAGTTGAAGATTAAATCAGTCATTAATACATTTAGAATAAATGGAATGTGGGATAAAGGAAAACTACAGTATATTAAATCTAAAGAAATATTTTGCACATTATATACCTTAGGAATATGGGCAATCATGCTTTGCAAGATGTATATAAATCTATTTTCCTTTGATCAACAGCACACAATTTTTTTGTGACCTTGACTTTACATGTACTGTATGCAGCTAGCTAGAATATTGCAAACAATCTTGACCAGAGTTCTGCAGCTGCTTATAAAAACAAAATTAATTTGTTATCATTATGTTTTCGCTCTCAAGATTTCAAGGAGCTAAATATAAAATACAATTAATATCAAAGAGCTCTTTTAGCTGTAAAGTGTTCTGATTTAATTTAAAAGTCACAAAGCCCTCCTCATTTGTATTTTAACTATTTTTCACTGCTTGCATTTTCTCAACATTATTCTTTATTGCCAGTTAATGAATAACCTAATAAACATTTTTTAGTCTGAACACAAATGCATGAAAGTGTGCAATATTTTAATTTAGCCAAATGAAAAGACTATTGCTTACATTTGTTCAGCTTGCAGCATTTTATTTTTTAAAACTATTAGTTAGTTACCTCAGGCCAGGAATGTTTTTTCTTGGGGTGTAACAGTGGTTAGTAGGTAGTGTCTGTGTGAAAACAGAACTCCAAACAGCATAGACCTTCTTTTATCATATATTCTTATTAACATTGTCAACTCCTGTCTTCACGTACATTAAATCTAACAGCACAGTGATGCTCAATATCTGTGGGCTGAATTACTACAAATCTCCAAATAATAGTAAAAGATGTTTACATGTCTACTGTGCTGTGAAAGTGTTTTAAGGCACATGGAAATGCGGACAAGCTGATTAACAAGTGGATGTTGATTCTCTAAACACGTTTCATTTGACTGAATGTACATTTAGGAAAATGATATACCATAAAAACTCTAGGAAGACATTGCTGTCTGTGGTATATGACCGATTCATTTGAAATGCATTACTTTTGGTACTTACCATTAAGAGATAGTGATGAAAAGAAGCAAGAAAATAGAGTCAAAGCATAAGAATTACAGGAGAGTACAATATGGCTCCAAATCACTGAATCCACATTAGATACAAGTGATTACATGTCAAAGGCTCCACTCGATAAGGGTCTGAAACTGTAATGTTCAACACTCTAGAGATCCTGTGAAAAATAAGGGCATCAAACATCGTGTATTATTCTCAGTGGTCACTTCAAACAAGTGTAACTCCCTTCAAGGCTAGAAGTGTGTCATTAAATGGCCCACTTCTCAAGCTATAGACCTTAGGCCAGAGAAGGCAGACAATTCCATTTGGAAGTGGTTACTATAAATTTGCTTTCTCCAGCCCACACCTTCCTTCACCATCTTTTGTCTGCTTCATAATTGAGGCAATCTTAAAATGAAGAGGCTCTTGATGTGTCATGTAATACCATAAAGGACATTCTATGATCGATACTTTTGTAAGGTTGGCCTAGTGGATGCCTTTCTACAAGGAGTACCACATTGCCAGACTTTTGTTCCTTCTAGGTAGGTGATTTTACAAAGTTAATTTTTTGTCAGGAGCATTTTACTTCTGTATACTTTTAATAGACCAAATCACAAAGATCAAATTAATAGGATATAGTTATGTTTACTATGTTTTTCTAAATATACAGACATGGACAAATGTGTTGGTTCTCTTGAAAAAGTGCTTGTATGTCTCCTGAAAAGTTCTGCCTGCATGCTTCTGATATGTAAGGCAAAGCAAATGTGAGAGGGGTAAACTATTGCTTATTCTACAAAGATATTCTAAAATGACCTGAACACAATTGTTAGTACCCCTAGAAAAGATCATAAATAATTGGATCAGAGTGATTTCTCAAACTAGCTGTCTTCTTTAATTAGTATCAGACATTTCTCCAATGGTGCAATCAATCATTGTTTGGTTTCAATGTCTGTCCCACACTAAACATGGACCAGAGAAAGCAAAGGAGAGAGTTGTCCAAGGAAATCAGAAAGAAAATTCTAGACAAACATTTTAGATGTAAAGGCTATAAGACAATCTTTGAGTAGCTTGATGTTCTTGTGACAACTGCTGAAAATATTATTAAGAGGATTAAGGTCCATGAGAGTGTAGCAAATCTCCCTGGATAAGGCCACAAGAGGAAAATCGACCCAGAATGGGCAGTAGGATGTGAATGATGGACAAAAATCCAAGGATAACTTCCAAAGACATGCAAGCTGAACTCCCAGGTCAAGGTCAATCAATGTCTGACTTCACTATCTGTTGCTTTTGGAGTGACAGTGAGCTCAATGGCAGAAGATTTCCATTATTGAAGGAAATACATAAAAAAAGTTAGACTGGTATGCATATTGACAAGCCACCATGCTTCTGGGAAAGAAGTCTTTGGGAAAGATAAAAAAAATTCTGGAGCTTTTTGGCAAATTACATCAGCTTTTTGTCCACAGATGAAAAAAAAGAATACCAACTGTGAAACATGGATGAGACTCAATTAGGTTTGGGGGCTGCTTTGCTGTGTCTGGCATGGGGTGCATTAATTCTGTGTGGGGAACAATGAAATCTCAAGACTATCAAGACATTCTGGAGTGAAACAAACTGCTCAATGTCAGAAAGCTCTGTCTTAGTCACAGATCTTGGATCTTCCAGCAGGATAATGGCCCAACAGAAACAATTGAAATGTCCTTTTATGAGCTCTAATTAGAATCCTATGAAACATCTATGGAAAGAACTGAAACATGCAGTCTGTAGTGAGCACCCTTCAAACTTGACACCGCTGAAGCAGTTTGCTCAGGGAGAGGGAGCCAAAGTACCTGTTGACAGGTGCAGAAGTCTTAGTGAAAGGTCAAGAAATTGTTTGTTTGATTACCTCTAAAGGTTATGCAACAAAATATTAGGTTAAGGGTTCCATAATGTTTGTCAATGCCATTTCATTTGTGTTATTTGAAATATTCTTTTGAATCAAAACTCTAAAGAGAAGTCTGATTTTTGGTAAATATGGAATAAACAGTCATGGGTACCCATTACATTTGTTAATCTAGTAATTCTAGTTATTTCAGAGACAATTGTGGGTACTTCTTTTTTATGGAGGGGTATCAACACATTTGTCCATGTCTGTGGATGTATACATTTTACATAATGCTCTGTTATTACTATATTTCCATATCAAGTGATTAAGATGGATAATCGTGCCAAAAGAATATCACTGACATGTGTAGATACAGCAAACAATATATGCAAATTATAGTCTGAAATAAAGCAAAATTGAACAAATGACCAAATAAATAGAAACAAATAGGCATTTTCCAACTCTTTTTAAAGCATTTTATTGAATTTATTAAAACCAAATAACTTTCCATACAAGCAAGTCAAATTTTACAAAACTAAGTTTACATCAAATCAACCCCCCTCCCCATGAGAGAGAGAGTTAGGCCAACAGAATAAAACTTTAATAGTAGGAAAAATAAGTAAATAAATACATAAATAAAAAAATTGGAATAAATAAGGGAAGCGAATCCACTTCCTCAATTTAAATGCTTATTCTAAAATGTTATTGATTAGATTCTGACAGGTTTTTAAAATGTTTTGCACAGATCCTCTTAGTGAGAATTTCATTTGTTCCAGCTTCACATAGTATATAAAGTCAGTTACCCACTGACTTAACAGAGGTGGGTTAGGATTCTTCCAGTTGAGCAAGATAAGTCTACGTGCCAATAGTGTAGTAAAGGCAATCATACTGTAGTTTGCTTGTCCTTCTCCAATGTGGGAGTACACCAAACACAGCTGTTAGTGGATTAGGAGTGATTGTGATACCAAGGGTGTCTTGATAGGCGTTTAAAGATTTTGGTCCAGAATGATGATAATTTGGTGCACATCCAAAAATATAACCCAATGAGGCTGAAGCATGATTGCAACGTTCGCAGATTGAATCTTGCCCTGGAAACATTTTGGGCAATTTTAAATGAGACAGATGCACTTAATGGATGATTTTAATTTGAATAATCATATGCTTTGCATATATGGAGCTTGAATGAATTCTGTGGATTGCTGCCTTCCACTCATTTTTCCCAACTTTTAAGATGGTTGGTAACGTGCTTAACTTTCTCAGTTAACAGGTATAAGGTAGGCAAGAATACAACATTTCAGAATAGTTTTTGAATCATATGTGTGTGTGACAAAACATAAAGCAATATTAAAAATGTATAACTTAAAGTAGCATTATGGAGGAGGAAACCTTACTTCTCAAATAGACTGTAATTTGTAAAGTGAGACTGATGCTGTGTGTTGACTGTTTATTTATTATTATTCTTTTTATTAAGCATTTTTGGGTCAAGTTCTCATAATTGACACTTTTAGTCATTAGCAACTGCACCATTCTGGAATGAACATTGATAATGCTAAGTATGGGTGCTACCAGAACAGCCATTGAGATTTTCATTTGTTATGTTGAGACTGGGTCTAAAAGACAGGTACTGTAGTTGGTTTCATCTTATAGATGAAAGTTATGACATCCTTTTCTCTCATCGAGGTAACATTACTGAAGTGGTGCACACAAAGAGAGATGCTTAATTTGCAATGCTTAATTTACAAGATGACTTTGAAATCTGGAATCAAACTGTAGGTAAACTGTATACATTTTGTTGTTAAAGTAGTTCATAAACTCTGTAATGCTTTTGTTTGGAACAATTTTGCACAGCAGTTTAAAATTCACATTTGTCAGATTAGCAACAGTTCCTTACAGTCCACAAAGAATATGCTGATTTTTATTTATTAATCTGAAAGAATATTCTAAGTGGGTCAGAAAAATAGTTCATTTATACTTTTAAGGCTGTCAGTCCATGCTGTTTGGAAGACCTGCAACTTTGTTGTTCTCCATCTATACTCTACTTTTTTGGCACTGATTGCAAGTACACTCATTAACCCAATGTGAGTTTCTATGTTCTCTAAATGTTCAAACATTTTCTTTACATAAAACTACAAATAAATGAAATAAGTTATCAAGTGATGTAATTGGCAGTAGTACCCTGGGATCCATCACATCTCACCTTAATATTTTGCAAAAGTTATGAATTTAAATTGATAGACTATGCTAGACTGAATAGCCTGTCCTCTTCAACATTGTACCTATGTCTTTAGATTTTCATTACATGATATGCAATATGAAGGTGGCATTGCCTAGAAGGCCTTTGACTCTGAAACAGGTGTTTAAATGACAAACTCAATTTTTGAATAACACCAACTGTTTTCTATTAAGCATGTTGAGATACCAGTGAAAATTCATTTTCTCTATCCATATTTTATGGTGTGGGTTCCCGGATTCCTTCATATGAAAAACTGTGAGCGGTCATCTGCTCAGTACCAGTGCCAAATTAAATTCTAATCTCTGCAGGGATCATGAAATGGAAATTTGAGAAGTATGTCAAAATCTTTTAGACATTCCTTTCTTACTGGTATCACTGGTGTATTTCCCCTCTGTCGCTCACCTGATTTCTCGAACACATAATATTAATATAACCCTTGAGCCATCTTTCTAGACATTGATTAGAGATAATCTGACCTTGTCAATGTCTATATCACCACAATATAAGTATATCTACTGCTGAAATATCATTAAACAAATGACAGATACTGTATTTTTAGAATAAAATGGTTTATTGCTGATGCAGTTTGGTCTGTTTATTGATCTAATTTGTAAATTAATTTTAACTTAATGTTTAAATAATCTGATATGGTGTTTTAGCCGGATTGAAAGGTTTTAATATGAGGACATTATATCTTTTTTTTAGATCTATTGTATTCTTGAGAAGGGTGTTAATGGAAGTTGTCATAAGGAGCTAAGCAGAGGCAGGTTTTTTCTAACTAGTTTAATGTGGCCATTCATTGAAAGCCTCAGTCAAATTTGTTAACATTTTGTCTACAATTTAATGTGTTTATTAGTTTTTGATTTTTTGCTTTCTCTGCTTCACTACAATTTTTGTTGCACATATTGAGCTTTGGTTATTTGTTTTTTGTCTTCCTTGTTATGACTCCTTGCTCCGATTCATCTCACGATTCCTTTACTAACAACATTCTGCTGGTGTCCTTTGCAGTCAAAACAAGTTCAAATTTTGTTACCTGTGTAAATAATTAAATAAAATTATTGGTAATTCACTTTCATTTAAAAATATGTTCACCCATTCACAGTGACAAGATGGATTCCAAACTGCAGCTGAATTACACACACACTTGCACACAAACCACATTAAGACAATTAGGGCCTCATTTGCAATTGTGTCTTCAAAGGCTGAGATACTATATTTAATAACTTGAAAATGGCTGTCGCTTTGTCACTAACACTTTAGGTCTGGTGTCAACCTCCAGACAACATTTATAATAACTCTAAATCACGCGCCAATAATCACAAGATGTAGGCTACTGCTGAATAGTTTCACTTTCATGTGCAATGTACGAAGGCAACATTGAAGGGTGAAGCTGTCAAACATTGCACTCATGTTGGTGTTTCCGAAGACTGTCTGCTGGTATTAGCGACAATGTGCTTTGCACCAAAACTGTCCTTTACTTCCCAAGAAAAATTGTGGAACAATGATGTTTCACTTCCAGCAAAATGAATTCCATTTCTAAAAAAAGGAAAGGTGTTTATTTCCTGTCTGGAAGAGTTTTTATACATTGATTCCACTTGCAGCTGCCTTTCATTTAGTATTTAAATAAGCATCTCTAGTGAAAAGAAACAAATATCATTGAACTCATTTCCTGTCACATGTGTTATTAGAACATTAGGAAAATTTAGACAAAGACAGGCCATTCAGCTCAACAAACTCACCAGTCCTGTTTTAGTTTTGAAGTCCTAAAATCCTACTGTCACAACACTTCTTATTAATTTATCCCATCTGTCTATGGTTCTCTGTGTGAAGAAAAACTTCTTAATGTTTGTGCAAAATATACCCTTAGCAAGTATCCAACCGTGTTTTAAAAGAACAATCTGTTTTGTCATGTGGTGGTTGCGGCAATGCACTGCTTCCCCCAACCCCATATACTTCAGTCATGTCCCTTTTTAATCTCCTTTTGCTTAAAAAAGGCTCAGCTCTTTTAATCTTTTCTCATAACTCATCCCCTGTAGCCCTGGAATCAGCCTAGTTGCTCCTCTCTGGATATTTTCTAGTGCTGCTATGTCATTTTTGTAACTTGGTGACTGAATCTGTATGCAATACCCTAAATGATGCCTCTCCAGTGCATTATAAAGCTTAGATATAACGTCCTTGGACTTGTACTCTACACATTGTACATTCTGTTTCCCTTCTTAATAGCTTCTGAACACTGTCTGACAGTTGATAGTTCATAAATACAACCCCTAAATCCTTCTCATAAGGTGTACCTTTGATTTTCATACCTCCCATTGTGTATTCAAACCTAACATTTTTACTTCCTATATGTAATATTTTACGTTTACTTACATTAAATTTTACCAGCCATAAATCTGTCCAAGTTTGTATGCTGTCCAAGACCCTCTGCAATGATTCAGTAGATTCTAGATTATCTGCCAGTCCACCTAGCTTGGTATCATCTGCAAATTTAAACACCTTGTTGTTTATACTCCTATCCAAATCATTTATGCATATTAAAAATAGCAGCAGCCTCAGCACTGACCCCTGTGGGACACCACTCTTAACTTCAGCTAATTCTGATAAGGTTTTTATCAGAATCAATCACCCTCTGCTTTCTGTGTCTGGGCCAATTCTGCAACCATCTACAAACATCACCCAGACCTCCAGCTTCTTTTAGTTTGATACCCAACTTCTTAATGTCACCTTATCAAATGTTTTTCTGAAAGTCCAGATAAATAATGTCCTATGCACCACTTTGATCATATCCTTTTCTTGCTTTTTCATAGAATTGTAATATGTTGGTAAAACATGACCTCCCTCTTCTGAACCCATGATGATTGTTCAGCAATACTCCCATTCCTGCCAAGTGCTGCTCAATTTTTTCCTTAAAATTTCCTTCCATTAATTTACCTGTGATGCATTTTAAGCTTACTGGCCTATAGTTATTTGGATGAGCCCAAACACCGTTTTTATTTAAAGGGTTAATATTTGCCACTTTACAGGTCTTTGGAATTTTCCCAGTGCACAATGCCTTCCTAAAAATATGCGTCAAGGGTGGATATATGTACTTGCTAACCTTCTTTAAAATTAAATTGCAACAAAACTGAACTCCTGCAAATTGGGACTAAAATGCAACTTAATAAAATGAGCTTCTTCCCAGTCAATCTTGGCGGTGATCTCATCAGACCTGCCTCTTCTGCAAAGAATCTTGGTGTCATTTTTGATTCCTCCCTTTCGTACTCCGCCCACATACATCACATTAAGAAACTTTCTTACTTTCACCTCTGTAACATATCCCGTGTTCGCTCTTTCCTCTCCTTTTCTAATGCTGAGAAACTTGTCAATGCTTTTATCACATCCCGCATAGATTATTGTAACTCGCTGCTGGCAGGTGATCCTTCTAATGTTATATCACAGCTCCAGCTTATTCAAAACTTGGATGCAAGAGTCCTTATATGGACCAGCAGCAGTGAGCACATCACACCCATCCTGCTCTGTCTTCACTGGTTCCCCATGTCTTACAGAATTGAATACAAAATTCTACTAATAACCTACAAAGCCTTAAACGACCTGGCGCCAAACTACATCAGTGACCTTCTCCATCACTATGTGCCTGCCTGCCCACTAAGGTCCTCTGATTCTGGCAATCTTGTTGTAACCCACACTAATCTACACTCCGTGGGTGACAGGGCCTCCAGCTGTATAGCACCCAGACTCTGGAATGACCTACCGAAATTAATCAGGTCAGCTGACTCCATGAATTGTTTTAAAAAACAACTCAAACCACATCTGTTCAGGAAGGCTTTTAGCTCTACTTGACTTTATTACCCTTCTCTCAGTCTACCTCTATGTCAAGATACTCATGTAACCTGTGTGTGTGTGCTAGACCATCAATTGTGTTGTCTGTTAGGCTTTCTCTGAATTTACTGTCGTAATCTTCTTTATTTATTTATTTGGTTTGTACTATGCTATATACTGTATACCCTGCTGTTCTTTCTTATATTCTGTAAGTGCCTTGAGCATGGGAAAGGTGCTATATAAATAAAATGTATTATTATTATTATTATTTTTCTTGAGAATTCAAGGATAAATGTAATCTGGTCCTGGTGAATTGTTTGATTTCAGCCTATTTGATCTAAGAAGCACTTCTCCCTCTAAAATTTTCAAATTGCTCAGTACCCCCCTCATAGTCCCTGTTACCGATGGGAGGTTATCCATTTCCTCACATGTGAAGACCTCAGAAAAATTAAAGATTAGAGCATCTGCTATTTCAGTGTGTATATTTTAATTCCCTTTACTATTCCTGATATACACTTCACCTTCTCCTTGACTGTTCTTTTACTACTAAAATTCCAAAAGATTCACTTTGGGTCATCTTTCACCTCATCTGTAATATTTCTGTCTAATTGCCTTTTAGCTTCCCTAATATCCTTCTTAATGGTTGCAGTCCCATTAATGGTGACAGTTTTTCAGCAACAGTCAGTGACATCATTCTAGTTCTAATGATAGTGATGCATACAAAGGTGATAATTTTGCATGAATGGGAAACTCTGATGCCACTTCTGATGGTGTAGCAAAAGTGCTGGACAACTTTCAAAGCTGCTGTTCACTGATCTCCAGGGTGCTAGGCAGATTTATTATGCATAGATGATCTCTTACAGAATTTCAGTCTGCTAATAAGTGATGGCATATTAGCTGTAATTGTCACTAAACACATATGGTCTGATGTCAGTTAAGACACGCTGCTGGCTTTCTTTGCTTTGTATACTGTATAATAATTTAAAAGTATGCTGTTGAAATATACTGATCAACAAATCCATTACTTTAAACACCTTCTTGACCATCCTGGATGTGGATGATGAGTTAAAAACATTTCAGCTTACTTGTAATGTGTTTACATTGTGTTGACAACCATTTGCTTCCTTCCAAAAACTCTTCATGAAAATAAATTCCTTCTCTGCTTTTTGGCTAACTGAGAAGAATGTTGTTAATAAATCATGTGGTTTAGAAAGGTCCTTTAACAGTGGAGCTACACAATGTGTACAATGTACAATTACTCAGTTATTAATACATTTAATGAACAGCAAATAAAGTTTATTAATAGTGGCATAAACAAGCCTACAGTCTGCTAAGTGATGAAAAACTAAACCTGTGTGCTTTTACCCTAACAGCTAAAAAAACTGTATTAGACATTGTGAAAATAACTATGTGCCAGTATAATGGTTTCAAATATTTTTTCCTCAGCCTCTCCTTTATCTCTTTCTTTTAAAATGGATAATTGCAGGATCAAACTCTCTTTGTTTTTAATAATTTACATGGTATACTGTACTCTGATGGCTACTAAGTATAAGTCTTTGATTTGGCATTGTCTCTTCCTCTCTCTGTCACTCATAATCTCATAAGCTGTTTCTGTGTTTTTGTCTCAGTCCATTTACAGATTGCATATTCTTGCACTACTTGCTGTACTTGTGTAGTACCTATACAGTACACGTTTGGATGATGTGATAATAGATGGCGCTATACCAGAGCTTAATCCAACACAGACAGACATAGGAGGCACACTTATAAAAACAAAAGCTGTTATTATTTTATTTTCATTAATGGAGCCCAGAACACAGTCCCAAACACAAGCACAATCACAATTCCTTAACTTTCTTCTTCTCTCTTCTCCTCCACTCCTCCCGGCAAGCTTTGTCTCCCTCCTCCCAACTCTGGCTCACTGAGTAGTGGATGCTGGCTCCTTTTATAAGGCACCCTGAAGTACTCCAGGTGCTCATTGACCTAATTCTGGCAGCACTTCTGGGTGTGGCGGAAGAGCTGCTCTCCAAGGCTCAGCAGCAGCTGCAGCTCCCTTTAGCTGCGCCCCTGGATCCCAACCTGGCTGTATCCAACTTCATCTCCCATGAAGCCCTGCGGAAGTCCGAGGCACCACAGCAACCCATGCAGGCTATCATCTAGCATCCCAGGGGAGGAACTGTTCTGGCCATGCTTGCCCCTCCCCAATCCTCTAAATGAAGAGGCGTCCCGGCCGGACAAGGACCCTGGCCATCTGTGACAATGACTCTTAAGTTTTGATATTACATAGTACAACCTACAGTTGCACTCAAAACTATTTACCATGCCCCCTTTGCAAATTAGGTTTATTGGCAAAATGTACAAACTTTCAGCTGTTTGTAATGAACAAAACAATAGCTCAGCACAACTAATATTACAAGTGATTTCAATAAAATGGCACTTTTAATAGCCACTGCAATCTCAAAATTATTCAACCCCTTCATGACGAGCATTTTTGATACTTATTAGAGCACCCTTTTGCTGTTATGACCTGTTGCAAACATGATGCATCACCAGACACCAGCTTCTGGCAGCATTTCTAGGGAATCTTAGCTAATTCCTCATGGGCAATGACCTCCAGCACACTAATATTCTTGGGTTTGCCTTCTTCAAATCTCACCAAAGATTTTCTATGGGGTTGAAGTCAGGTGAAAGTGACAGCCACTGTAGAATCTCCCAGGGCTTTTTCTAAAACCAAGCCTTGGTGGACTTTGAAGGTATGCTTGGGATCATTTTCCTGCTGGAAGGTCCATTGATGCCCACATTTTCTGCTACAATTTCTTGATATTTGATTCAATCCATCTTGCCTTCCACACGCTGCAGGTTTCGAGTGCCAGAAGAACCAAAGCAGCCTCAAAGCATCACAGAGCCACCACTGTTACTGTAGGTAGGTGTAATTTTTAGCATATGCTTCATTCTTCCTCCTCCAGACATACTGCTGATTCATAGACCTGAAAAGTTTTGTTTCATCACTCCACAGAATAGAACCCCAAAACATCTGTGGCTTATTTATATGGTTTTGAGCATTTTACAGCCAACTTTTCTTGAGCTTTTGGGTCAGTAGGTGTGTATGTCAAGGTGTTTGGGCATGGAAACCTTCAGCATTTAATATGTGAAAACAGAAACCTCAGTGCCTGCTGCTACCAAATTTTGCTGCAGGTCTTTTACAGTCACTCGAGGATTTTTTAGCATTTGCCACCTCAGAAATCTGGTGGCAGTTGTTGATAACTTCCTCTTTCTGCCACATCCAAGTAGTGTAGCCAGTGTTCATTTAACTTTGAACTTGTGAACTATGCTCCCAACAGTATCTCTAGGAACAGGCAGTGCCTTTGATATCTTTTTTTATCCTTTTCCTTGCTTGTGTAAAGCAATGATCTCTTCTCTTAACTTTTTGGACAATTCTCTTGACCTGACCCATATTTCTAACATGCAGTCAAACGTTACCGTGAACACACCCATAGCCAGTCCAGGTATTTGATGGGTTCTATCTCAAGCACACCTGATGTCAATAATGAGGTCCTAGATTAGTTTCACCAGGTGTGCTAAAGACAACACCTGATTTGCAAACATATGCTTTCATGGGGGATTCTGTTCAGGAAGTTGAATAATTTTGAGACCTCAGTAGTCGTTGAAAATGGCATTTTATGTTGAAAATGGAGAAACCACTTGTAATATTAGCTGTATTGAGTTATTTAAATTGTTCTTGTTTGATTTGTTTATTGCAAAGGCTGAAATTTGTACATTTTGTCAATAAGCCTAATTTGCAATGGAGGTAGAACATTATAGATTGCAATTGTAGGTGGGGCCCAAACAATGGTTCAAGCACAAGGGCCTTGTGCCCTGTAAGTCCACTTTTGAACCTAAGGCTTTTGCTACCATGTGATTGATGCCTCCGGGACACATGACATCATTGCTTGTGAAGTAAAAAACAGGGTCTCTCCTGTATCTTAGCTTTTGACTGATTAAAAAGAACTTAGATTGTGCTTGAAAATTAATGAAGGTTTCTCTGAGCAGTTTGTTTTTCAAATCTGCTCTGATTTGTGACCTATGATTTTGTTGCACCCCATATTATTCTGCACCTTTTCTTGATGACTCTTGCTGGTTTATTTACCTTGATTCTGTCTCTTCCTTCATGAAGAAATCAAATTGAATTCTTTATTTCTTTGCTTGACCTGCATTCACAAAAAAGTCTTCAGTTCAGATTGCTTTTCTGCTACCACTGTGGTTCCTGCTTGTTGTCCAGGATAGAAATGGCATCTGTCATCCCTGCATTCATCTTTACTGTTGTGCTACTTTTCTCAGTGCTGTGGCACCTTATGTAGTTTTTTTCACATTTTGTGGCAAAACTGTCAATTTCCAGCAGTTCTAAACTGTAAAGCTTAAGTTCATAGTCAAGAGTTAAATTAAATATCTTGTTTAAACTCAATTGTTAAAATCAAGGTGATTTTATGTACAGTAGAATAAATTACAGAACAATCAAACCATATTGTAAGCCAATAGTAGAACTAGTATGAGAAAAACATATCTGTGCACAAAATCAGCCTTTCCTCAGCTTGTCATTTTCCTCAAGCAGTCTGTGACTCAGGAATTTACAGTTAAGGTATCTATTTATTTTGTTTACTCAAATATTGAGTCAGAATTATGAATATCAGAACTTAGAGCGCCAGAGTGTAAGTACAGCTAGAAACAAAGCCAAAAAACTATTACAGTTTTACAATAATTCAACTGGACTGTGGTAAGAAATAAACTAAAAATAAATAATATAAAGACTAAATTTAAAACCAGTTTAATCTATATATAAGAATGTCATTCTAATGCCACAAGGTTTATTTTTGTGTGGCACAATATATGGCTAAACAAGTTTCAAGAAAATGTCAAACATTTTTGTATATCTACTCCAAAATTCTTTTTGACTGTAACAGATAAAATATGTCAATTATTTCCAGGAGATTTTTTCAGAAATTTCTGCAGTGAAAATTGAGGGAAATGGCAGCATAAAGTTTGTTAATAAATGTTGACAGCCATCACCATATGGCAGGGCTCTTCAATTGGTCCTAGAGGGGCCGCAGTGGCTGCAGGTTTTTGTTTCAGGCCAGTTTCTTAATTAGAAGCCAATTACTGATGATGAAACCAATTATGGCTCAAGCAACATTCTTGTGCTTCAGTTTAGTTAACACACATGTTAAGATTCCCAACTCTTAATTGCTTTTTCAGTCTTAAGCAGCTGCATTTTCTGTTTTTATTTCATCTTGTTTTCTTAACCAGCTAATTAACAATAAGATGCAATGACATAGAAGCATGCAGGTCACCATCTAACCTGGCTCTACTGACATCACTGTGTGTGTTTTTATCATGAAATGTATGATTTAATAAAATATTTGGAACGAAATGAAAGAGCAAAAAGTGAAGATTTGAAATAACTCCAAACCACAAATCATTTAGATAATGTTCTGAAAATTCACAAAATATTAATTATTTGATCTGTATTGATTGAAAAAGGAAAAGAATGCTTAAAATCCATAAAGATTATAACAACAAGATTTACTATTGGTAAGAATTGGCTTCTAATTAAGCAACTCATTTAGAACAAAAACCTGTGGCCCAAAAGAACAGAACCTGAGTCCAGCCATACTGGATCAGTATTGATGGAATGGGAGCCCAGAGTGAGGACATTATGCTTCTTGCACCTCAGAGTGAAACTGGCAGAGGCAACAAGACAAATTAAAGGGTGAATGTGTTGAATCCTTCCGTGATCATGCTAATCAAGAGATTCCATACATCTCCACCTCTTCTTATACCCATTGCCAAGGGACAGAAATTAATTACTTTTAACTCAATTTCTCATTTTATTTGAGCAGGTAAGTTTTAGTTTTTGAGCTTTATGTGGCTTCCATCCATCTATGACTTTAGCTGTTAAGCACTGATTTTGTCTTTGCATTGCCTTTTTATAGCTTTTTCCTGAATTGCTTCTTGAGTTTTGATTATTATTTTGGTTTCTGTCCCCTGTTTTTAATTAAATATTTGGCTTGCTTCCCTATATCTATGTGATCTTGTCCAAGCAAACACCTGTTACCCAAATCTCAGCACTGAATTCACCCAAAAACCAAGAAAACAAAACAAAAACTTGGTATGGAATGGTTCATACAGTACATACACCTTAGTGATACTGCAAGAAACATTTTACAATACAATACAAACAATTTATTGTACTATTATATACAATTAAGTACATCTGCTTGTATAATATTTGTTATGTACACAAACAAAATGTAGATTAAAATGAACAACAAATTGAATCAAACAAGCAACTTATATAACATTTACTTTAAAACTAAACCCACTGAGTCAAATGAAGTAAACAAGCTGTATAGACAGACAAATTAGTACAAGGATAAATTAATTCCTTTGTGTACATCGACCCATTCAGATCAAGGTGTGTGTGTGTTCATTTATTTTTCTTCATCATCAAGCATATACTCTGTTAGGGCAAACAAGCTGCTATCTATCTTTATTTAAATTTTTCTTTGAGTGTGTGTGTGTGTTTGTGTTGTGTATGCATGTATATGTCTGTGTATTTAAATCAGATATATTTAAAAAAATCAATAAACCCCATCCCATGCTTAAAAAGCAGACTGCAAAAATTCTGGTTAGATTAAACAAGTTCTATAGCAGTTATTTTGGGTTAAATCCTCTTTAATAAAACCCCTGTGTGCGTCCAGGTGTCCGTATGTGTCTGTCTTCTGGTGAAGTGCGCATGTGCATTCCCTGTGCAGAGAGAGAGAAAGACACACACACAGGCGTGCGTGAGACAGACAGACAGACACACACACAGGCGTGCACGAGACAGACACACACACACACACAGGTGCGCACGAGACAGACAGACACATACACACAGGTGCGCGCGAGACAGACACACACACACACACAGGCACGCATGAGACATACACAACACACACATGTGAGTGCGAGACAGACAGACACACACACACAGGCGCACGCGAGACAGACACACACACAGGCGTGCGTGAGACAGACAGACATACACAGGCACGTACGAGACAGACAAACAGATACACACAGGTGCGCACGTGCATTGTGGCAATGTTACTTTTCATGGTTGTTTATTAAATTACGGATTTTTCAAATGTTAATTTGTGCTTAAAACTCATTAAAAAAAAGTGTTTTAGCGAGTGGATCGTAAGGCTATAGCGAGAACTCTTGCAGTGTTAGTTTCTCTGTTGTTCAAGGTTTTCTTAGTGTTATTCAATGTCTTTACATTTAATTTACTATTACACTGTGCATTCTATGGTGTAATCTATACTAATAAAAGGCAAAGCCTTCACTCACTGACTGACTGACTGACTGACTGACTGACTGACTGACTCACTCACTCACTCACTCACTCACTCATTCTCCAACTTCCCATATAGGTAGAAGGCTGAAATTTGGTAGGCTTATTCCTTACAGCTTACTTACAAAAGTTAAGCAGGTTTCATTTCTAAATTCTACATGTAACGGTCATAACGGTCAATAACAGTCGACAACGTCCACCATGTTGAACTTTCTTATTTATGGCCCCATCTTCACGAAATTTGGTAGGCGGCATATTGAACTTTCCAATGTCAATAATTCTCCAACTTCCCGTGTAGGTAGAAGGCTGACCCCATCTTCACGAAATTTGGTAGGTGGCTTCCCTGCGCTAACCAAAACCAATGTACGTACTTATTACTGTGGTATGACACCACTGTCGGCCACCATATTGAACTTTCCAACGTCACTATTTCTCCAACTTCCCATCTAGGTAGAAGGCTGAAATTTGGCAGGCTCATTCCTTACAGCTTACTTACAAAAGTTAAGCAGGTTTCATTTCGAAATTCTACGCGTAACAGTCATAACGGTCAACAACGTCCGCCATGTTGAACTTTCTTATTTATGGCCCCATCTTCAAGAAATTTGGTAGGCGGCTTCCCTGCGCTAACTGAAACCAATGTACGTACTTATTTCGGTGGTATGACACCACTGTCGGCCACCATATTGAACTTTCCAACGTCACTATTTCTCCAACTTCCCATGTAGGTAGAAGGCTGAAATTTGGCAGGCTCATTCCTTACAGCTTACTTACAACAGTTATGCAGGTTTCATTTCAAAATTCTACGCGTAACGGTCATAACGGTTGACAATGTTCGCCATGTTGAACTTTCTTATTTATGGACACATCTTCATGTAATTTGGTAGGTGGCTTCCCTGCGCTAACCAAAACTGATGTACATACTTATTTCAGTGGTATGATGCCACTGTCGGCCGCCATATTGAAGTTTCCAATGTCACTAATTCTCCAACTTCTCGTGTAGGTAGAAGGCTGAAATTTGGCAGGCTCATTCTTTACAGCTTACTTACAAAAGTTAAGCAGGTTTCATTTCGAAATTCTACGCGTAACGGTCATAACGGTCGACAACGTCCGCCATGTTGAACTTTCTTATTTATGGCCACATCTTCACGAAATTTGGTAGGCGGCTTCCCCGCGCTAACCGAAACCAATGTTGGTACTTATTTCGGTGGTATGATGCCACTGTTGGCAGCCATATTGAACTTTTCAACGGTCTTTGTTACTTATGGGCCCATCTTCAAGTAATTTGGTACGCGGGTTCCCAATGCTAACAGAATCCTACTTACGTACATATATACGTCCATAGCCTGCAGCTCGGTCACCGTGTGAGGCGCCGTTGGGTCCCACATCCCAATGCTTCCCACGTTGTTGGCTGCCTACCTATATAAGGCCGTCTGTCGCTCCAGTCTCTACATTCCCTCCCTTGCTTCGCCACGGGATTCACGTCTCCCTGCTGATAGCTACAGCCTTTTAATTTAATCCATGGCTTCTCCTCTGTTTTATTGTTCATTTATTACGATTATAGTTATTGTGTAGGTATTTTAGACTTACTTTACATTGTTCAGGTACCCATTTCCTTTATCATTCCAACCATACCCCCATTAACATGTCTATCGAGGTGATCACCATTGATCAAAGAACTATCACTTACTGAGTTGTTTCCATGCCCGGAGATGACACCTACCTTTTCCATTCTCTTTGTTACATATTGCACAGCCGTATCAGGCTCACTCTTGATATCCGGAGGAACATTGTGTCTTATGTATTGAATGACTGGGACAGGTTCAACTTGTGGACTGATGACGGTACAAGAGATAATTATACTACACAGGAGCACTATAAGAGTGAAATGCTTAAGCCCTTCACCTATGGATCTGCATGTGAGTTGATGGCTGCCGCTGAACTGTTCGGTTGTTGCTTTCAAGTGTACTGAAATGGCCAAATATTTTACACCTTTCGACAACCGCCAATGCCTCTTAAACATCTTAGATTCACAGGTGACGATTTCAGTAGTGGACACTTTGATGTTTATGAATGTTTAAACTCTCAAAAGCTGGATGTGAAGTTATCGATGAAACTGGTTTTATACTTACAACGCTTGACAGATGCCGAATGTCACTTCAACACAAGTCCTACAAATACTGTCGTAATTGAAACAAACCATGAAACTCAAACCGATTATGAGAGCAGCAATCCAAGCTGTGAGATTTGAAATAAGATTACTTTTCACTGGCCAACTGTACGTTGCATGCTCAAGAGTAAACTCAGCGCACAGCTTGGTCATATTACAACCGGACGGCCGAACTCACAATGTGGTTTACAAACACATAACAAATAATTATTGGTATATTTTCCCTCAGTTTAAAAAGGTTTAATTTTCTTCTTAATAAAAATTTTAAGGCAGTACTTCGCCGCTGCGAAGCGTGGGTATTTTGCTAGTTAACTATATTTGTGCTTAAAAACTTAAAAAAATATATATTTACTGTACATACAGTTCATATGGTCTGGAACAGATTAATTATATTTACATACAATCCTATGGGGGAAATTACTTCGGTTCACAACCAAATCGGGTTACAACCAGAGTTTTGGAACGAATTATGGTTGTGAATCGAGGTTCCACTGTATTACTGTCAGACAAAATTTCTGCCATTTTACAGAAATACAAACCAGTATTACTGAGAGAGAAAATTAAGGGCACACAATACAGTGACGCATATTACAGCCACATACAAGGTCCCTTGCCATTAATATAGACTGTTCCAACTAATGTTTATACAGTACTGTTCTAGTGCCCGTTATTGTAACGGGCTTAATGTCTAGTTATTTTATAAAGTATATGGGGGCTTGACCAAACAGAACCAAAAACGATAGGTCTGGAGCCTGTAACAAAGCAAACATGATGCAGCTTGTTTGAAGAAGATCAAGAAGAATCTGAATGTAACTTGATAGCAAATTTCTGACCTCATCACCAAACTTCCATTTACATGGAAGTGAAACAATTTCAGACCACAGTTTTAGTTCACTGCACTGCCACAGTTCCTCTGCTTCCATGCAGTCCTGATTACTTCATTAAATTATAAGCATTCAGACCTTGTGGTGGTTAAGCAGAATGGAGCAACAAGTGTACAAGACCAGAACTGCAAGGACTTGTTGTCAGTGTACAACACAACTTGAATATTTCAGTCCATAATGACATGCTGTGTACAGACAACTATCCAAGACTGAAACGGCCAAGCTACACAATAAGAAAATGGACATCCCATGCAATGTAAAACAGTGCTGTTAAAAAAGTGAAAACATAAAAAAAATCAATAAAAGGGACACTTAGCACTACAGTAATTGCCTTCACATCTGCTTTGTGGATATTTACACAAATGTTATTTTCTATGTTTTGATATAATTAGTGTGAGTTTCACCTAACTTGGTGTACTTGCTTGTAATGGGAAAACACCTGTAACTAAGCCATAGGTCTTACTCTGGTTCCTTGTCATTCCTGGTACTTGTGGAGAAGTCACATTTTTTGACAATAGGCATTTTGTAGTCCCACAGTGTATCAGTGGCTGTATAAACAGTTGCACTGTCCAAATTATACAGGTTCTAACATGCTGTCCACAGTGATAAGTCTGTCTTGTTAGCTCTTTCTCAGTTTTCATATACTGTACACTGCTTAGTATACAGATTGCTCATCGCAGACCATACCTATAACTGCTGTTTTAAAAGTTGCCAGTAAGAGGGCTACATCTCAGAAAGCAAATGACACCAGTCTTAATTTTTAAGCATGGTATTAAGTCAATCCATGGGCAAAGATCAGTGAACCGGACCTATCTGATGTCACTTATCTGATACTTTTATATGTGTATTTCTAAAATGATAATTACTTCTGAGTTCCATGGAATAGAATCTCCCAAATGGTAAATGGGGTGTGAGGCCTTCCAAAGGCTTCATTGGCTAGGCCAGGCCTCCTTTGCCTGCCTGGAAAAGCCTTCAACTCAATGGATGCAATCCCAGTTCCACTGGCCAGCTTCAGGCTTTGCAGGCCCAAAAAAGGGAATAAAGCCACAAAAATAAATTTAAATGGCTCAAAAATATAATAGCAGGCCCACAAGAGGAAGAATGACCATAAACCTCCAACTTGAACGAATATGGGCAAGCAAATGATCTTTATACACTCACCTAAAGGATTATTAGGAACACCTGTTCAATTTCTCATTAATGCAATTATCTAATCAACCAATCACATGGCAGTTGCTTCAATGCATTTAGGGGTGTGGTCCTGGTCAAGACAATCTCCTGAACTCCAAACTGAATGTCAGAATGGGAAAGAAAGGTGATTTAAGCAATATTGAGCGTGGCATGGTTGTTGGTGCCAGACGGGCCGGTCTGAGTATTTCACAATCTGCTCAGTTACTGGGATTTTCACGCACAACCATTTCTAGGGTTTACAAAGAATGGTGTGAAAAGGGAAAAACATCCAGTATGCGGCAGTCCTGTGGGCGGAATTGCCTTGTTGATGCTAGAGGTCAGAGGGGAATGGACCGACTGATTTAAGCTGATAGAAGAGCAACTTTGACTGAAATAACCCCTCATTACAACCGAGGTATGCAGCAAAGCATTTGTGAAGCCACAACACGCACAACCTTGAGGCAGATGGGCTACAACAGCAGAAGACCCCACCGGGTACCACTCATCTCCACTACAAATAGGAAAAAGAGGCTACAATTTGCACGAGCTCACCAGAATTGGACAGTTGAAGACTGAAAAAATGTTGGCTGGTCTGATGAGTCTCGATTTCTGTTGAGACATTCAAATGGTAGAGTCAGAATTTTACGTAAACAGAATGAGAACATGGATCCATCATGCCTTGTTACCACTGTGCAGGCTGGTGGCGGTGGTGTAATGGTGTGGGGGATGTTTTCTTGGCACACTTTAGTCCCCTTAGTGCCAATTGGGCATTGTTTAAATGCCACGGGCTACCTGAGCGTTGTTTCTGACCATGTCCATCCCTTCACGACCACCATGTACCCATCCTCTGATGGCTACTTCCAGCAGGATAATGCACCATGTCACAAAGCTCGAATCATTTCAAATTGGTTGCTTGAACATGACAATGAGTTCACTGTACTAAAATGGCCCCCACAGTCACCAGATCTCAACCCAATAGAGCATCTTTGGGATGTGGTGGAACAGGAGCTTCATGCCCTGGATGTGCATCCCACAAATCTCCATCAACTGCAAGATGCTATCCTATCAATATGGGCCAACATTTCTAAAGAATGCTTTCAGCACCTTGTTGAATCAATGCCACGTAGAATTAAGGCAGTTCTGAAGGCGAAAGGGGGTCAAACACCGTATTAGTATGGTGTTTCTAATAATCCTTTAGGTGAGTGTAAATAGACTTTATTAATAAAAATAGCACATAAAGCCAAAATGCTAAACAAAGCAAGAAAAACAAAATTGCCTAAAAAGGCAATGCACAGCAAAAAAGTTGCAATACATTGCACCAAAAAATCATATGCCTTAAAATAGAGTGAGGTGATAACAGAAAACCAGTAAATCCAATAAAGATATTAATACTCACAACACTCCACTATAAAGGAATGATCTCCTTCTCCTGAGTCTCCCCAGCAGACTTACATAACCAGAGGGGAGACTTAGGACTCGTGACATCAGGGTGGCTCCCAACTACTGGGGTTTTACGTACAAAACACAAGAAACATTTAAATGGACTGTGGACAGTTATAGAATTGCAATTGAAACTAATAACAAAAACAACATAAAGACATTGAAAATAATAACACCAAATTAAAAAAACAATAGAATAAAACAAAAGATTTACAGATGTTGTGAACTGGGAAGTTCCTTAGTATAAAGTTCCAAAAACTATTGCAATAAGCCCCACAGGTGAAGGAGTCTGTCAGCCTTCAGCTTGTAAACCAAAACAGGGCAAACAAAGGCTCTTTCTAAAATAAATTATTTATTGTCAAAATTCTCTTTAACAAAAGGAGCTCAGAGGAACACAAAAGGCTCAGCCAGAGTTGCCTTAACGCAATATGCAATCCAGTGGCAAACGAGTACCAAAAGATGCAAATCCAAAGAAATGGTGATAAATAGGCCAATAGATTAAAAAAAAAATACAGAGAATCAACAATAATCACAACAATTACAAACACCCAGCACATACAATGTACCGCAAGGGACTGTGTGTTTCCGTCAGCCTTTATAGTGACAGACATGAATAGGTAGCAATGCTTCTTAGGGAACAACCAACAAACCACTTGGAAAATAATAGCACAAGCAAAGACACATAGAGTAGAAATAAAATAATACACAAAACTAATAAAAAACCACAGAAGGTGAATAAGTAACTTAAATACCAATATTAACACAAACAAGTGAAAAAATAACATGAGCTAAAAAGAACCCTGGCTAAAACATATCATATAAATCTACATAGAGAGCTTCGGGGGTTTTTATATGACTAGTAACTAATTGTGGATTTTATGCAGATAGTTGAAATTATTAAACAAAACATAGTAATACGGAAAATAATGAGGTGGTCCCTGTTCAAAGGTTTGCATAGCCTTGGTCCTTAATACTGTTTATTGCCCCCTTTAGCATTAATGATGGCGTGCAGTCTTTTGTGATAGTTGTGGATGAGGCCCTTGATTTCCTCAGGTGGTAGAACTGCCCATTCTTCTTGGCAAAAACCTCCAGGTCCAGTAAATTCTTAGGTTGTCTTTCATGAACTGCACGTTTGAGATCTCCCCAAAGTGGCTCAATGTAATTGAAATCAGAAGACTGTGATGGCCACTTTAGCACCTTCACTTTTTTCTGCTGTAGGCACCAAAGGGCCAACTTGGTCTTGTTTATGATCATTTTCATGTTGGAAGATCCAAGTGCGCCCCAAGCGTGGCTTCCAGACTGATGAATACAAGTTGTCCTCCAGTGTTTGCCTGTAACATGCTGCATTCATCTTGCCATCAATTTTCCTTAAGTTACCTCTGCTGCTGTAGCTTACACACCCCCAGAAAATTCAGCTCCAAGTAGGCCAAAAGTTGTTTGTACTATAACACACTAAGAAAGCAACAGGTCTGGATTTTAAAATCTGTGCTGATCAACTAGCCCTTGTCTTCACTTGGATTTTCAACAAATCATTAGTGTTGCGTGATGTTCCTTTATGCTATAAGCCACTATCATATCAGACCCCAAAAAATCCAGTATAACAGAACTGAATTACTACAGGTCTGTTGTCCTGACACCTGTGGTCATGAAGGCTTTGAGAGACTGATATTACCTCACTTGAAGGACATCACGGCTACATTGTTGGACCATCTTCAGTTTGCTTACTGTGAGAACAGGTCAGTGGATTATGTAGTCAACATAGGTCTGCACTACATCCTGCAACATCTTGACAGCCCAGGGACATATGCAAAAATTATGCTTTCAACACAATAATCCTGGAGCTCCTCCACATGAAACTCACCCAGTTTTCCATCCCTGTTAAGTAAAATGAGAGCCTTGCAACCACTTGCTGTTCAGTAAAATCTATTATCTATAAACTACATAAACTGAAATGGCAGCACGTCAGGTTTAGAAATTAATAACTTTGAGGTGAGAAAGACATTAAGACTACACACAAGACTGCACAACTTGAATTGCATGCTCATGTATGGTAGTAGTGCCAATGGCAGACCAAGTTATTGATGGCAACATGAAGCCAGAAAACACAGACCTAGAGACTCATGTATAAACAGTTGCTTAGATTCCATATTAAAATTTTTCTCGTGCTCAAAAGACAACTACTAATAAAATTGTATTAAAAAAACATACATATGCTACGTGGCATGGTGGCACAGTGGTAGCGCTGATGCCTCGCAGTAAGGAGACCTGGGATAGCTTCCCAGGTCCTCCCTGCATGGAGTTTACATGTTCTCCCTGTGTATGCATGGGTTTCCTCCTGGTGTCCATAGACATGCAGGTTAGGTGCATTGACGATCCTAAATTGTCCCTAGTGTGTGCTTGGTGTATGTGTGACCTGCGGTGGGCTGGTGCCCTGCCTAGGATTTGTTCCTGCCTTGTGCCCTGTGCTGGCTGGGGTTGGCTCCAACAGACCCCCAAGACCTTATGTTAGGATATAGCGGGTTGGATGATGACTGACTGACATATGCTACGTACCATGGCAATTTTCTTTATAAACCTCAAATAAAAACTATGCACATAGGCATACACCTTTAGCCACTCCCAAACACTGCCTGGCAGTAACCATGTATGGTGTAAAACATGTCTGTTTTTGAATATTCACAACCTAATCACGATATAAATTTGCCCATGTTGCTGAGTGACCTGTTTACTACAAACCATGGAAGAACAGAGGAAATAATGACAGAAATTGAAATTTTTTTTGCATGCCTCTCTATGGAAATCACAAATAAAAGAAAAAAAAAACAAGAGTGGGAACAACTGAGTGGAGAGACTAATAGCAATGTTTCATCATGCAGTGCACAGCGTGATTTCACGCAGGCTATATGTACAAAACTGTGAGATATTAAGAACATTCTTATTGAGCTTGTAAGAAAAACTAAATCATTTTGCAAACCAAATGTCAGTGTTGCAATACATAATAGTCTCTTTGCATTCAATGTACAAAACCCAAAAGTCTTTGAATTACAATTGTACTGATGTCCTGACGCTGTCCATATTTTGGGATTATGTTTTGCTGTACTGCACAACCCATCAGAATGCAGCAAAACTTTGCTGACTGTACAGCAGTAAACCAATCAACATGTCCAAACACTGCCATCTACCTTTTAAAGAACCAGTAGTCCATTCTATCAATGATCATGTGCCAGAGTGCCTTTCATTATATCTTCTCTCATGTGGTGTACCCACTATCACCTGAACGAAAGATTATACAGGTTTTCTGTAATGTACTAAACGTAATTGCAATTCTACCAATTAAATCTATTTACCAAAGGCCAACCATCACACAGAGCATGACCCTGGAGTCTGCTCCCCACACTACTATTTGATAAAATAAAAGAAATGTGGGTTAAGCCGAGCATCAGCATTATTCAGGTACATTTAAGCATCACATGTTAGTTGTATATTAATTTAATGAAAGTGCTTTCTGCTTACAAAAGCAAATTCATTCTGTGATTGTGCCTTTATTGCAGCATGTGTGTAGTCAATTGTGTTGATTACACTAGGAAAATCAACAATTGCTGCAAATTGCGTTTATATTGTAGCTTGCTCAATCTGACGGTAAGGATATTGCATGTATCTGGATAGTGTGTTAAGTATACCAGCCAATACAGATGACATAACTTAGCTCAGATATGACTGCACAATACCAGACTGTCAGGCCCTTCATGCTGCAAAGCGTCTGTCACGAAATGCCTAAAGGTTTTTAAAACATGTAACAAAACAGGAATTGTGTGATTTCTATGTGATTCTCTCTGTAATGTAGGCTCCAATTTAGTTCACAACTAAGAGGAGAGCTTAACTGCATAATAAACCAGTCATCATGGTGAGCCAAAAAATCGTTGTGATTCCTGAAAACTTTCTTTAGTCTGTTGGCAGTTAAGTTGTACAACACACAGCACGTCCTTTCTTAAAATAAAAATACACATGCTACACACTAAGGCAAATAACATTAAACATAGGTGTTATTACCAATGTTAAAGATTGTTGCATTGAGAGAACATGTCAATTAACTGTGATATAAATAGTTCAAGAACATCAGATTGTGGCTGACACAACATACTTTGTTTACTTCATTGTCCTGCCACCAGGAGTCCCTAAAATGCCAACAACAAAAGAGATCTCATAGAAATTACGGATGGTCGAAACTTGGTGGCTTTCTCAAATTTAATATGGTCTTCCTCTGTGGGTGATAAAAAATCAACATGTGGTGTAATGTCTCGTGAACAATGCAATCCTGATATTGAACCCTCTGGGAAAATAAACCAACAAAGAAACTTTGTCTCCTTTGTCTCCTTATAATGTCTAGAAATCTTGCAGAATATAAGCAAAAAAGTTGATCAAAAAACATAACATTTCATAGCAAACAGGAGTTGGTTGTGACTTTATATATAGAAAATGGTGACCAGAAGTTAGTACTGATGGAAGTGATGTCATCAGAAGGCGACTGGAAGTGATATCATCAGGAAAGGCCAGAAGTGATTTCATCGGGAGCTGACTGGAAGTGACGTTACCTGGAGGCGAATGGAAAGTGATGTCATCTTCGGGAGTCGGAAACGGATGAGATGGAAGCCATTTTGGGAATTCGGGACTGCTGGAGGTGAGTGAATTATTTTATTATTTTTCTTCAACAACTCTGGTGAAAGAAGGAGAGAGGCATTAATACTTGATATCAACCCCTTGTCTTGCAATATTTCACTCACCTCAGGACTTGTTGGCTGCCTCCTAAGTGCTCGTTTGTGACAAACCCTTTTTTTTTTTAAATTACTGTGGCTACCTTTAAAAGAGGAAGTGGCACAGTACTTTTCATACCTCTTCACAGGCTTCTTCTGCATACCACTAACTGGGGAAAACTCAGACTGAACCATTGCTAAACTGGGAAGTTCAGATTGCAGATTGACATGTACATACACACCCATTGGTAGAGAGGGCACTGCAGGGCTATTTGGTCCAGCCCCTCTGATAGACACAGACTTGCACAATTGTACAACCAATTTTCGTATACTACAAGAAGCAAGGTTTTTCTAGATACAAAATTGCTTTGAGCATTTAAATAGAAAACTGGAAAATCTTGCTTAAGAAGACAAAGTTAAGGTTTGTTATAAATATTTTAATAATAAGTTAAAATTTGAAGAAAGCTTATTATTATGTTGCACAATATTTGGTAGGACTGTGTCCCATTAACCTTTAAAACAGAAATGCCACCAGTGACATGAATGTTCAATTATTACTGTTATGCTAGCTTTTTTCTATTTTTTTTAATATTATTACCATTTTGGGTTTTATTTATTATTTAACAAAATGCAATTTTGTTGGAGGTTTCAGATTCCTGTAGCTGTGTTGATGTTAGTTGCCATGCTGATTATTACTATGCATAGGATGGTGCATGGGCTGGTCAAAGACAAAAAATATGGAACAGACTGGATCAGGATAAGATCTGAAGGCAAAAAGGTCAAAAGAATGTCAAAAACTGAGCTTCAAAATGATATCAAACATCAAGTACATAAATAATAATTAAGAATATTAAGAACTTAACAACTACCACTGACAGCAGTTCACTGTTGTTTGTTCACTATCCAAAAGCTTGAATGCTAAGTATTGACAGTCACCATCATAAATAACGGTGACAGTGTCATGTTAGTGGCCATGCCTATGTGATATGTTATGTCCAGTGTCTGCCATCACTCAGAACTGCTGTCATTACTATAAACAACATAGCTGCAGCTTGAGAAACAACTACAAAATGACAATAATGTTCTGTCATTAAGATCGATTTAAAATAAAAACCTTGATAAAAAAATTCCAAATAATAAACAACATATTTTTTTAAATGAATGAGAATAACTTTAAAATGGATTTACAATAGTTGTTAGGATATTACATGACCTGGCAGAGTTCTTTAAACATATAAGTTAGCAGCATCCATGCTTCTTTATCATGAATCAAAGAGGTTTAAAAAAATAAAGATCTAGTTAGTGGAAAATCTCTTTTCAGTTTAGTCCTTTTGGTACCAACCCTTATTTGTCTTTGATGTTTGAATCTGACCTTGGTTGTCACATTTTTGCACACCTGGTTTAACCTTGACCTGTTTAAGACAATAGCTTTGCCAATTCCCTTTAACCCTAATTTCATGTTCCCATCACATATTTTTCCTAACAGTCGACACTTTGCTCTGTGTTCACAATGCAGTACAGGTGGAGTTTCTTACTGTCTTTTTCTGATATAGTTCCTCTGTGCTCTGTTACCAGTCCTACCTGTCATTGATGTGGACTCCTAAGTACTTGTAGCAGTGCATCACCTGAACATCCACTTCCTAAGTAGTGACTGAACATAGAGGCACTTTGGTGTGGTGAAGCCAATAGCCATTTATTTTGTTTTGCTGATGTTAAGTTGCAGACAATTCTCTTTGCACCAATAAACAAAATTCTCCACCTGACTCATATACTCTGTCTCATCACCTTTATCAATACACCCCATAAGTGGAGAATCATCTGTGAATTTCTGTAACTGACATAAACTGGTTTTATTGTCAGGGGTGTAAAGAGTGAAGAGAAAATGAGACAGGAGTTCCTTGTGGTGCTCCAGTGTTGCTTATATCGACATCAGACATACAGACATACAGTCCTTGAGCCTCACAAACTACGGTCTCCCTGATATATAGCCCATTATCCAGGACACCACAGCCTCATTCACCTGGGTGCCTGGATGGTACTGAAGAAATCAAAAACCACAATTCTCACAATGCTGCTAACATTTTTCAGAAGAGAATATGCCTTGTGTACCATAATTGCACCTTTCACTCCAATCATTGTCCGATGAGAAAACTGCATTTGGTCCAATTGGTCCTTCACAAGAGGACTCATATAGTCCAGGACCAGCCTCTTGAAAGTCTTCATGATGTAGAATACAAAAGTCACTGATCTGTAGTTATTAGGTAAAGAGGGATGTGCCTTCTTTGAAGCTAGAACAATACAGGATGTTTTGGTGTTAATTTTACTGGTCTTCCATGATGTTCAAAATGGACCTAATATTTCCGAAGGCCAGTAGGAGTGCTTAAAGTTTTTTCTTCCATTTGAAGCTAAAGTTAATTCTATTTGCAAAAAAAAACAAAAAACCTTTTGTTGTGTCCATAGTATTGCTAAAGCATGTCCCACCCTAGAAGGTTTTAAAAAAGCACATCAGCTCTTGGAATTGGGTAGACATTAATCCGAGAAACCTAGCTCAGCTTCTAGAGGTCAAGACACCAGGCTTGGCCACAAGTAGGTCTGGTCTATGGACCTGTGCTGCCACTCAATTATATTTCATGTTAACATTTTCTGAGCTTCTGCCTTGACTTCCACCTTCTTGGTCTCATGTATTATGTGGTAGTGTTATTCTCCAATCACTAGTTCAGGTCTTTTAGGATATCTTTCAAAATATAGTGTGTTAGATTTGGTCTATTGTTCATAATGTTAGAATATATACAGTATTTAAAAAATCTAGTAGCTGGCACTTTTGGAAAGGTCTTAGGGTATCCCCATAATAATAAATTGGTCATTCAAGAGCTCCTCCATGAGTTCACTAGCCACTTCTGTCTCTGAGTCATGGTAGGTCCAGGATTTTAGCATGTTCATACAATACTTCTTTCTTTCTTTCTTTCTTTCTTTCTTTCTTTCTTTCTTTCTTTCTTTCTTTCTTGTTTATTGCTCCTTTTCTATTCTTGATCTCATACAGGCCCTGCCAGTGTAATAGGAGCATTGATTTTGAGGTAGACACAAGGAATGTAATGTGGTTTCCCAGATGAAACTCACACAAAGCGAATAACACACAATGAAATATCTAGAGTTCCTCACCTGTTCCTGAGAGTAACCCTATGCTTCCAGCTCTATCATCACTTGGAGATGGAGCCAGCTGTGACACTATATCATTAAAAGGCAAATTAGCAGAACCATTAAAAATCTCCTAGTGACCTTGGTTGGGTTGCTAAACAAAAAACAGCATTATACCATACAGACATTCATAAACTAAGTCAATTTAGTTTAAAAACAATAAACAAGAAGAAACACATTTGAAGAAGAAGAAACACATCTAAGCAATGACAATGTCTATAAAAGAATTGTAATATTTAATGACTAAAATTGTTCTGAAAGTGCATTGTTCAACATCTCAAGAGCACTACTGCATTATACTGGCCTATATGAAACAGTGGCAAGAAAGATTTTATTTAACAAAAGAAAAATAAATCTCAACACCCACCTGCAGTTTTCTAGACAGCTTGGGAATGATTAAGCTAAGATGCAGGAAACAATTTTGTGGTCAGATGGTGGTAAAATAGAGCTTGCTGGGCAAAATGCAAGTGAAATGTGTGCTGCAAACATAATCCATAACACATAACACCATCCCTTCAGTGAAGCATGATGGAAGCAGTATTATGTCAAGAGGATGCTTTTCATTTCCAGGGATTCATAAGCTTGTCAAAAGTAAAAGAAATCTGTGCAGAACAAAATACAGTCAGATATAAACAAATGTCTTACTGTTTACTGAAAAAAATAAATACGCTTAACAATTCACACAAGACAAAAGGTAAATGTTACCAGTGGGGTTCCTCAAACATTTGTAAATGTTCTTGAGATGCTGAGTGAAAAATCCTCCACTCTACAGCATTGAAGATCCATAGCACAAATTCATATTTATGGTCTATGAGCATTGTCCAACAAATGTTAGATTCGGACCAGATAAGCCAACAAAAATGACTGAAAAATCATTTAGAGTTGGTAAGCAGTGTTGAGAGACTCTTCACAAATTTCTCTCTGAAATAATAAAAGTTTACCTAACCTAACAAAAAAGACCTTTAGGTGGTATTACCTTAACATTAAGAAAATGTAAAACTCTAATTCAAAAAGCCTTAAGGCTGAAATGGTCTCCACACAATAATAATTTGAAGGGTCCCATGGGATTTCTGCTGAAATGCAGACCTCTAGTCTGGGGGCTCAGACTAGACCAAGACCTTTCTTCTCCTGCACAGAAAATGCCTCACCCATGACACCCTGGCCCCAATCTCTACTGTCCTACTGTGGCATACATGGGCCTAAATGGGGTTTTGGCTTCAAAAGGTTTAAAATATAATTTAATGTCCCAAAAATATAACAGCAAATATCTGTCTAAGAAAAAGAAACCTCTTGCTAGAAAGAACAAAAATGGAATAAAAGGAAACAGAAGGCAAAAATGTTTGCCTAAAAGCAAACAAGTCCCAAACTGCCATGTAATAAAAAAGATACATCTATGAAACAGAAGCACAATTCACAAACCAGAAAATCAAAATTCACATTTATACACACACTCAATGAACTTCAATGAACCACTGAGGGGTCCACTCCCCTGCCATTACAACATATAGGCTGAGGGTGGCTCTTAAATTGTTGCATCAGGGTGGCCCTGCCTCTTGAGGTTCCACCCATAAAACACAAAGAAAACAAAAGAACGCCAAAAATATGTATTAATAAATATACATAATTACAATGAACACATGAAAAATATTTTTTTTAAATACAACAACAGTTTATTTCTGATATAGCCCAAAATCACAGAAGGAATGCATCAATGGGCTTTGACAGGTCTTGTTTTTAGACAGACCCCCAGCCTTGACACCCTATGAAGGCAAGAGAAAACTCCAAAAAAAAAAATAAAAAAAACTTGTAGGGGAAAAAATACAGGAAATCTTGGAAAAGGCAATTCAGAGTGAGACCCCCTACGAGGTAATGACTGACAACAGAGATGCAGTATGCAGTTAATCAACACATTTACTCGGGATATGCTAAACTGAAGTAGTGTTTCTCAAGCCTGGATTTCAAAGCTGAAATTGAAGGAGCACCCCTTATACTAGCAGGCATACCCTGTAACTTAAAGCTCAACCTCCAACTGATATTTTTTTAATTCTTGAAATCATAACCAGGCCTGCCTCTTGAGATCTTAATGTGCACTCTGGTGTGTAAGTAATGATAAGTTCAGATAAGTAAGCAGGTCCTTGATCATTTAAGGCTTGATATATTAAAAAGATGGCACAAGATATATACTGGCAATGGACTGTTACCTCTTCCATATTGGCTTCTATCTTTCACCTAGCTTATGTTGCTGTGAAGGGGACTTTCTCCATTGACCTCTAATGAAATAACCAGATTTTGAAAAGAGGACACTGTTCTACCTATACAAGATGGCAGCCAACAGGAGCTAGTTGTCTGCTAATTGGACTGAAGATAAACTAACAATGTTAGTATAAGTTAATGAAAAATAAAAAAAAAACATCAGTGTGTGGACCTTTTTGCAACAAACTCATTGACTATGATTTGGTTTTCATAACCACTCTTGTTTTTGTTTTTGGTTTTCCAGACCTTGCCTTGCTTGCCCCCATTGAATTCCTCCATCTATTGGGTGTTTTGCCATTATCTCTTAAGCAGTGAAATATCTGTGGCCCCTCTTTGTCAGTGGAGAGATCTTTACACTCACTGGTACACACACAGGCTATGCACCCTAACAGCGTATGCAAGCATCTGTAGAGAGTTGGAATAAAAAAGTAAACTTAGAAATAAATTAAGAAAAGGATGACATGGTAAAAGAGACTTAAAAGGTTAAAATGAGACCAAGAGAAAAGAAGCACCCCTTTTTCATCCTGTTTACTTATTTTAAGAATTTCATTTGATTTCATTGTGGCTAAAATGAAGTGCTATTCCACCTCCAAGTCGTTAGATGGGCGCTCCTTGAGTGGGCAGTATAGGGCAGAGTACAGCAAATAGAAGAAGAATAAATCCTCCTGTATGAAGCTGATACCAACTCAATGCGTGTGCTCTCTCGAATCTTTATCACAGGTTAGTGAATCCACCATAATTGGAGTGCATATTACAGTTTTAAAAGCGTAAAATATCATCAATGATATATTTTGAACAATTTGGTAAAATGATGTGAGTTTGTAAGAGTTTTTTTGTATGAATCTATACTAATAAAAGTCAAACTCTATCGCGCCCTCACTATATATCACGACTTAAGCTAGTTCGCCGCTTTCTGCGGACAATGGGTCTTTTAATTTAGGTTACATGCTTCCTCAGTTTGATTTCCCAGTTGATTTCATACAAGGGACGCTATTGGTGGATGGCTTAGAAGCTACCCAATCAGAGCATGTATTACATATTAACTAAAACTCCTCAATGCTAAAAGAAATGCTTCCCGCGTGGCGCTTGTTTTGTTTGCTTCTCTCTGTCTCTCTCACTCTCTCTGCCTGACGGAGGGGGTGTGAGCAGAGAGGGCTGTTTACAAAGTGGCTGTTTGCCTAGAAGATAGGACGCTCCTCTACAAAATGCCGCTTTATCGCGGTGCTTCTGTATACTTAAAAGAATGCAAACATATCTTATCTTCAAAGGAGCACCGTGAAGAGCAGATAATGTCAGAGAGAGCGCTCGCTAAGAAAAGCAAACAATCAAGAAATCAATACATGCTTTTAATTGTGAGAAAGAACTGCCATCTCTGTCTTGTAATGAAGCACAGTTTAAACGTTTGACTAAAGGGTGTTATTTCATGTCTAGAGGGCTCTAATAATGTTAACAGTGTGGGAGAGTTTATAAGGGCTTAAAATATATAAAAATGACAATACAAACATATGGTTTCTACTTCGCGGAAATTCATTTATCGCGGCAGAGTCTGGAACGGATTAACCGCGATAAACGAGGGTTGACTGTATACTAATAAAAGTCAAAGCCCTCACTGACTCACTCACTGACTCACTCACTGACTCATCACTAATTCTCCAACTTCCCGTGTAGGTAGAAGGCTGAAATTTGACAGGCTTATTCCTTACAGCTTACTTACAAAAGTTAAGCAGGTTTCATTTTGAAATTCTACGCCTACCGGTCATAACGATCAACAACGTCTGCCATATTGAACTTTCTTATTTATGGCCCCATCTTCACGAAATTTGGTAGGCGGCTTCCCTGTGCTAACCGAAACCGATGTACTTACTTATTTCGATGGTATGACGCCACTGTCGGCCGCCATATTGAACTTTCCAATGTCACCAATTTTCAAACTTCCCGTGTAGGTAGAAGGCTGACCCCATCTTCACGAAATTTGGTAAGTGGCTTCCCTGCGCTAACCAAAACCGATTTACGTACTTATTTCGGTGGTATGACGCCACTGTCGGCCGCCATATTGAATTTTCCAAACGTCACTAATTCTCCAACTTCCCGTGTAGGTAGAAGGCTGAAATTTGGCAGGCCCATTCCTTACAGCTTACTTACAAAAGTTAAGCAGGTTTCATTTCGAAATTCTACGCGTAACGGTCATAACGATCAACAACGTCCGCCATATTGAACTTTCTTATTCATGGCCCCATCTTCACGAAATTTGGTAGGAGGCTTCCCTGTGCTAACCGAAACCAATGTACATATTTATTTCGGTGGTATGATGCCACTGTTGGCCGCCATATTGAACTTTTAACGGAAACCGATGTCTGTACTTATTTCGGTGGTATGATGCCACTGTCGGCCGCCATATTGAACTTTTCAACAGTCTTTGTTACTTATGGGCCAATCTTCAAGAAATTTGGTACGCGGGTTCCCAATGCTAACTGAATCCTACTTATGTACATATATACGTCCATAGCCTGCAGCTTGGTCACCGTGTGAGGCGGCGTTGGGTCCCCTATCCCAACGCCTCCCACGTTGTTGGCTGCCTGCCTATATAAGGCCGTCTTTTCTTCCAGTCTCTACATTCCCTTCGTTGCTTCGCCACAGGATTCACGTCTCTTAAACATCTTAGATTGACAGGTGACGATTTCAGTAGTGGACACTTTGATGTTTATGAATGTTTAAACTCTCAAAAGCTGGATGTGAAGTTATCGATGAAACTGGTTGTATACTTACAACGCTTGACAGATGCCGAATGTCACTTCAACACAAGTCCTACAAATACTGTTGTAATTTAAATAAACCATGAAACTCAAACCGATTATGACAGCAGCAATCCAAGCTGTGACATTTGAAACAAGATTACTGTTCACATGGCCAACTATATGTTGCATGCTTAAGAGTAAGCTCATCGCACAGCTTGGTCATATTACAACCGGAGTGCCAAATTCACAATGTGGTACACAAAGAGATCCTTAACAAATAATTATTGGTATATTTTCCCTCAGTTTAAAAAGGTTTAATTTTCTTCTTAATAAAAATTTTAAGGCAGTACTTCACCGCTGCGAAGCGCGGGTATTTTGCTAGTGTTTCATAAAAGTTTTGAAGAATCGTGTTCTAAGCTTACAGATGGCTTGGCATCTATTACAGAGCTGATTGTGTGGCAGTTGGGTGGTTACTTGGAGAAAGAAATGTAAGGACAGGAATTGGAGGTTAGTACATTTGAGAGAGACAGTACTGCTGCAGTAAATAATTTCATTGAAGATCGCGCATGGTACAGCTAACATCTTGCGGGAGGCAGGAACAATCTCTGGATGTGTGCCAGCTCATCGTTAATACTGCACCACTGTGTCCCCATGTTTAATACATGCTTTAATTCCTGTCATTATGAAAATGATATCAAGTATACATCTTAATATTTAAATTGTTCAGAGAGCTATAATATCATGAATGTAATGTATTTTGTGTCCTGCTGGCAAAAGAGAAAACTTGTTTAGGTAGCACATAGTGATTCACACACATAGAGCACATAAAAAAACACATAGAAAGAAGCATTTAACGTGTTACTTTAGTTACAATGGGATCTGAGAAACTAGTGTATTAAACTATTTTAAGATGAAGTTTATGACGTTCTGTTTAGATGACAAAATAAAGTACATGATTAAAGTGGAAATTTCGAGATTAAAGTTGACATTTTGACATTTTTTTCAACTGTGTCCCTATTTTGTTTTTCTGTTCTCTGTACCCTAATACGCGACACTCAGACAGTAGGCTACAACTCGCCTTTTCACAGCAACTTTGATATCTGACCACTTCTTATTTTTTCAGGCACTTTGTGACTTTCTCAGCTTGAACTTTTGAGTTTCTCCGCCACTCTGTTACTCGATCATCTTCCTTTATTGTTTATATCACTGCTTAAACAAACAAATAGTATGTTTTTCCCTGCCTTCACTTGGTATTTGCTGAAATTTTTCTATTTCTCCCGTTACTTTTGCCAGTCTTTTCATAGAATGCTGAACTTAAGGGCTTTTTTATTGATTTGTATATTCAAAGAGGCGTAATTCTGGGAAGAGTTGGTGAGTGGTGGCAGGCACATTTTGACATTTTTTCACGCTGACCAGGATTTATGTAGAGGAGGAACGTGGAAGTTGGCGAACACACAGATTTATGCATCTGGATTTTTTTGTGCGTACGTACTTTTCTGCTTTTGTCCGTATGCCACGTTTCTGTGTGAATTCTATGCACGGCGTTATGCATGAGGCCCCTGGTGATTTGATTATTGGAAATGATGCTAAAGCGAAAATCCTTTACATTACAAAGAAATGTTTTGGTGCTTTATAAATGTAAAATTCAATATTGTCTCTTTTAGACATTGCATTTCCAACAGTTAGTCTTATAGCACTGATTTTGCTGGGTTGAATGTGTGCTGTTGCATTGATTTTGTTCGATGTTTATTAGAATTTATTTTCTTTCTGTTTCTGAGTTACCTTGCAAAAATAGATGACACTGCAAAAGCATAGCAGATTAGGTCACAACATCCATCCAACACGCTGAATCCGAACACAGGGTCACGGGGGTCTGCTTGAACCAATCCCAGCCAGCACAGGACACAAGGCAGGAACCAATCCCAGACAGGGTGTCAACCCACCGCAGGACACACACAAACACACCAAGCACAAACTTTAGGGCCAATTTAGAATCGCCAATCCACCTAACCTGCATGTCTTTGGACTGTGGGAGTAAACCGGAGCGCCCGGAGGAAACCCACGCAGACACGGGGGAACATGCAACTCCACGCAGGGAGGACCCGGGAAGCGAACCCAGGTCTCCTAACTGCGAGGCAGCAGCGCTACCACTGTACCACCGCGCCACCGTGCCACCCATAGGTCACAATGTGTAAACATTAAATGATAAAATTTGATATATTCAAAAATAAATGTTTTCTTAAAAGAGGGGACCAGAACAATATAAATTATATTGTAATACAATAAAAAGCCTTTAGCATGCGGCTGAGGTCATTGCCTGGCAAGGACGCCTCCAAGCTGGAAGGACCGGGGGAGCAAGCGTGGCCAGAGTGTTACCTCCTCAGGACGCTAGATGGCAGCCGCCTTGAGTTACAGCGGTGCCTATGACTCCTGTAGGGCTTCATGGCAGTTGGAGTTTGGTGCAGCCCTGTTGGGATCAGTGGGTGCCCAGAAGTGCTGTTGGAAGCATCAAGCACCTGGAATATTTCTGGGTGCAGTATTAAGGGAGCCAGTAGACACTACTCAGGGAGCCAGAGTCAGGAGGAGGGAGATGAAGCTTGACCAGAGGAGTGGAGGAGAAAGGACGAAAAAAAGACAAAAGGACGGATATTGTATTATGCTGTGTTAGTGCTTTGGACTGTGCTGGGCTTGTGGGAAATGGTGAAGGCATTACACACAAGGTAAAAGAAAAAATAAAACGTGTGTGCCCTGAACTTGTGTCCCATGCTTGTCTGTGTTGGGTTCAGGTGGCAGTGCCAGCCTGGTCGTCCACAGAGCCATTTCATGTTGTTAGAATAATTGTATTTAAACCTTTTATGTTAAATTGGTTACATACAAATTTAGTTATAGCATTTTATGAATACAGTAAACATACCGTACATTGTTAATGAACGAAATACACATAGCTGTTCATAGATGTGTATTTTGTCAGTGAAGGTGTTACTGGGATACTGCAATATGAGATTTTGTAAAAAGGTCAAATGAGCGTAAACAAATTAATTGTTGGTTTGTGAATGTAAAGAAACTGTTTTAGTTTTAAGTCCAGGGTGTTATGGCCATGTTTTGTGAATGGGACTGAACTGAAGGCCATTATAGTTACAGTGATTTTATTGATACCTGAGGTACGTTCTTTTAAACAAGAATAAATCCTCCTGGGTGAAGCTGACACCAGCTCAATGCATGTGCTCTCTCTATTCTTTATCACAGTTCTATACACTGGCCGGACAGAAGAACAGCAGCTGTTTGACTCTGAATGTTTCAGAGATAATACATCCAAATGACAACACTTGATGACATTATAACTTGTGTGACTGCGTGATGCCCCAGAAACCTGTAAAAAGAAAAACATGCTTTAAGAAATGAAAGGAAGTGCAAATCAAATTAAAATAGAGTAATATGCAGTTTATTTCTTCATGCTATAATTCTTCCTACACCTTCCCACCACATAGAGGTTTCTGATTTCAACAGCATAGGTGAGGATTTTCAGTTTCTTATTTAACATAATCTATTTTTTCTTTTTCTTTATCAGAGCACCTGTTTTGTTGATTTAACATTAAGCATTTTATACATTTTCTATTATTGGCACTGAATTTTACAGACTCCTGCCAATGGGTTTATTGCAGTTACATCTAATTGATGCTGGGGTTGAATTTCCATAAGATTTAAAAAGTCTTTATGGTATTATTTTACATTAGGGCCTTTGTAAATAAATCTGCTCCATCAATTAGATGTACCGCATTCTCCATTTGCAGGCAGTTGATTCTGTGAAGCATTGTTAAAAACAATGACCCATTCAGTGATTTCTTGCCACTTTTGCCTCAAATGAACCACTGAACAAAATGATTTTTTAAAAGATTCACTAATCGACACACAGATGTTGGGAAAACAAATTAATCTGTTCATCACTACTGTGAGATGCATTGATATTGTTCAGCACCATGTACTGTCCAGCAGTACTAGTGTTTGTTTTGGATATGCCATCAGTTGCCATAGCATTTCCCCTCTAAAACATTGCCCTGTGTCTTGTTGTTTCTCATTTTAATTATGTTGTGTCTTGTTGTTTCTTAAGCACATGCAGCTCTGCGCCTCAGTGCTTCTGTTTTCTGTTACATACAAAGTTAGCCATACAGTACAGTGTGCTATCACCCTTACTCTATATTACAGTAAATTCCTATTTCTCTATTTGGTACATTGTTTATGACACTCTGTCTGTTGTGTGTGTCACTGTTACCCCTGTGCTTAGGGTTAGGTGTGTACTTTGGTGTTTTAAACTCATGTAAATGTGGAGGATGCATATATTCACAACATAGCATTCTTAAACCTGCTTAATGCAATTCAGAGTCTATCCTGACAGTATCAGGCACAAGGCTAGGACCAAACCTTGATGGCATGTCAATCTATCACATCATACATACACTCCCTCTTGTACTCACATAAGGACAGTTTTAGAATTGCCAGTTAAGGTAACAAACTCATCTTTATGAGATAAGATAGAGTTCCCAGATTAAAACAAATTACATTGTAGAAGTGTGGAAAATGGTGAATATGGCTGTCTCATAGCTGCAGAGATCTTTAATTACCAGCCTAGTCACAGGCTTAGAGGTTTTTACATTCTAGCTGTGTTAGTGAGGGTTTGTTTATTTTAAGCTTTCCAACTTCTTCCCACATTTCAAAGATGAGCATGGCAGGCTAACTGGTGACTCTAAACTGGCCCAGTGTAGGCATCCTTAAGGTAAATGTTTATGCAGTACTTAAACACCCAATAGCCCCTTTATTAGGTTTACCTATCTAATACAAGAGAGGATCCCTTTCTGCCCTCCAGAACATCTTGAATTCTGTGAGAAATGCATTAAGCATGGTGCTAGACACATTCCTTAGGGATTTTAGTCCATGTTGACTTGATTGTATCACCCAATTACTGCTGATGCATCGGGCACATATCATATTGCAAACCACCTGCCCCCTTATCCTTAACATGCTGTACTGGAGTTCAAGGGAAACTGGAGTAAAATCAAGTTGCAACCTTTTTCACAAGATCAGTTTGCAGGCTTCATGATCTAATGCAAGTCCATGGTCATAAAGCGATGCAACAGCTCTTGGGAACAAAACAGAATTTCAATGATATCTCAGTTGGTATTAGGAGCCTAATGTGCACCAAGTAAACATTTTCTATCAAATCTGCACTGTTGGCACAAGGAAAGATGGATTCAGGGACTCTTGCTTTTTACACCAAATTCTCATTCCAACATCTGCATGTTGCATCAGAAATCAAGATTTTTCAGACTAGGTGACATTTTACTTGTCTTCAGTCACCCAGCTTTGGTGATTATGAGCCTACTGTAGCCTAACTTTTTTGTTCTCACTGGCAGAAGAGGAAACCAGTCTTCTGCTGCTATGGTCCATTAGCTTCAAGGCACAATGTGTTGAGCATTTAGATACACAGCTTTTGTAAAGAGCTGTTATTTGAGTATTTGTGGCCTTTTGTTAGTGTGAGCAAGTGTGACTATTCTTCTATGACCTCTGTTATTAAGCAGGTTTGTTTGCCCATTGAACTGCTACTCTAATTACACCTTTCCCACCAATCTCAGGAGCACAGTTGTTTTTCAGATGCTGGAACCACCACATCTAGTAAAATAATCATAAGATAAGCAATGCTGTTTAGATCACATATTATACACATTCCAATATTTGATGATTTTGACCAGGTCTACTCACTATTTGAGTTAGCAAATAAATGTAACTAACAAAGTAGCTACTGATCATATATGCGTTTATAATGAATTTTTAATTAGTTTGAATTAATTTTCATTGTTTAATTTATTATTTACGTAATGCAAGTTATGGGTCATGTAACCACTGCTGTCATGCTTGTGATATAACTGGATGTTCCTTTATAAATAGAGCTACAGCACAAGTTAAGATTATCCTTCACCTGGATAAATAAATAATCAGCAATCTGTAGTGCTAGTCAGCTCCTATTCTAAGTAAGCCAAGTGCTAGGTTAATTTCAGTTTCATTCTATTCGTTTTCTTTGACTTTCAAGTTTTGTTTTGCTCCACTGCCTTGGTTGCTCGATATACTTTTGATCTCCTGGTTTTGACCATGACTGGCACTGACTATGATTCAGGTTCATATTAGGAATCTCCAGTTCCTTTTGCCTCTCACAATAAAATCAGAGTCTCAGTCTTATCACAATGCCTAGCTGGCAAGGGGATGCCAGAGCACAACCAACTTGGGACAATGTTGGAAACAAACTTGATGAGAAAAAGTAAGCAAAATTGTGTTCGACTTGGGGTGAAATAGACAGTTAATGGGAACAGGAGATAAACACTACTAAAATACAATCATACCAAAATCAATTATCAATAAAACAAAAAGAAGAGGAGTCAAGTAACCATTGTTAAAATTATAAATCACTGCAAAGATCCTTTTTAACTACACAAGTTTTGAATGTATCCAGAATCTTGGATGTGACGCGGAAATGCGTCCCCATAGTAACTTGTTGCCTACCTCTGTATAACTTTACTTTGAGTGTCCAGCGGCACAAAACACAGAGAGAGAGAGAAAAAAAAAACATACTGAGAACAAAGGGTTTTAAATAAGATGACTTACCGTCATTCGGTAACGTGTGAAGGAAGGAGGTTACTGTAGTTCCTTATTCTCTGGCTATCTCCTTACAACTAAGGACACAAGCGCCAGTCCAGATGCCATTTTAAACATGGTGCTTTGTTCAGGCACTTGTGCCGTGCTTAGGAATCTGAGAAGAGACGGCCGTGGGGATGAAAGGTTTTTTTTTTTTAAAGTCATTGAGTTTTGTTGGTTTAAGGGTTTTTTTTTGTTTGTTATTTTCAGAGATCACAGATATAGGATGGTGCTATTGGTTTGTTGTTATTGTTTCTTGTGAGCAGAGTTAGGTTAGTTTGGTTGTGAAGCCTTTGGGTGGTTCCCAGAAACAGAATATGGTTAGTGTTGTCCTACAGCAGTGGGCTCCAGGAAAGAAATGATAGCGGCTTTATAAGGGGTTGGACATGGGCCGCTAGGGGGGGGAATGTTTACCTGATTGAGGATTACAGAGTTGTGTATGGGCTGCTTGTGGGGAGAATGACAGTTCTCCTATTAGTCAGTTCAGGCTCCTGAATTTTGGAAGTTGGAGGAGCTTAAATATTTAAGACTACTTCAGAGCCTTATTTTTGTAGTTAATGGTCAGGTGGTTTTTTTTTCCTAGAAAGCAAAAGTTGCCTCGAAGATAAGGCCATATTTTGATTATTTTGGGTTTTTGACAACGTTTGAGGTGCAGAAGTTTATGGGTTATTTTATTTATTTTTTCTTTGTAAAATTTAATTGTGTGAGTATAGACACTTAATATATTCCTGCCCCAAAACTTTACTTGCCAATGGATTGAAACAATAAACCACTGTTTAACTTTTTTCTTCCTGCCGTCATTATTTGGTTTTGACTTTGATGGTATCAACTCCTGGTCCTGGTCGGTCACAAACTACTAGCAGGTTATCTACTCCTGTAGGTAGCTTGTGACATTGGACAACCAGCAAAAGTATCTTGCTCTACCTTTATACCTTTGGGATGTGCCAATGAACAAAATATGACCAAAATGGTGGCACCCATGGGAAAACAATATTGGAGCTCCTCAAGAAATTAAAGATTGTAGCTGTCTCAGAACATTTCAAAATCACCAAAGAAAGTAAGTAATGAAACCTAAAATAAGAATCCAGAAACAGTACCTTGAATGATAGGAGTCAAAACAAGGAACCCAAATTCATAAAGAACACAAATCAAGCTCAAGAATAATCGCAAGGCCAAAACTGCAGTGTACCCATGGCCTCTCCTCAAATATTGCAGGGAGCCCCTATATCAACAATGTTCATCCATCCATCCATTTTCCAACCCGCTGAATCTGAACAAAGGGTCACGGGGGTCTGCTGGAGCCAATCCCAGCCAACACAAGGCACAAGGCAGGGACCAATCCTAGGCAGGGTGCCAACCCACCGCAGAACAATGTTCACTACTCAGTTAATAAAATCAGTTTAGAGAAGAGTGAATGCTTCTCATCACTATTTGTAAACCTTTTGTTCAGAAGCTACACCTTTCTATTCAAGAATGGTCTAAGAAAATCAGAATGGTTATTTGAGTAAAAAACCTACATTTGTGACAAGAATCATATGATAACAACCATAAAGACACCTCAAAAATTGAACAAACAGTCAATCAGATCAAATCCACTTTGATCAATCTTGTAAAGCCTCCAATATGCATACAAGTTATATTCATATAATGAATAGAGGCTCAGTGTCCCAAAATAAGGGTAATCTTATGAAACATACCAGTATCTTCCAGAGTGCATTGATTTCAGATCATCTCTGCAAACACTCAGAAGCACACATCTATTTTCCTTTCATTAAATGGAGCAGTGGTAGTTTCCTCAAACACAACCTCTAAATAATACACTCATACCCAGTAGGGTATCCTTCTTGGCCTGACTCATCTCAAAGATTTTTAGATGGGACTTTTGAGCAGGAGAATTAGGTTAATTAGTGATGTCTTCAGCTTCCAAGGAAACAAGGACAAATTTGCACATATAAATACCAAGAAATAATATGTGGCGTATCCCACAGCTGTGTGTTAGGCGGCCCCATCCTTTAGGCTGTACATAAAGGGGACAGGACATGGTACAAACAAACACACCTAATACATACTGTATATTAACATAATACAAAATTCCAAAATAATTATTAAACCTAATATTAAATAAACAAAATGCAGAAAAAGTGAAATAAGAATTTAATAAATAACACAATGTAAAAAAAATATATTTAACCAATAACAAAATAATAAATAAGCAAAAAACTTACATTAGCCAGGAAAAGAACCCTGAATGAAATGTAACAGTGCATGAATAAACTTGCTCCTATACAGCAAACAAAAGATCATAGATCTACCAAAAGGGAAATGGCAGGATGGGCTTGAATTGAGACAAATAAACTGAAGCAAAAATATGTGCTCCAAAAACAAGGCAGCATTCCCTTTTCTAAATTTTATGAGATGGGAGTTCATTTCTAATGGCTCCAAAGCTTGAATCTGATTTCCACTAACATCCAAAATCAACCCCGAAGGAAAATAACAGTAAATTAAAAGTAAAAAAAAAATGCAAGGGGATAAAACTAAAAGAAATAAATCTATACTAATAAAAGGCAAAGCCCTCACTGACTGACTGACTCACTCACTCACTCACTCATTGACTCATCACTAATTCTCCAACTTCCCGTGCAGGTAGAAGGCTAAAGTTTGGCAGGCTCATTCCTTACAGCTTACTTACAAAAGTTAAGAAGGTTTCAATTCGAAATTATACGTGTAACGGTCATAACTGGAACCTACTTACATACATATATACGGCCATAGCCTGCAGCTCGGTTGCCATGTGAGGCGGAGTTGCGTCCCCCATCATCACGCCTCCCATGTAATTGAGTGCCTGCCCATATAAGGCCATCTGTCAGCAGCAATCCAATAGACATGGTGCCGTTAAATATTCACGGGTGAAGGACTGTGTTTATGCAAACGAAGATGAGATGGTCAGGGATAGACTAGTGTTTGGCACAAACTCAGCGAAAGTGCGAGAGAAACTTTTTAAAGTGCCATGTCTTAGCTAACATTAAATAAAGCCGAGAACATCGCACGAGATAGCAGAAGCACAGCTGAGAACCTTTGATGCATGTACTCCGAGCGACTCACGTGAACTGACTGTGAACGCAGTATTTAGAGAACAAGCAAGAGCTCCAAAGAGCGCTTTACCAAAAATGCATTACACAATTGAGAAGGCAGCAAAAGAATATGAAGCGAGTGATGCATACAAGCATATTCATAAGTGCAGCTACTGCGGAAACAAAGCACGGTGTAAACATTAAGTTTAAATTAAGTTCATAGACACGCTGCCGCTGACGTTTGTCATGACTACGAAGAATACGATATTCGCGAGATACAAATTTAATGAGAAGACGCAGGGTATAAACGAGACTTTTGATCACTTTATAATGGAGTTAAAATTGCTATAAAGGAGTTAAAATTGCTGGTGAAGGACTGTGCTTATGCAAACGAATAGGAAAGCAAGGTGTAAAGCTTAACTTTAAATTAAGTTCATAGACATGCTGCCGCTGGTATTTGTCATGCCTAAGACGAATACGATATTCGCGAGATACAAGTTTAATGAGAGGACGCAGGGTATAAACGAGACTTTTTATCACTTTGTAACGGAGTTAGAATTGCTGGCGAAGGACTGTGCTTATGCAAATGAAGATGTGATGGTCAGGGATAGAATAGTGTTTGGCACAAACTCAGAAAAAGTGCGAGAGAAACATTTTTACGTTCATAGACACGCTGCCACTAAATATTTGCAGGCAAATCCGTAACTTAATACCAGGAATGCCAGTTGAAAATCTTAAATTCACAAGTACTGATTTGGGTAGTGATCACTTCAATGAATGAAACCTGATATCTTTACAATGGTTGACAACGAAGATGAGTTGGTCAGGGATAGATTAGACAAACACATAATGTAACTTGAACACAACACATCCTCCAAATACGAACCTGATTGAAGCAAATAATGATAATCAAATCCTTGAAGACAGCAACACTCATAACAGTGTTTTCATTACTTCTTTAACACACTACTTCTCCACTGCGAAGCGCGGGTATTTTGCTAGTATTATATATATTAACCAATATATATATACACACACAAGATAAACCTCCCACACCACAAAATGCAATCTTCACAGGAACAAATTATCAGTAATGTATATATAACATATTATACAGTATTAAAAAAAAGCCCCATATGTTACTATTTACAGACAAATCAATACCAAACACTGTCTAAAAATCCATAAAAATAAACTATAGTCACTGAATTTGAATATAGATAAACCTTTCTACATATAAAATGTAACAGATGCAGGAAATAAAAGGATTTTATATTAATTTTATACTGAAGGGAAACAGTTTTATCCCATAATTAGGGCTAGTCAATTGATTCTCTCAACTCCGTGGTTTGAACTGGAGCTGTTACTGTAGAGACAGGGTCCTTTGAAGTGATAACTCAAATGCATATCCTCTGTGAAGCACATCTGCTAAAGCTCAAGCCTCATGACATATGTAAACGACCATAAACTAAATAAGGTTAATCCAAATAATGGCTTTACAAACAATCATTTGATCTTCCTCTCTTTCTCTTTCTTGATTCAGGTTGAATGAATCCCACAAACGGTGGAAGAATCACTGGTTCAGAAAACGTTAGTTTTCCTTTAGTCTAAGCTGGCGCTGTCCTTGTAACTGGGATCAATAGATCCCATAAATATGAAATGGCACATACTGTACATACAGAATGAAGACAGAAAATTAAATAAATGACAAATATGTGGCAGTGCAATAAGAAGAAGAACTAGTGTGTTAAATCCATAGCACTCTGTTACACATTGTTTACCCCAGGAAAACCTGGAGATCATCTGTCATCACAAAATTTTTAAGGACAAAACTTGGTAAAATATCTGCCAACTGCGTGCTCCCATTCAATTGCACAAAACAATAAACAAAAACAGTGCTGATGGCACAAACAACAGAAAATTATGGCATATTGGCATGCTCAAAAGTAAAGGGTTCCTCTTAGGGAGGCTGGGAAACAATGCAGGAGCTTACTCCAGGTCAAGTGTCGCATCCAAAAGCAGATGACCTTCATTGGGGACTGCACAGAAGGGGTTGGCAAGTTCTGAGTGCTGCGATTGGGCTTTTTGGAGATGCAGAAGAAAAGGGAGAAAGAGTTAGTGTGAGCACCCCTTATTGTCACATTATGGTACTGCTTACATCAGCAGAGCCAGGAAGGTGATCCTCAGGAGCACATACATGCCTGACAGTGCTCAAATGGAACAAAAAAAGCACCGGCAACAAGAACACCAATTTTGCTGTTATAGTCAGTCAGTCATTACCCAACCTGCTATATCCTAACACAGGGTCACGAGGGTCTGCTGGAGCCAATCTCAGCCAACACAGGGTGTAAGGCAGGAACAAATCCTGGGCAGGGCGCCAACCCACCGCAGGGTACACACAAACACACACTAGGGACAATCTAGAATTGCCAATGCACCTAACCTGCATGTCTTTGGACTGTGGGAGGAAACCAGAGCATCCGGAGGAAACCCACACAGACACGGGGAGGACATGCAAACTCCATGCAGGGAGGACCCGGGAAGTGAACCCAAGTCTCCTTACTGTGAGGCAGCAGCGCTACCACTGCGCCACAATGCTGCCCTTTGCTGTTATAAATATTCATCCATCCATTTTCCAACCCGCTGAATCTGAACACAGGGTCACGGGGGTCTGCTGGAGCCAATCCCAACCAACACAGGGCACAAGGCAAGAACCAATCAGCTAGAGCTGTAATTTTCTGGCTGCTCTTACTACTCAGCCATTGACCTGTCTATTTTTGAACCTATTAAACCTACTGTAGAGTTGTGGGAAGTTTGTCGCAGTTTCATTGTGCTCAAGGCAGTAAGCTGCTATAGAAAGTGACACCCAGTCTATTTATATTTTATATATTTTACTTCTTGTAGAATTTTACCATTTGGAACTAATAAATTGTGTGCCAATTTCATAATAGAAAGGCCAAAAGCAAGCTCAACTCTTCTTTTTAATGCCTTTTTGACAATGAAAGCCAAGTATAAGAACAGTTTAGAAATTTTATTTTAACTGTAGCTTGTCTTCCTAACTTTGAACAGAAATGTGACACAGTTTTCTTGCAAAATGACATTTTTCTCAGGGTTCTTGCATCCAAAAGTCAGAATGTTCAATTAAGTTTATGTCTAACACCTACTAATGTCTGCATTGTGGGGAAAGGTTTCAGCAGCCATGTTTAAATAATATGTTTAATGTTTTTTAAGTTAATTTTACAATTATGGCATGCTGTCATTTTCTCTAATCACTTACTTTGTTAGGTGAAGCCATAAGTGGTTCACAGCAAAAAAAAACAAAAAGCTTAAACACACCTACTTCAGACTCTTAATCTTGCCTTTAGACACATGTTTATGACATGAAAAGATGGAAATAATTAAGTCTGGAAGCTGCCCATGCTCTTCTCTTCTCCATTTAAAATTATTAAATGTCGTGAAGATTTTATTTATACAAAAATAACATACTTTATCTGAACATCTGGACAACTGTAGGTCCAAAATAGTCTTCAAAAAATGTTTGTGTTGTACTTTTGTATTTGGAAGTGATTTTTGGAGTGGTTGAGAATTCAGGGTTCTCACAGAAAACTTATTCATGAATTTAGTCAGCAGTCACAGCTAAAATAAGCCAAGTATTTCTTTGTTTAATTCTCAAGCTGCTTTTCGTGCAATTTAATCGTGAGTCTTTATTGGCATCATCAGAAGTTAGTACTCCAGTCCATGTGTACCACCATCCTTTACATTGATGACATCATGGATCACGTTTTTGTCAGCCCACATAGTGAACAATGGCTATCATTGAAGTCAACAACATGATAGTGACCTTAAAAATAATAAAAGTAATGATAAAAATGAATAACACGTAAAATAACAACAATAATAATTCCAAAATTTAAATAAAATGCATCTAAACTCTGTCTAGTGGTTCCCAGGAAGCTGAATGTGATTTTGTCAGGTTCTGTTATTTCCAGAAAAGCACTTGTTCTGGGACAGTCATCCACTTTCAAGCAATGGTCTTTTAAAACTGTGCCACTGAAATAAATAAATGAGGAATAATTAAATAAACATTTAAAGTAATTTAAATAAACATTTAAAGTAATGAAATATTTAATCAGTGCTTTTATTTTTTTATTATCACATATCTCAATATATTTAATTAGTTGCATAATTATTTATCTATTTAATTTTTTTCAAAGTATTCCTCCATAGTGTGAAAAGTAGGTATGTTCCCGAAAAAGGTTTGCGCTTTTTTAACATTTTCAAAGAAAACGCTATTTTATTATTATTTCAATATTAAATATTGTTTCAATTCCAATATTGTTATATAAAGGTGAGCTACATTTAAAAAAAATCACATTCTGCAATTCTATGCGTAGACAAATTTAGCTCACTCCTACTTTATCATTAAGCGATATGTTTAAAATTGGAATTAGGTGTACGAAAACAGGTACAGTTATTTAGGACATCATTACAGAATGACTTGGAGAGCCCTAAAATCTTAGAAATCTGTGTTGGACTTTGGTCTTATCAATTGAGGTGTATGGCTATACCATATCAGGTCAAACAATCTCCTTGAACCCCTCAGAAGAAAGACTGTTGATGTCTATGGACAAGGAAAGGCTCTAAAATCCATTTTAAAAGGGATTTGTAGTCAGTCCCTCCAAAAGATCATAAACAAATGGAGCAACTTTTGAGCAACTTTCAACTCACTGGCAATGTACCCTTGGCCAGTTTTTCCCATCAAATTTAGCCCAAGACTTTACCAAAGTATGCTTGAGAAACCTCCCAAGAATCTCAGCATAATGTCAATTGATTTACATGCAGGTCTTGTTTTTGTCAGTCTCAAAGTGCACAAGTCAGTTATATGAAAGAGACTATACAACATTGCCCTTAAAGCTGGGTCAGGGAGGAAGAAAGCTCTGCTCTCAAAATATAATTTAAATGCAACACCAAGGCCAAGAACAGGATGATTGGAACAACTTGCTCTGGAATGCCAATGCAAAGGTTGAGTTTGTTTGGCCACAATGGTCAGATGCCTAGTTCAGTGAAAACAAGAAACTGTCCTTGAATGAAAAAATCATGTACCAACTGTACCACTTGCCAACAGAGTCAACCATGAATTCCATATAACACCAGAGGGCCCTTAAGGTAATTTATCAAAAAAAATTGAAATTGAACCATAAGTAGACCTGCAACACTATTGTGACCTAAACACCCAAGCTGATACACAAAAAGAAAGCTAAAAAAGAAGAAATGGATGGTTTTGGAACAGCCAAGTCAATGTCTAGATCTTCATTTATAGTTAAGTTAAAGAAGTGTGCAGAAAGCCCTCAAACATTACATGGTTCAAGGAGTTTTGTAAGGTGGGTGGAAGGGTATGGATGTATTTACTTTTTCAAAACACTGTACTTGCTGTCCATTTTACTTCTTCTATCTCTCCAGTTCTGCTTACCTTTCATGCTTAGCCTGTTGCATCACCTACTCATCTGTTTGTTCTGGTTTAAGTAAACCTCAGCAGCAAGGCTGAGTGTTTCATCACTTATGCAGTTGAGGATATCACTGAATTTAATAAAAATCTGCATTTCTAAGCATTTACAAAATAAATTACAGTATACACACACACATACTTGTATATGTATACGTATATACATATATATATACAGGTAAAATTCTGTTACAACGAACTCCCAGGGACCTAAAAAATATTTTGTTGTAACGAAAATTTCATTGTAATGAGATTCTGTATTTGTTGCTATAGTGCTTTCTTTAACTTGCGCCCAGGCATTTGCCATCATTTCAATATCTTCTTTCACGTTAATTTTAATCTCTTCCTGTCTACAAGTTATGCTGATAGAATTTTTCTCAGCATTTCCTTCTGATAATACACTTTCAGGGTGCGAATGATGCCCAAATCCAATGGCTGAAGCACTGCTGTGCAATTGGGTGGGAGGAATTCAATGTGAACATTATCTAAATGCGAAAGCATGTTGTGGGCAGCACAGTTATCAATCAGAAGCCAAATCATCCTTTTCTTCTTCTTCATATTCTGAGGTTTCTGAACTCTTTTCAGACACACCCAACGAAAACGACACACCGAAGTGTGTCCCGATGTGTGATTGCAGCATCTGTGGAAGATTGTTTGTCCGTTGCTGGGGCAGGGCAAAAACAGGCTGATAGCGCTCCAGTGAAGTGACACAGAAGCAAATCATAAAAGATCGGGGTTGCATTATAAGTCCCTGTCTTACACCCCAAAACATGAGGCTGAGTCTCAGTACTTTAACAAAACCAGCTTTATTCAGCTTGAAACAGAAATGACACACTTATTTATTGTAGCGTGATCTGCCACTGTGCTATACACAGACACAGCAGTCAGGCAGGGTTGTGGCCAGATCAGTGATCAAGTAATCCTGTTACCTTCATTTAACAATGTACCTTGCAACACCCTTTGAAATCTTTTCTGTTTGTTTTGCAGGGGAGATGCAGCATAGCTAAGAGATGCAGCATAACTTTGAGCCTGCTGCTGCCCCGGCAACAGATAAACAGTCTTACATAGACACGGAGATCGGACTTTGGGATGCTTTTCGGCATGCTGTCTAGTTGGGGGACGTCCCAAGAGAGTTTACAAACCTCACATTTTCTTGAATGAGTGCCACATTAATAAGAATATTTCTTGAACGAGCATCACTGAACCACATAAAAACTGCTTCTTCAGCATCTTCAAATTCAGCAGTTCACATATGTTTGCAACCTGAGATTTTTTTTCTTTTGCTTTGTCTTTCAAGAAAGTTGACAACGTCTATGGCAAAATTCCGAATTCACTGGTAACGTCTTTTTTGTTTTTGTCACAATCGAGAGCTGCAAAAAAGTTTTTTTTTTCTGATATGAACTGCTATCATTTTTCATGTCTGCTGTTTCTATAGGAGGGTAACAATGAGTTAAATTCCAATGGATGGACAAAAAAGGCAAAAAAAAAAAAAAACAGTACGAGGAAAGTTCGAAGAAAGAAAAAAAATTACAATGTTTCTGTTTGGGGATCATTGTGTACAACTGAGCTGTGGGCACAGAACTAGCTGTTCTGTGGATGATTCATTCAGGCATTTCAAGGTCTTTTGGACTATTCATTGTAATGTAAGTATCTGCTGAATGTACTTCGTAGTAACAAGATTTTTATAGACTTGTGTCATATGGGGAAACTGTTTGGGACCATAAAAATACTTCGCTGTAATGAAAATTTTGTTGTAAAGATATTCGTTGTAACGTAATTTTACCTGTATATTGTCACACACTTGCGACTAGGAGTGAGCTGAATGAACCAAGGTCATTACCTGCCGGGCCAGGGGGTGGCGGGTTGCTCTTAACCTATTTCTGTTATCTCTGCAGACCAAATACGGGAAAACCGGCCTGTTTTAATGTCGCCTCCTGTTCCAGTGCCCAGACCAATGTCACCTCATGTTCCAGTGCCCTGGAAACTCTACCTGAGAACATCCTATTGTTTCTTTAAACCTTTTGCAGCCAGGGACAATATACGGGTGGCTGCCCCAAACCTTTTTCAGTGTTTTGAGACTCATTCTTTCACAATATATGTGTAGTATATGAGGTAGTCCATAGTATATATGGCCATGACACCTTCATAAAGGAGGAACCCAGGGAGATAACATGTAGAGGATATTATCTCTCCTAGGGCCTCATGTATAACGTCGTGTGTAGAACTCACATTATAACATGGCGTAAGCACAAAAGCAGGAATGTGTGTATGCACAGAAGAATCCAGATGCAGGAATCAGTGCATATGCAAACTTCCACGTTCTTCCGCACATAAATCCCGATCAGCGTGAAAAGTAACGCACGTCCACGCACCTGCTGTCCCACCCCAACTCCTCCCAGAATCACGCCTCTTTGAATATGTATTTCAATATAAATAGCCCCTAAGCTCAGCATTCTGTGAAAACCACGAGGAAAAATTTCAGTGAATACCAAGTGGAGGCAAGGAAAAACGTACTATTTGTTGGTTTAAACAGTGGTATAAACAAGAAAAGGAAGCTGATCAAGTGACATAGCGTGTCAGAAAAATTTGAAAGCTCAAGTTCACAAAGTCACACAGTGCCCGAAATAAAAAAGAAATTGCATATCAAAGTCACCGTGAAAAGGCGAGTCGTAGCCCACCGTCTGAGTGTCATTTGAAAGCTTATTAGGATACAGAGAAAAAAAAAGGCACACAGTGGGGAAAAAGCACGAAATGTCAACTTTAATCTCGAAATTACCACTTTAATCATGTAGTTCATTTTTTCATTAAAGTAGAACATCATAAACTTAATCTTAAAATCGTTTAATTTACTAGTTTCTCAAATCCCATCGTAACTAAAGTAGGACGTTAAATGCTTTGTTTTGTATTTGATCTTCTATGTGCTCTATTTGTGTGAATCACTATGTGCTTCTTAAACCGGCTTTCTTTACCTCCGTCAGGACACATAATCCATTACATTCATGATATTACAGCTCTCTGAATAATTAAAATACTGAGATCCATACGTGATATCATTTTCATGATGATAGGAGTTAAAGCATGTTATTAAACATGGGAACACGGTGGCAGTGATTGTGCGCGACCTTCGATAAAATAATTTATTGCAGCAGTACTTTCTCTTTCAAACGTACTAACCTCCAATTCCTGTCCTTCCTTTTCTTTCTCTAAATACCTAATCGCCACACAATCAGCTCTGTAATAGACGTTAAGCCATCTGTAGGCTTATAACGCCAATTGTTCAAAACTTTTAAGGAATATTGAAATATCTTCGTAGTGCATGTTTAATTATTCTGTCCTTCACGCTAGTCCCAGTGAAGCATACAGTGCGAGGCTGAAACAATCCGTGAACGGAGCGCAAGATCCTTGCTAGCGTAGCAACACCGTGTCCTTTAATTATTAAATAGATTATTTAAATAAAGTTAAAGTTTTATCTGTATAATATAATAAACATATTTTGCTGCATTTCATCTTAAAAATGATATTGTCATCATATGTAAATACGTGGTTTATAAAGTGGCTCAGGTTATGCAATATTATACCTGTATGGCAAGTTTACAGTGAGGTAATTGTATTTATAAGTACAAACAGTTATACAAGGAGCAGTTGATGGACTGATTGATTGCATTTAGAGCTCTTGGGAAACTGTTTCGGAACTGTGAGGTCCGTTCAATTAAAGGTTTTGAAGCGTTTGCCGTGTGAGAAGCAGTTCAAATAGGAAGCATGGCTGAGGCAGCGTATGCTTGATGCTGTATACCGATAATTCTCTTTCCGATCAGCTGCTCCAAGTGGTGCAGTGAGAGTAAAATGGAAAAAGATGATCCACTGTAGCAAACCCTAACAGGAGCAGCTGAAAGAAGAAGAAGAAGGTGCAGTGAGTGTAACAATGCTAAAGCAGCTATGGTATTTAGAATAGTTTGACCATTCTGTGGACCATTATATTGTTACAGGTTATTTACAATCACATGCATTAAACTAATAAACAATATGTGGTGTCAGAGATGGCTGGGTTGGCGACCCGGCCGGGATGCCCAGGAGGACTGGAGGAGGGCTTGCGCCTTCCCCAGATCATCTGGGGGCAACGACCCTGGTTACTTTGGGGGCCACGGGTACAGAGCTTTGAAGTTCCACCCTGTAGGGGCCCATGGTCGCCGCCAGGGGGCGCCCACATGCCTTTGGAGCCCTGGACCTCAGCATTTCCGCAACACCAGGAAGTGCTGGGGGAAAGAAGAGCAGGGACACCCGGAGTGCTTCCGGGGATGCAGCCAGCACTTCTGCCACACAGGGTCGTGTCGGCGGGTGATTGCCAGAACCCACCTGGAGCACACCCAGGTGATAATAAAAGGGGCCGCCTCCCTTCATTCGAGGCAAGAGTCGGGAGCGGAGTGGACTGAGTTGAAGAAGGCAAGGAGGCAGCCTGAAGAGGAAAGTGAAAGCATTGTTGTGAGGCCAGGACTTTGGGGACTTTGGGGGTTTTGTGGTGCACTTGATTGTTGTACATAATGTAAATAAACGTGTTTGTGGGTGACATGAACGTGTCTTCTTGTCTGTGTCTGGGCCAGTCTCCACAGTGGTTAATTTCAGTGTATTTATAAAGCCGCATCAGGGATGTGGATCTGAAAAAGAAACATAAACCACACAGGAACAGTAGCATTGCTTTGACGTTGGGTGCCACCAGTCTGCAAAACCGAGCGGAGAACTTGCGTACAACAGGATATGAGGTACCGTGGAAATGTGCGTGGCTTTACGCCAAGTTTAGGTTTTATACATCGTGATTTGAACATGGAAACGTTCGTATGCAACATTTCTGTGTGTACGCACCATTTATACATCAGGCCCCTGGAGTGCTAGATGGCAGCTCTCCTCAGTTGCAGTGGTACCGCTAATTCCTATGGGGCTTCATGGAAGTTGGAGTTCAGCAGAGCCTTGTTGGGTTCTGTGGGTGCTGCCAGGAGGTGCTGAATGGGCTGCAGAGCCCTATTTCAATGGGTCTTTGCCTCACCTGAAAGTGCTTCTAGACCATGCTAATGGGACACTGGAAGTACTCCTGGGTACAGGATAAAAGAAGCCACTGCTCAAAGAGATAGAGTCAAATTGAGTAGGACAATGTTTGCTGAAGGAGGAGTTGAGGTGGAAGGAGAGACAGAGTGCTGGGTGCTTTATTGTACTTATTTGGGCTTTATACTGTGCTTAATGTCTGGGAAACTATTGGGAAGCTTTTCCCACAGCGAAATAAATAGCTTACATGTTGCTGGACTTGTGCCAGTCCAGTCCAGTACTGTTATCAGGTCTAAGCCCACCTAAACCACTGGCACCCCTGCCATTTCCTCTACAGTCTGGAAAAATCCCGTCCATAGTAGTCTTCATGGAGGAGTTGCTGCCAAAAGCTATTTTTCTCAAATGGAAAGAAAGCCAAGAGATTCACCTATGTACAGAAAAACAAGGCTTGGGGCGCTAAACAATGACTGCAAGAACTGAAAAGACAAAACATGCAATTTTTGTCGCAAATTGGACACAGTTTGTCCATAAAAGATCCGGAAAGGACTAGGTGGATGAGTGTCTGCAACCAATTTTGGAGCACAATGGAGGATCCCTGCAGGTTTATAAATGAAGTTAGTGATCTAGTCAGAACTAATGGAATCCACAATACCTAAAAGTATAAACAAATTGTCATCCATCACACAAGACCAACAGGGAGGATTTTGAGTGATCCCAGCTTCATTTTGCAGGATGACAATAACCTCAATCACAAGGCCAAGGTCATAAAGAAAAGAAATTCTGCAACAGGCTGGGTGGGGTTATCTGGAGAGACAGATGCAAGACATCTAAAACCCCCATGATATAACAGTTTGAGTTAACAAAGGAATTTCATTATATCCATGATCTCAAGCTATAAGATATCTTCTTCACAGTTATTAGAATTAGTATAGCTTCTTCCTTTGATACACAAATGGAAGGTATGAAGAGCCAAGCAGACTAGCATCTTGTTCTTTTCAGATGCAGCTAATTCATTTGCTATTGCTGCTGCTCATGCTGCCGCCGCATTTTGGCCCTCACATTCAATATCTGGCTTGTCTCATTTTGTCTTCCAATAGTAGAGAAAGAAGCAGAAGACAAAGGAAATTTCAGAAATTGTGTTCAAAGAGTCTGGCATCTGTTATGTTTCATGTTTTCAATATCATTCCGAGGGAGGTGAAGGACATTGAGTCTGAATGGGCCATGTACCGAGCCTAAATTGTCGAATCAGTAGAACGGAGCTGTGGCCGCAAGGTTGTCTGTGCCTCTTGTGGTGGCAATCCTCGAACCCGGTGGTGGACACCTAAGGTTCGAGATGCCGTCAAGTTGAAGAAAGAGTCCTAACGGGTCTGGTTGACCAGTGGGACTACAGAGGCAGCTGAGGAGTACCAGCGGCATTGACTGTTGCAGAGGCAAAAACTCAGGCATGGGAGGAGTTTGGGCAAGCCATGGAAAACAACTTTCAGTCGGCACCCAGAAGGTTCTGGCAAGCGCCTCAGGAGGGGAAAGCAGTGCTCCACCAGCACTGTGTACAGTGGAGATGGGGCCCTGCTAATTTCAACTGCAGACATTATTGACTGGTGGAAAGGAATACTTTGAGGATCTTCTCAATCCCACCAGCATGTCTTCCTCAGAGGAAGCAGAGCCGGGGGACTCCGGGTGGGGGTGCCCGTCCAAATCAGGGCAGAGCTCCAAGGTGGCGGGGCCCTCAAGGCTCTGGATGTTGTGGGGCTGTCCTGGTTGACACGTCTCTGCAACATCGCATGGGAGCATTGCCTCTGTATTGGCAAACCGGGGTGGTGGTCCACCTTTTTAAGAAAGGTGATCAGAGGATGTGCTCTAACTTTAGGGGGATAACACTCCTCAGCCTCCCCGGTAAGGTCTATTCAGGGGTGCTGGAGAAGAGAGTTTGGTCGATAGTCGAATCTCGGATTCAAGAGAAACAATGCAGATTCTGTCCCGGCCATGGAACACTGGACCAACTCTGCACCCTGGCCAGGATCCTGGAGGGGGCATAGGAGTTTGCCCAACCAGTCCACATGTGCTTTGCAGATTTGGTGAAGGCATTCGATCGTTTCCCTCGAAGCATCCTGTGGGGTGTACTCCAAGAGTACGAGTTACAAGGGTCGTTGTTACGAGCCATTCAGTCCCTGCACGGGAGGAGCAGGAGCTTTGTCCGCATTGCCGGTAATGAGTCGAATTAATTCCCTGTTAAAGTTGGACTCCACCAGGGCTGCCCTTTGTCACCGATTCTGTTCATAAGTTTTATGGACAGAATTTCGAGACGCAAAGGAGCGGAGGGGGTCTGGTTCGGTGACCTCAGAATCTCCTCTCTGCTATTTGCAGATGATGTGGTTCTGTTGGCTTAATCCGACAGTGACCTCCAGTGTTTCACAGCCGAGTGTGAAGCGGCGAGGATGAGAGTCATCACCTCTAAATCCGAGGCCATGCCGGAAAAGGGTGGAATGCTGTCTCAAGTGGAGGAGTTCAAGTATCTCAGGGTCTTGGTCACGGAAGATGGAAGAATGGAGCGGGAGGTTGACAGACAGATCGGTGCAACTTCCGTAGTAATGCGGGCTCTGCGGGAGCTGAGCCAAAAAGAGCGGCTGTCGATTTACCAGTCGATCTACGTTCCTACCCTCACCTATGGCCATGAGTTTTGGGTAGTGACCGAAAGAGCAAGATTGCGGATACAAGCGGCAGAAATAAGTTTCCTCCACAGGGTGGCTGGACTTTCCCTTAGAGATAGGGTGAGGAGTTCAGTTATCCGGGAGAGACTCGGAGTAGAGTTGCTGCTCCTCCACATTGGGAGGTGTCAGTTGAGGTGGTTCGGGCATCTGGTCAGGATGCCCCCTGGATGCCTCCCTGGGGGGTTGTTCCGGGCATGTCCCACTTAGAGAAAACCACAGGGCAGACCCAGGACATGCTGGAGGGATTATATCTCCTGGCTGGCCTGGGAACGCCTCGGGGTCCCCCCAGAAGAGCTGGAGGAGGTCTCGGGTTGAAGGAGGTCTGGGATTCCCTGCTTAGGCTGCTGCCCCTGCAACCCGACTTCTGATAAGTGGTGAACAATTAATGGATGGATGGATGGGAGTTTGTAAAGAGCTGTATTTGTGAAATATTAATAAAGGGAAAAGACTTCATTCAGAGTGTGTTTTGATTGTCAGGTCAGGTAAGGTTGGGGAGCATGCACTGTTACAGCGAGTTGCCGTACCCACCACACAATGAAAGAGCTCAGGATCCTGGTTGACAACCCTCCAGGCAAACATTTGGTCCAGTCCCACCCTCCGGAAATTACCATTAATCTGCTGTAGTCAGGTGCTACATGGGTGCCCCCTTAGCCTGGTCCAGTTACTCGGGTCCTCAACAATGAGGATCCTGTGAGTCAGATCATGGCTGTAGTGCCGTAGCTGATGCTCCCTCACAATGCAAATAGTGTGCCTCATTCGGGACTCCGTGAGCAATCTGTCATTCAAAACAAAACCAAATCAGTTGTACCCAAGGATACTGCAAAGAGACAAGGTGTCAAAGTAGTCCAGTCTTCGTCTCAGGTCACTGGATAGCGTCCATGTCTCACAACCATATAACTAGAGAGGAAGCACCAGGACTCTAAAGACTTGGACCTTTGTCCTTTTGCATAGATATCAGTACTGCCACACACCCTTATCCAGCAATTTTGTCAATTTTAATTATATTTGGTGCTTATTTAGGAAAAATGGGTGTCTATTTTGGGACTCGGAACACATACATTTTATCCCGTCAGAAATTAATGATCATCGTATTTGAAAATTACAAGAGTTATCCTTATGCAAGGTTTTTCTGGAGTAGACCCATAAAGACGGTGGGACTGTATCTCCTAAATAAAGTGTAATAATTGCTTTTAAAAGTATGTTTGTAGTCAGTCAGTTACTCTGATGAGGATACTCACAATTCCTTCAGTAATGTTAATATATCTTTGGAAAAACATTGTCCAAGTAAGCATTTAAGCATTTAAGCAGTACGCAGGATCTTTCACCACTTCAAATCGTGGAAACACGTCTCTTTCTTTAAGCACCTTGAGAATGGGAAAGGTGCAATATAAATTACTAGCCAACCCGTGGCGTACCATACGCCACATAATCAGGCCAGTTTTTTTAATGATTTTTAAGCACAGGGAGAAAATTAACATTTGAAAAATTGGTAATGTAATAAATCAGAAAGAAAAGCAACATTGTAACAATGCACGGAACGAACCAACACACAATCATCACGCCTTCTCCTCCCAGACGGAGGGAGGGGGGTGGACGGCGCTCAGGCGCGAAGGGTGGAACGGTAGGAGAGGAGAAGGACGTCCATTCCGCTCCCTCCGTCATGCTAGTCTGCTGATTTCTCGTTCAGTATGCACTGCCTGCTCATGTGCCCACCTCCAACTCGTCACTTGAGTCGTTATCGTCTTTGCACAGTTCAGATGCACCTGTGACTCACATAGACTTTTCATTGCTCTATAGGTTTTGGCTGCTTTTCGATATATAATCCACCAAGACACCCGACCACGGTAGTAACGAGGTGGGAGGGGGGTGTGAACAAAGGGTAGGGATGTAAAGCGTGTAAAACAGTTTGCTATGGTGCACGCGGTCGCACGTCGTAACCAAAAACTCGGTTTTTAAAGACTGCTTACTTCATTCTGTTTTAACCTCAGTTGTAAAGGATTGTTTTAAGGATCCCATGGGATACCCCTCGCAAACCGGTTTACACGCTGCATATGGTGATTCACCTCCGCGAGAAACATGCCTCTATGAACAGTCAACGTGGCTCGGAGGTGCATGTGGCCTCTGTGACAGACGAATATAAATGACGCCGGTTTTTCAGTGTCATCCGAGTTGGTGGGCGTGGCTCTGTGAGTTGTCGTCGTATCCAATGGTCTTGGAATTGGTGGGCGTGGCTCCTTCCTGCGTGCGCCATAGGTGTCTTACTTGTCGGCGGCTAAGTGAATCCACGTCCCTTCCGACATGCTTTCCATGGGTGTCTTGCCTTAGTGAATTATATATAGATTATATTATTATTATTGTTATTATTATTATTATTTCTGATAAGTGATAAGGTGTTTCCAAGTATGAAATACAGTTTTAGATAACAAGGATAGTAACAATGGTGAAAAATATCTAACTTTAAATATACCACTGATCTACCTTGTGGGTTACATGCCAAAACAACTTTCTGTATTAAACACATTAATGTCAGACTTGTGCATTTTGTGCAAGTTTGCAGATTTCCTAGGACAGAACAGTCCAGGCTCACCACAGGAGGTGGTAACCGTTTTGCTTTTCCTTATTTGTTCAGATAAATCCTGCTGTGTGTCTCTCTGTTGTGCCTTTCCCAGGCTGTTCTGCGTCTTGGTTTTTCAGCTTCACACAATTTAAGCTTTGCCTAACTCTCTCGCAAACAAAGTCTCTTCCGCTCCTCATGGTTTCTGGTTCAGTGTGTTATTATGCCTTTGTTTCTGACTCATCATTTTCTGCATGTGTTGATGGTTGTTATTCTTCTCACAAGATGCTGCGTGTGTCTTTTATCATAGTATTTTTTGCCTGACACGGTTGCTTATTCACTGACAATCTAATGTCTATCTTTTTGTTTGTGCTTTTACAATGTACACTCACTCAGCTGAAAGACTGTCATTTTCTAGGAGCTGCTTGGAGGCCATAGTGCCAAGGTGTCAAGAACATCCTACAGTATAAAAAAGCAAAGTGAAAAGAGCAGGCAGGGACTGGGAAGGAAATGAGTGGAAAAGTCTGTGCTCCTTTTTGAATATTTCACCATTCTCCTATCTGGCCACTTCAATATTTCATGAGACTGGGAGCTGGTGTATTCTCGAGAGCGGCTTGGCTCCCCCTCCCTACTTCACATCGCCTGCTCAGAGATGTGAGGCTAACATGAAGTGACACCCCCCTTCTGAGGACATGGCCAGCTCAGCTCTGCATACTGCCAGCCTGCTGCCCAACACGGATTTTCCATCTCAATGTTTACCTTTCTAAACACCAGTGTCGGGTCGCTCCAGCTGTGTTATTTTAAAAGGAAAGATGAACAGAGTGGAAGAGCCCACATTGGCTTAGGCTCTTTCCAGTCATTGCGTTTACAGGTTTTTTTTAGATCTCCTTTCAAGAAGGAACAAAATTTACTTAAAATTCCCCATTAATTGCTGCCATGTGACCGAACCCAGCTGGACGTTGCCTTCTTATTGTGAACTGATTTGACCATGCTTTACAAAATGCAGACAGCCATCACTTTAAGCCTGTAGTCCCAGAAGGATAGCAGCAGTGGCAGTTCTTTGAAGGGGGAAGGGAGGTTTATTTGACATTATATTTATTAAATGTACAGTATTTAAAATCCAGATTGTTTCATTGGCCTACACTGTCAACAAAACCACGTATCCTTAACAAGTTTAGATTTCTGATGTCCCTCTTTTCCATTTATAGTGCCTTCCTCAAGTTGTTCAAATTGCAGTGTTAGTGAACAGAATAGGCTTACTGTAGTTAATCAAAAAAAAGAGACAAGAAGCATGTAGTTTTCTTAATCTATCTGAATAGAGGAATGCTGATAGCATTATTGATTGTTTCATCTTTTTGTCTCTAAAATTCTCACCCATTTCTTCTAAAGAGTAGTTAAGTGGGTTGAGGAATCACTGCATGAAGAGTGTTCTATTTTTAATTAAGACTTTCCCCTTGGCTACATGTGATAAATTGAGGTAATCATATAGTGGGGGCGAGGGTGCCATGATTGGAGGGTGTGGAATATATGACAAGGGTGACAGGTGGTGCAGGGAGAAATGATAATGTTAGAAAGCTGAATTCAAGGAGGCTTTTATTCTATATCATACAAGAATACTGCAATCTTCTGAAGCAAGTGAATAGCTAGACTGGACATGTTGGAACGCAACCTGTTTCTAGATGTGCTCCCTTCCATCCACATGCAGTGAATCTAGATCCCTACAACCTTTCCCGGTGGCCTTTCTTAAGCCTCAGTGGTTACTTCTTTCAAGTATCTTCATGCTGCCATAAGGATTCTGCTTTCTTTTCCAATACAACCTTATGATACATTTCTGTGCATAAAGATCACCAGTGAATGCACTTTGTTCCTGGACAAGGGAACTGAATTATAACAACAACAACATTTATTTATATAGCACATTTTCATACACACAGTAGCTCAAAGTGCTTTACATAATAAAGAATAGAAAAATAAAAGACACAATAAGAAAACAAAATAAGTCAACATTAATTAACATAGAATAAGTAAGGTCCAATGGCCATGGGGGGCAGAATAAACAAAAAAAAAAAACTCCAGACGGCTGGAGAAAAAAATAAAATCTGTAGGGATTCCAGACCATGAGACCGCCCAGTCCCCTGTGGGCTTATGCAAGTGCTTCAGGCCATGGATGTTGTCTTATAGTTAATGAAATGCAACCTGTCCTTAAAAGAAATTAACTGGAAAAATTGTGCTTCTTTTAACTCTATTTCAGATCATACCAGCTCCTCCCTGAGACCAACGATGAACCTTGGTCAATAATATGGGCCTAGCCCTTCACAGCATTTTCTTTATTCAATTATTTCTGGAAGGCCTTGAAATGGAGACCAGGGGCCTCATGTATAACGCCGTGCGTAGAACTCGCACTATAACATGGCGTAAGCACAAAAGCCGAAATGTGCTTACGCACAGAAAAATCCAGATGCAGGAATCTGTGCGTACTCCAACTTCCACGTTCTTTCGTTACATAAATCCCGATCAGCGTGAAAACTAACGCTCGTGCACGCGCATTTTGTAACGCCCCAAATCCTCCCAGAATTACGCCTATTTGAATATGCAAATCAATATAAATCGCCCTTAAGCGCAGCCTTCTGTGAAAAGACAATGGGAAAAGCACAGGGAAAATATAAGAATTTCAGCGAATACCAAGTGGAGGCAAAGGAAAAACATACTATTTGTTCAAATAAACCGTGGTATAATCAACAAAAGGAAGTTGATCGAGTGACATAGCGTGTTGGAGAAACTTGAAAGCTCACATTCACAAAATCGCACAGTGCCGGAAATAAAAAGAAGTCACATATCAAAGTTGCCGTGAAAAGAAGAGTTGTAAGCCCACTGTCTGAGTGTCATATGAAAGCTTATTAGGGTACAGAGAAAAAAGGCACACGGTGGGGAAAAAGCACGAAATGTCAACTTTAATCTCGAATTTTCCACTTTAATCACGTAGTTTATTTTGTCATTTAGTAGAACATTATAAACTTCATCTTAAAATCGTTTAATTAACCAGTTTCTCAAATCACATCGTAATTAAAGTAGCATGTTAAATGCTTTGTTTTGTATTTGATCTTCTACTCGTATGTGATCTATGTGTGTGAATCACTACTTGCTTCTTAAACTGGCTCTCTTCCTCCAACTGGACACAGAGTCCATTACATTCGTGATATTACAGCTCTCTGAATAACTAAAATACTGAGATGTATACGTGATGTCATTTTCATGATGATAGGAGCTAAAGCACATTATTAAACATGTGTTTCATGAGCCTCGTGCTCATGACAAGCATTTATCTTTTGTCGAAATTTGTCGCTGCGTTTTTAGCTGTGTTGTTATTTTCTCTTTCTGTTTTATATTCAATATATATTGGCGTGCGCCCAAGAGTCCTTGCTTTTCTTTCCCCAAGTAACCGATCGCCACACAATCAGCTCTGTAATAGAAGTTAAGCCATCTGTAAGCTTAGCGCCGATTCTTCAAAACGTTTAAAGAACATTGAAATATCTTCGTAGTACATGTTTAATTATTCTATCCTTCACGACACTCCCAGTGAAGAATATAGATTATTTAAATGAAGTTAAAGTTTTATGTGTATAATTTAACAAACATATTTTGCTGCATTTCACCTTAAAAATGATATCGTCATCATATGTAAATACGCGCTTTATAAAGTGGCCCAGGTTGTGAGATATTATAACTGTAGTGCAAGTTTACAGTGGGGTGATTGTACTTATAAGTACAAACCGTTCTACAAGGAGCAATTGATTGAGTGCATTTAAAGTTCTTGGGATTAAACTGTTTCTGAACCGCGAGGTCCGTACAGGAAAGGCTTTAAAACATTTTGCAGTGGCTGAGGTAGCGTGTCCTTAAAGCTGTATACCGATAATTCTCTTTCCGATCAGCTGCTGCTGTGATTCACACTCAGATACAGTGATATAAATACTCCGAGTCGTGCAGTGAGAGTAATATGGAAAAGATGATCCGCTGTGGCAACTCCTAACGGGAGGAGCTGAAAGAAGAAGAAGAAGAAGAAGAAGTGAGAGTAACAACGCTAAAGCAGTTATGGTATTTGGAATACTATGGCTGTTCCCTCTACCATTATATTGTTACAAGTTAATTACAATCAGATGCATTACACTAATAAACAATATGCGGTTAGTTTCTGTGTATTTATAAAGCCGCGTCATGAAAATAATGAGTAATCACACAAGAACAGTACCATTGCTTTGACGCTGGGTGCCGCCAGTTTGCAAAACCGAGCGGAGAACTTGCGTATGACAAGGCATGAGGTACCGTGGAAAAGTGCGTGGATTTACGCCAAGTGTAGGTTTTATACATCGCGATTTGAACGTGGAAAAGTTCTTACGCAACATTTCTGTGCGTACGCACCGTTTATACATGAGGCCCCAGGACTGTCAGTGGCATTATTAAAAAACAGATACAAGAATGTGAGATGCGTAACTGGAATAAGAAAACATTAGCTGCGCTACCCATCTAAGATGAGTTAAAATCTAAATCATTTACATAGGCCTCAGTGTTAATGTTTGCAGTGCATCATGCAGTCTTTGTTATATGCCATTTGTTATGGGATTCATAAAAGCAGTGTGAATGTTTGCAATATGCCGTCTATTGGAATGAGAAAAGCAATGCATTTATTTGCCAAAAATGTTGGCGATGCGCCATCTTTTGGAATGAAAGAGATGTGGCAGCTAGACAGGGGTGCAAACAGACACACAAACTATTCTTTTGCTAAGGTGGATATTATCAATAGGAAGAAAATACCAAATGAAAAAAATGGATATAAGGAAAGACAAGTACTCAGAGGAAACTCCAAAGAAAGCAATGCAGCTTCAATAAAGGTAATGTGTAATGCAGTAAAAGCAAAGCAAACTTTAAAAAGCACTCCGAGTTCAAAAATAAAGAAAGCTGAATGTAATCAGCCTCCTTAAACACTTAGGGAATAAATGTTAAAATGAGAACCAAGGGACGGTCAATTAATTAGAGGTGCTTGATGACTGAAAGCATGGCTAATGACAACAATGAAAGGGATGTCCAAACATTCCATCAGCCTCTGTAGTTAAAAGTTATCATTACTCTGAACTCCATCCAACCATTTTCTGATCCTGTTTACTGTATGGAACACCATCATGACCTTTAATTATCTGACGTCTTGGTTACCATTAACACCCCACTGTAATGAACATGTTAGGATTTAATGGACCTTTGCATATTTTTGACACCTAAATTTGGTTTGAGCGCAAATTTTGGATATTTTACAACCTTTGGTGTTTAATTGTGAGAAAATAAATGTGCCTTCCTCAAACTTCATGAAAATCACTTTCATTACATGGATAACTAGGCCCAAATGTAGGAGTTGGTTTGAAATCAATCATGGTTTGGCATGCCCCCAATTTAAATGTCACACATTTTGACTCCTGCCATAACAATGAAATACTCACCACACAGACTCTAAAAGCATTTCATACCCCGTTGAAATAGAAATTGCTTCCTTGACTTCCTGAAAAAGTATTTCATAACCACAAATATGGAAATGGTTACTAAACCAATTCTAAAATTTCTCAGCACCATTGAATCATGGTAAGAGCCACAGTTATACACTGGAGAAGATTTGGGACAACACTAAATGGTCTCAGGAGTGGCTTACCTGTCATAATCACTGCTAATATTATTTGTGATATCACCAAGAAGCTTGAGCCTGGGAGTTCAGGGCTGCATAATTAGAAAAATTATGCAGAAATGGAATTAATGAGACAATAGCACTTACTTACAAAGAAGATCACCTCACATTTGCCGAAGAAGCGACTCATACTTATGGAGTGATTTTCTATGGACAGGTGAGTTTAGCCATGTCTAATGAATAGCAGGCATTAATTTTTCAAAGTGAAAAATTTCATTGTAGCTGTCAGGCATTGTGCTGGTTATGTCACGGTTTTGCGGATGCTTAGCTACCTCTTGACCTGGGTGGCTAAGTATCATTGAAGGAAACATTTATTCCTCATTAAAATCTACAGAAAAATGTCATCCAAGCAAGTCCATAACTGAATGATGAAGAAGATGAACTCAAGTGTTTTATACCTGAACTCTAATTAAGAAAGACATGAAATGTCCAAAGCAGACAAAAAAATGAAATGTTATGGAGGTGAAGCCATTGTCACGAAGGAATAGGCCAAACATCCTGCACAGAAATGTAAGGTTACCTCTTTTCTACATTTTGTTTAGATTACCATATTTTCCTCTTAGTAGTCTTCCTGGATCAAGTATTGACCGAAATGAAATAGAGTTCAAATTGCAGCCTCCAGAACTCCAAGTATGTCCAAGTAGAATACAAACTGTATTATGCTTCTTAATTAGCTGAACCACAGCTGGCACCCTACAGAATATTAGAGTAGGGAAATTAAATATATTATTTTTTGTATTTATTTTGTATGTCCATTGCTAATCAGTGGGTTTTTGCTGGGCAGAATTGCCACTTTGGAAGCTCTGAACAGAGGCTAGGCAAGACAGATGTGATGCCAGTTTAAAAAGGAACATCCACATTAGCCATCACAGAGCAACTGACTCTTCATTATAATGTGGGGTGATGGTTAGGTATCTTAGAGGATTCAACAGAAAGGAGCTCAGTAAGAGAAATCAAAAAATAATAGACAGAAAAGCAGAGTAACAAACAAGGACAAAGAGAAAGATCTTGGCACCCATGAAATAAACCTACAAGATACTCAAAGAATGATGGAAGGTAGCAGATAATCTCTTCTTAGGGCTGACAGCTTGCAATAACAGCAGAGCCCATTTTACCTAACAGAGAATAAGAGTGTCTGATCTTTATGAGAGGGGTAGAAAGATATAGAAGACTGGCAAAGGACCGGAATAGCTTCTTTATTGCATCAGGGGGCAGCAAGAGTATGGAAGGTGAAGTAGGTGGGAGCCTGAAAAACAAAATATATATCAGGCCCAAAAACTACTATGGCTTTGGTTTTAAATAACAGATGGTCTTAAGAGTGAAGATTTAATAAGGATTGTTGATGCTGAAGGTGATTCTGGTCTTTACCTAGGTGGGATTTCAATGACCACTTCAACTTGGAGAAATTTGAAAATAGAATTTCAGATAAATTTGTGTTGGGGATAAGAGAAGTCAGAGAGGGGAGTCAGGAACGTGTTACTAATTTACTTATTGCCCCCACTTTTGTTTTAACATTGTATTCATTTTTATTTTTAACTATTTATATATTTCATCATTTTTCCTTTGTAGTCCACAAATCATCAATTTGTGTGTTTGTTTTTCTATGTGTGCTGCCATTTCTGAGCTAAAATGTGCCACGCTGTCATTGTGTGACACAGGGTAACAAACACTTAGTAAAAGATGGCCAAGCACATTCAGAAGCATAAAAACTTTAAGCAACTAAAGGAAAGGCCTTCAGAGAGGATAGAAAAAAAAAACAAATTAGGTAAGGACTTCATTTGTCACCTTTTTTCATTTTGATTTCAGCTTTGCCCATGAATGACCATGACAACCCCTTTGTTTTGTCCTTGAAGAAACGCCTCCTTTGATCTCTGCCACTAAATAGCAAAATCTGTTTGATGGGACACATAAAACATCTTATTAAACATGACAAGAGGACAGAGGAGGTGAGAGGAAGAGCTGGCTTGTGGCATCTGAGTAAGTATTGGGGCAGCCATTTCCCTGATTAATAGGCCAAAGCCTATTACAGTCACTCTGATAAAAAATGTTTTTTCTTTCTTCTTTATTTCCTTTGACAATTTATGATATGCTTTGGGTCATCCATCACTGGTGTTGGGTTAAATAAATTCTTCCTTTTTGTGTATTCTGTACTGGTCCTTGCTTAAGAGTGACTTTTGAGTGACATTCTCTTATTACCCCTAGAATAACTGCTTCAAGTCAGCAGCTCAGTGACATCACAAGGCTGCTGCTATATTCCTTTGTAAAATGCTTGCATGATTAAACTGGAAACTTGAATTTATCTGGTTTAATGCTTTCCACAATTACTTACTTATGAATTCCATCATTAAGCATGCACTATGCTGTGGGTCATTGTTGAATCATGAATCATCCATCTATTTTCAAACTAGCTAAATCCAATTTTAGGACCGTGGGTGGTTTGTGTTTTTTTCTGACAACATCACGCACAAGCCACAGCCTATCCCTAAATAGGGCACCACTCCTTCGCAGGGCTCAATCATGAATGCTCCCAAACTCACACATCTAACTTCCAATTAACCTAACCAGCATGCTGTATGTTAAGGATGTTTAGAACCAAAATACATTTTTAAGGAGGCACACATTGTTACAATTCCATATTGTTTTTAAATTTTAAAAGTTTAATATCTTATCTCTATCTTCTACTGCAGTTATTATAATTTAAATTTCAAAGAATCGAGAGTTATCATTATTTTCTAAATAGAAATATTTGATCATTGTGGGTCATTTGTACTGTTCTATTTTTATTTTTAATTCACAATTGTTTAGTGAGCATCACCATTTTGATCAACTATTGCCAGGATGTAGAGCTGTGCTGTAAAGGACTTTTCCCAGTAATCTCATATAATAATGTTATAGATGTGGCAGTATATAAACCAGGATTGCTGTAATCTTATTCTCTGAAATTCTGGATTTTTCTTTTTTTTTTAAAAAAAGACTAATTTTTTTTTTGGAGGTTTTTCTGGCAAACAAAACTTTCCATTACTCAGACTCTCAACTCAAATTTTCAGGTTTGAATTGTTAGTAATGTTTACATCTCCTGATCCTATCACCTCTTTTTAATTCACACCTTAGCAGTGACAGAACACAAATTATGTTAATATGAGCATATGGTGTTAAATCCCTGTAAGTGCCTAAAACAGAGACATGAAAAAATACTGGGCTAATGCAAAAGCCCCTTTATAAAGTTTTCAAGGACTTACTTTTTCTGCAGTGACTATCTATCTATCTATCTATCTATCTATCTATCTATCTATCTATCTATCTATCTATCTATCTATCTATCTATCTATCTATCTATCTATCTATCTATCTATCTATCTATGTCAGCTCAAACTTGCACCATGGAATCCAAAAATGTTGAGTTGAAAATGTATTCTTTTACTATTTACTTAAACATATCTAACTAAACAAACTAAAGACCACTTTAGTCACTAAAGACTAAAAGTAAAAATTCATTTCAGAGAAAGGTGAAGCAATATAAAAATCCAAGATACCAAAAAACCTAAAAGAGGAAAAGGCCAAGCAATACAAAGGATAAAATGCCAAAAATACAATAATAAAGAACAGGCCAAGCTATACAAAAACATAAATTATCAAAAATTATGTTACTGAAGAAAAGGACAAAATACATACAAGTCCATTCAGTACTTAATGGCAATAATGGTGATAATACAAAATATGAAAATACAAAAATCTATAATGAAGAAAGAGCCAAGCAATACTACAGATCATGCAACAAAAAAAGCCAAAATGTCAAAAAATATTACAGTGAAGAAATGGACAAACTACATAAAAAGCCAAACAATACACCAAGTGATATGAAAAACCAAAAATACAATAAGGCCCAGAAATACTAAACCAAACTAAATTACATCAAACCAAACAATTCTTCAACAAATATATATAATTTTTAAGATGAATGATGTAGCAGGTTGGATAATGGATGGATGGATGGATGGATGGATAGAGAAGCCACAGACAAAGACACAGAATAAATTTGGTTCCCCAGCTGTTAGTCTGGAGGTTGATAAACCCTTAAAAAGTGACTTGGGTGACAGCCCCATTAGGTGCACACCTGAATTATTGAGAGGCCACCCTCTTGGCCTCAACATGAAAAAACTGAGTAAATGAAGGAAAATAAAACACATCAATAATGATGCAAAAGGAATGCTGGAAAATGATTAACAAAAAGTGATATTCCTTCATCATAAAGACAGCAAAACAGTTTACAAATAACAGGAAAATAAACAACAAATGGCAGGGGCCCAACTGAAAAACCAGGAGAACTACTACGACAATGATGAACAAAATAGAAAAGAAAAATCATAAGCCAAAGAAGGGAACCGGGGGCACACATTAAAAATAACATGCAAAAATGTAAAGAAAATAAATGCTAAGAATTTTAAAAAAGGAAAAAGCATCACAAACACCATCTGCCTTTCAGAGAACATTCCCAACTCTTCAGTACTCTTTTAATATCAGAAATTGGCTACAGTGATGTCACACAGCAGCTCACACACACTCCTCACACACATGCTAATTCTCCTTAACGTTTGCAAGAACAATACAAGCTTCTTAAATATCTAGGAAGACAAAAGGAGACCACCACTTAAGGGAAGCAACATATAAATACAAAGCAATAAATGTTAAAAAGACACAAATTAGGTCCAAAAATGCCTTAAATGGTTATTAACCCTGACACCTTTCTTTGCTTGTGACTCTCAAACTGTTATGCAGAACAGAGTGGACATCATCCCTTTTTCTAGCCTTTCAGTGTCACAGAAGGGCTGTTAAGAGAACAGACTTAGCAGGGAAAACAGCTGCACTAGAAATACCTGAATATAAGAATGAATACTAAATTGAACTGGCTAAACTACAGGTCTACCAACACTGGGCAACTTTGCAATTCATTAGATAAAAAAGATGTATTTGTTACTTTCGCCGATTCTGTTTGACAAAATAACAGGCCTATAAAGAGACACTAGACCTGTAACTGGAAGGGACATTTGTCTAATTGCTAGGGACTACTCTTTTCTTTAAAATCTTTTACTTGCATCTCTTCTGCCTCTCTGGAGATGAAAGCTAATAAACTATTCTTTAGGCTCAGATCACTACCTACCCACTTACTAAGTAGAAAAAACCAGCATACTTTCTTTGAGCCTGGGAACTACTGTGCATTGAACCTTGGATCTGGACACCCTAAAATAGCTTTAACACTCACTCCTCTGCGTCAAGCTCTCTGCCAGTGACTGACCCAGTCTGGGACGACTGACAAGCAGCCATACTTCGAGAAGGGAACTTCAGTGCCGAAACTCTTATCTCTGTGAAGAGTCAAACAGTGACCTGAGGAAGATAACACCCCACCACAAACATAGAATCACATGGCAAAGACAAAGAATGCACTCAACCTCAAGCAAAGTCCTTTGTTCAGACCTGGAGTAACAACACCTCATACCATCAGACATCGACCTTAAATGTGTGGCATTGTGAAACTGCCTCTTTCTCAGCTAAGATAAATTAGAACTTTAATTAGCTAGTAAAAAATCCAGCCGAAGACTGAATTTAACTAAATTTGAAGGAAAAGCCCTGAATTACAGCATAACAAGTTTTAGTGCTTTCTCACCCAAACACATGTATTCAGGAAAGGTCAAGTTGACTATAACATTATTCACAAGTTTCAAAAGTAAAACATTAAATTAAAAGTTTGTAAAATAAAGGAAATTCAGAAAAATTATAAATTAATTAATCAAGTCCAGCCTATTCTATGTTACATTTTTGCCAGTCTCATCTCTTTTGTGCACCCTCATTTATATAATCAGTTATCACTTTCCTACAATGTTTGTGTGTATCAATAAATTTTATTACTGTTTCTTAAAACAAGTGTGCATCAACTACTTTGATATACAGTATGTTTTATTGCTGGTAACCTCATCTACAGAGAAAGCTGAAGAAAATAAAGTCAGAATCTTACCTAATTATGTAATTAATTACTGGCTTTGCTAAGGGCAAAACTGAAAATAAATTAATTTATAGATTAACATCAATCAATCAATTTGTCTCATTCACTTTAGCCTTAGTGGAAAGTTGTTAAAATGGTTGTACATCTCTCTTTATACCCCTTTCACCAGTTCAGTATCATAGATTCCAATCTGTAATTTAAATATTATGTGCTGTGGTCACTAGGGGGCATCACTGAGCCCCAAATCCTTACATACAACTACACACAGACAGCACGGATTCAAGTGAAGTTATTTTTTATTAAACAAACTACCTTTCCACGGGTCTTGTTTTCCCAATCACAATTTAGTCCTTCCTTCTTTTTGTATTCCTTCTTTTACTCCTCCAGGCGAGTGTTGTTTCCTTTCTCCCAACTCCAACTCCTTGAGTGAACGATGGTGGCATATTTTATTGCCAGACCCAGGAGCACTTTCGATGTCAGTGCAAAACATGCAGGAAGCACTCCTGGGCCATTATTGAGACTCATAAAGTAGGGACAAACCTTCCTTCCAGTTCCAGCTAGTAGGCACCTACAGAAGCCAGTAGAGCTGCCTCAGGGGACTGCAGCTCTCAACATGCCCTGTGGGCACAGAAATGGGCTTACTGGCTCAGGAATGCTGCCGCCCAGGATGTTTGTGGAGCATGCAGTCTTGGAACACTTTCTCCCTGTCCATGATGGGGTTCATCCTGGCTAGGATGCCAGTGTGTCCTTGCCATCCATCACAGTGTATAAAACTATGCCCAGATACTTTATCATTTTGATGATAATATATATGGCAAGAGAATACACATGTAGCATCTGAAAGCGCTGTGCCACTGTAAGGACATAATTCACATGCACTGCAATGTGGGAGGAGGCGGGGTGATGAGTGTAGAGCCAACAGTTATGTATATAGTTTAGTAACATTCAATACAGTTCTAAAGTCTTTTGCCTGCATTGAGAAAACATTGTCTGATGGGTTTCTTTCCTCATAGGGCACTGTACACATGAGACACATTGAATTAAGCTTGTAAACCTCTCTTACTTTAATGAATCAGGATTTGCTGGTTAGATCTACGTCATTTGTTCCTTAAGTCACTTTCTACAGGTGTGTGCAGTTTGCACAGAACTGCCCATCTGGCACTTAGTCCACTGAATGTAGTGTGCTTGTTCAAAATAAAAGTAAGCCTAAGAGACTTTCCACCTACACTGTTTCGTAATGGTTTAAACTTCTCACAATAATTACAGTCCATATACAGAGGCTACTTAAAATCACCACTTATCCAGTGAATGGATAACATTTTCATATATGTCATTATCAGTATGCTGCTGCTAGAGTATGTGAATTTCCCCTTGGGATTAATAAAGCATCTATCTATCTATCTATCTATCTATCTATCTATCTATCTATCTATCTATCTATCTATCTATCTATCTATCTATCTATATGATTCTCAAAACTGCATGAGTCAGTTTGAGTGGAAGGGGCCAGAGCCTATCTCAGGGTAGCAAGGTAGGAACCATCTCCGGAAAGAACACTACAGATATTAATATGCTGCCATGGCTGTCCATTTGTCTGTCCAGGATTTTAAATCATCTGTACCTTGTAAACCGTTTGACCTATTGACCTGAAATTTGGTACACACATATTACGTTGTTTTTATTGTAGAATCAACTCTCGGCAGTGGCCAGCAGGGCAGCCATGTGACACATGCGTATGGGCGCCATTCTCATCCCTACCACCTTCACCGTCACTTCCCCTACCTCTTCATATCTTAAATCATTCTTGAGGCAGATTGAAGACTTAAGTGCCAGCTTAAGTGAAAAATTAAGGAAAACGTACTAAGTAATTGCAACACAAACACCGACTTAATCAGTTTTAACGCGAACAGATGCTGACGAAAGAAGAGAAAAAGCGGGCCGTTAGGGTGGAGAAAAGAAGAACTGCTCAGGAAGCAGCAAGCACATCAACCTCTGAGCAAACAAATGCTAAACGTACAGAGAAAGAGTATGAAAACTAGGAATGCTCAAGTCAAGTGTATTCACTGCACATTATGGTGCATTGGGCCGTTACTGGTATTTATATAAATTCTGCTGCAAATCTGGAATATATGTGTTTCTTACAAGTAGTTCACAAAATAACAATTCTTCCTGGAGTACTTTCAAAGAGGTCATCTGTAGGTGAATAAAACTAGGAATTATACATTTTAGTGAGGATTAATTTGTACCAAATTAAAATGACTGGGAATATATTAATCTGTCACATTTGATTCACATCTGTTATAATGTCCAGTAAGCCAGGCAGTATTCAACAGCATATAGCAGTGAACTGCTGTCAGCCTTTGCTGTTATGCACCATTTTACACATAAAATCAACCCTCTAAGACAGTCAAACTAAAGGACAACTTCATAAATCGAACTGAGCATTTATGTTTAGAATAATAAGGAGTGACATGACTGTACTAAACAGATCCGTTCTACTATGTATTATTACAAATGCATGTCTAAGCTGTGACACTGTGTCTGTGGTGTACCAGTCAGGTGTTTTGCTAAAGATAATTTGTAATGCTACTCAATCTTCACATTTTCACCTTTTTGTACCTTAATAAAAGGGATTGCAAAAATAGCAGTTCAGTAAAGTAATCAGATAATTATTATTTAAGTTTTAGCATTGTGCAATAATCTAAGTAGAAGTCATTGCAGACATTATACGTAGAACTAAGATCCAGTTATCATAATATAAAAAGTACTATGTTTAATTTCAGAAAGCCATACTTCAAACAGTTATGACAATGTATACAAGAAATAAACTAATGTGAGTTTCTAAATTTGGAGATGATTGAGAAGCAACACATACAGTATATTTAAGACTCTGCTATGTACCATGATGCCTAAAGCAAAGTAGCAGTACTACCTCCGAGTTCCAAAGACCTGGATTTAATCCATATTCTCTGTTGTTTTCTATCTTTATCCCAAAGACATAAGTGTTAGATTAATTGATCCATGTAATTATGTGGTGTCTGATTCTGTGAGTTTGTGAGTGTGCTTTGTGATGAAGTGGCACTTTTTGCAGAGCTGAATCCTGCTTTCAGTATTACTGGAATAGGTTCCAGCTCATTGAGACCCTAAATTGGATGATTATGGTTTGAAAATGAATGGATAGACAGGTAAGGTACAATGCAAAAATATTCCGTCCATCAGTCCATCCATCTTCCTAATGTGCTAATCCAGGTCAGGGGTGTAGGGAAGCTAGAGCATACCACAGCATGCAAAGCAGAAATAACACCTTGACGGGGCGGCAGTTTATGAGAGTGTGAACACACATAAACACACACCACCACACCTCCATCAGGAGCCAGATCACCATCGCCACTCCACCTATCCTACGTGCCTTTGGACTGTGGAAGGAAAATGGAGTACCCGAAGGAAATCTGCACAGACACAGGTAGAACATATAAACTCCACAAAGGAAAAACCTGGGACACAAACCCTGTTCTCGTTTATTATTAGGCAGAAGTGCTACCATTGTGACACCCACCCAAATTATGTTAAACTAAAAGTTAGAAGCAATAGGGAGCATGCCAAGTCTCCTCAGTAAATATGTCTGTATATAGGAAAGGCGTGCTCTGTCTACACACGCCACAAGCAACCTACGGCCTAACCATAGGACATATGAATATATCAGCACAGCTGGAGAATGACAAATCAGAAATTCCAAAAGGCAGCAGGAGAAAATGAGTGTTAATAATGCAAGGTAACCCAAAGTGGCTTTCAATATTGGAGAAGTAAGTGAAAGATTATCTTACAGACAGACAGACAGACCTCAGTACGAGCGTCTCGGGAACTGCAGGTCTGATATTGTGGTCAGCAACACAGGAGCGCCGCAGGGGACTGTACTTTCTCTGGTGCTGTTCAACCTATATACATCAGACTTCCAGTATGACTCGGAGTCCTGCCACGTGCAAAGGGTCGCTGATGACACTGCTATCGTGGGCTGCATCAGGAGCGGGCAGGAGGAGGAGTACAGGAAGCTAATCAAAGACTTTGTTAAATGGTGTGACTCAAACCTCTTACACCTGAATACCAGCAAGAAAAAGGAACTGGTGGTGGATTTTAGGAGGCCCAGGCCCCTCATGGACCCCATGATCATCAGAGGTGACTGTGTGCAGAGGGAAAAGACCTATAAATACCTGGGAGTGCAGCTGGATGACAATTTGGACTGGTCTGCCAATACTGATGCTCTGTGTAAGAAAGGTCAGAGCCGCCTCCACACTCCTCTTGCTTCGTCCTACTTCCACCCGACTCCAGCCTCGAATGAATGGAGACGGCCCCTTTTATAGACGACCCGGATGAGCACCTGGTGTTCCCGGCATTCCTTCTCTGACCACGCCCAGCGTGGCGGAAGTGTCGGCTGTCCTCCCGGCTGCTCTCGGGCATCCTCCAAAGTCTTCCCCCAGCACTTCCTGGTGTGGCGGGAGTGCTGGGAAACAAGTCCCAAGGCATTGGGGCGCTCCTGGCGGTGACCACGGGCTCCTACAGGAAGGGCTTCCATGCCCTTGACCCGTGGCCCCCAAAGCAACCCGGAAGGCAAACCCCACGTGATCCAGGCAGGGCTCTGACCCTCTTCCGGTCCCTCCTGGCGTCCCGGCCGGGTCATGGCCCCTGGCATCCCTAACACTATACTTCCTTAGAAGGTTGGCGTCCTTCAACATCTGCAATAAGATGCTGCAGATGTTCTACCAGACGGTTGTGGCGAGTGCCCTCTTCTACGTGGTGGTGTGCTGGGGAGGCAGCATAAAGAAGAAGGACGTCTCATGCCTGGACAAACTTGTTAAGAAGGCAGACTCTATTGTAAGAATGAAGCTGGACAGTTTAACATCTGTAGCAGAGCGTTCTTAGGTTCTTAGATCATGTCATTCTACTCTCTTTTGTTCTCTTTTTATATTCAGTTAGTTTGTCATTCATTTCTGACTATCCATTATCTCTTTGGCTTTTCATGTTATAGTTGTTATGAATTATTTTTACATAAAATATAGAATGGAATTATTGTTATATTTCATTTCTTCTTGTTTATTATCACTGAGGTTTTGAATGATTGAGAATTTGTATCTACGAGTGGTTGTTTATATTGACAGGCTTTTGAATGGCTTAAAATTATTATATATCATCATTTATGCCATGTTTACTCTCTAGGAATGCCACCATTTGGTGTTTCTTTGCCTTGGTTATAACTCCACAGTGGTTGCGTGACATCTCGTATGCTATGGGATTAAAGGTTATCCGTCCACCCTGATACTATCTGAGATTGTGCATATCCTAAAAACGTTGCTTGTGTCTATTTTCCTAATCATTTTTCTGGTAAAAGAAAGCTTTTGTTATGTTTCTATAAATATTAATTTCTGGTTTATATAATGGGGTTAGATGATAGTTCTTTAAATTCCTAGATAAAATTTTGCTTTGACTATAGACCATGTGTAATTTTCCAGCCCTTTATTCCTTCCTCCTGTGCTGACTCTTTATTCAAAGTTATTTTGGTTTTGCTATATTGGATTTTGTATTTTTGTCTTAACTAATATTTTTTTCTGTTTCTTTTTGTGCCTTTTGGTTTTGGTGTTTAGTTCTTGAAGCAATTTTTTGTTGTTGTATTTGAATTAAGGGCAAATTTAGATTTTTCATCATTTTTAAATAAAAAAAACAACTTTATTTACTATTATTTTCCTTTTATGGTTAGGGATTTTACTGATGGTACCCTCACAAAATTGGGATTTAATTCACAACAGACTGTGGAGGAGAGAGTGAAAAAGGCAGATCAAATCCCAAAAGTTGGGGTGCCAACCGGGCCAGCTCTACTTAATCAGACCGTGGGGGGTTTACGTGGATTACTCATTTAACTGAATGAAATTGTTGACGATTTGCCATGATCCTGGATATGTCGGTTTTTCAAAACTCTTGCTGGATGTGTTTTCATAGCAGCACATCCAAATCCTCAAACCTTCTCGGAGCAGGTTTGTTCTATGTAAACAAGGATTAGCTCACACACTTAATCAGTTTCCGTGCATGGAATTCATTCAGTCATGGCTTAACCGTTCATGAATGAGCAACCATTTGATATCGGTGCGCAAATTATAAGAAGAGAATTTCATATAGAGAGGGTTTTGCACGATCGGCAAGATCCTTTATTGCTCCTGGAGGAAATTCTTTTTGAAAAATACCACTTTGGCCGAGGGCGAATATTGTACCTAAAAGATTTATTAGCACCTTATATTTGAAGTCAAACTAGGCAAAGTCAGGCTCTCACAAGCACACAGACAGTATGCATTGCTTTGAGGTTTTTTGCAAGTGGCACTTTTTTATATACTGTAGGCGAGGCAGAAAATCTATCTAAAAGTGCAGTTTGCCAGGCAATTCGTCTGTTTAGTTAGCTCTGAAATATTTCCTTCGGGTTTTCATAGTGTTTCCTGTTTCCTGCGTGTGCAGACAATAAAAGAGGCTTTTCGTGCCATTGCTGGTACACAGGCAAAAACACCCACAGTTCCGTAAAGAATCTCACAATCTGCCTAACATTCTCATTACCCAGGATTTCCAAATGTGATCGGGACACACAGGACTGATCAGAGTGGAGTTTGATCAAACATTATTTGGTAAATGTACCTCTCCTCCTGATGAATAATCAGACACAGTGTCTTCATCAAATATTTGACCTTCGTCAATATCTTGTTGGTCAGACACAAGTTCTAGGGATATGACATTCCCTGCAATTGACCCAACAAAAAAGAGGGCTATATGGAACAAACCTATGGCACACAGGACAAATATATGCAATGACCATCAATTACCTGAAATGAAGTGACCACTGCATCCTGCCACTGGTTCTGAGAAGGAGCTTCCCCCTGGAATGCCCTCAGAAACAGGGCAATGGGCATTTTGCTGAAAAGCCAACTCTTCTGCAGGGGTTAGGTCTGGACCGCGTGGACCACCACCTGTTTTTTGCTTGTCTGCCTTCTTATTAACTTTAAAATTAATGTTTTTTATATTATATATGATTCATTATGTCAACAATTCTTTAAATAGTTATATACCAATATTTACCAGTTTGAAGTATATTCTTGTACTTCACTTTAAATTGTTCCCATGTTCTCCTTGTGCTCACGTTTGATCTTTAATTATGACATATTAAATAATTAATCTGCCACATACGAAATGAAACGCTGCATTCAGTAAGTACAATGCACAATACTTAGAGTTTAATTTGTCAGCCACTTTTGCCAGCCGTCTTTTCTGGTTTGGGCTGCTTTTGCAGTGTTACCCTTTGTGCATATTAAATCTTGAAATTCTTCATATCCTTCGAGTAAAAGATCCTGCTCCGCTTGTGTGAAAAAATGCGGCCATTCTTTCGTCATTTTGTTGCAGCCAATCAAAGACTTGCTGATCATGTTTTCTAGACTCAATATATATGGGCTTTTCAATCGGCGCGGTGGCACACATTCATCTCGGATGATTAGATCCAGCTAGACTAATCTACTACACGGCTGCATTTGAAAAACCAACTTATCCCGCATAAGTTTCACCGGCATTAACTCATCCAAGATGAGGCATCTGATCTCGGATGATTTAAGTGATGTATGGAAAATACCCCCCAGGAAGCAAAGCAAAAGCTGCTTGATGATGTTTACAACAACAACAACATGTATTTATATAGTATGTTTTCATACAAATTATGTATCTCAAAGTGCTTTACAAGATGAAGAAAAAAGAAAAATATAAAAATAAGCTTAGGCTATACTAAGTAACACAGAATAAAATAAGGTCAGGTGGCCAGGGAAGACAGAAAGGACAAAAAAAATTTCAGAGGGCTGGAGAAAAAAAACAAAATCTGCAGGGGTTCTGAGGCCACAAGGCCGCCCTGCCCTCCTCTATCTAACATAAATGATCTAAATCAGTCCTCATGGTTTTCAGGCTTCACATGTATGAATTAGACGATGATGATCATGTGGACCTCTGGCCTTCAATCCAAACAATGTAGGGTCTGTACGGTGCTTTGATCAGGTGGTGGCGGCGCAGATTGCCACCACAGAAAACTGGAAAAAGAACAACAGAGAAAGTAGGGGTTAGTAAGGATTGTGGAGCCATGAATAAAAATTATAATGAAATGCATATACAGAATATCAGAGTTATACAAGAATGAAGCTATAAGAAAGTGATATTAAAATAATGGGTTTTTAGTAGTTTTTTAAAATGTTCCGCCATATTAACCTTGCGCATTTCTATTGGCATGCTATTCCAGATTTCAGGTGCATGACAGCAGAAGGTTGCCTCACCACTTCTTTTAAGTTTAGCTCTTGGAATTATAAGCAGACACTCATTTGAAGATCTAAGGTTACGATTTGAACTTTAAGGTGAAAGACATTCTGAAATATAGTATGGAGCGAGATTATTTAAGGCATTCTGCATTAGTAGTAATCAATTGATGTCTTAATTGGGTAGTCCTGCGAGGAGTGCATTACAGTAATCTAGTCAACTGAAAACAAAAGCATGAAATAAGTTTTAAGCATCTTGCAAAGTTATAAGGAATCTAATTTTGCTATATTTCTTAAGTGAAAAAATGCTGTCCTAGTGATATAATTAATATGTGATTTAAAATTCAGGTCAGAATCAATAGTTACCCCTAAATTCTTTACCTCTGTCTTGACTTTTAAGCCTAATGCATTAAGTTTATTGCTAATATCCTCATTATATCCGTTTTTGCCAATCACTAAGATTTCTGTTACTGTTGGGTTTAAATTGGGTTGGGTTTAAATATAAAGAAAGCAGGCAATTGACTCACACTCACCCTCTAGCAGCATTAAACAAAATGTCATCAGGCTTTGGGGGAGCTCCAATCTGTCAGACATTCATTATAAATGTGACGCCACATTCTGAGAACATCTCCTTTTATATCCTTTGGGCTGGAAGGGGCAGGACCTTCTAAGGCTCTGTTGCCCTCAATGGGTGGCTTCTCAGTACTGTTAGGGAAAAAGGAGACAAGACTGTTAGCAACAGAGGCCCCTTTTGCTCTGGGGTGATACCAGAGCCTGGATCATTGAGTGATAAGAGGCAAACTGGAATACTCACTGAAAAAAACAACAAATATGAAGAGAACCTACAATCTCTGCATAGACAGCAACTGGCACAGGAGTTCAACCCAGTATGATGAATCCATCATGTAGTAGAGCTATGTACTGTGCCACTGTACTGTGTCTACTTAAAGATGTACAGTATATAGTATACTGTATATGTAAACTTTTTTCAGAAATCACTAAACATTGGAGAAATATCAAAAGAGGATAATCTTAGAAATGACATCTCATTAAATAGAAAAACTGACCATGCTGATTCACGTTTGTGTTAGTCAGTTGCAATAATGATTATAATGGACAAATGAACTGAAACAATTACTGTATATATATAAAAAAAACTAAAAGATACACAAGTCTAACAAACTTATTAGACAGTATGTGTGATTTGAGATGTGGCTTCAATAAACTGTTGGGTTTTTATGAGGAAATTACCGAAGTATTCGATATTAGTAGTGTGGAATATTGTTTATAATAAAAAAAAACTTTTAGAGTGTTGTCATCATATTACATGAGGCTGAAATTCAGGGAATAGTGTTCAAAAGATTGAAAACAACATAATATTTTGCATGGAACGTTTTCAAAATTAGATGATTTCATAAATGGGGTTTAGCAGAGACTGCTGCTTTTTAATAATTCATATAAATTATTTACAAAAAGTGCTTAACAAATAAGTTAGTTAAACTTGCAAACAATGCTAAACTACATAAATTAGCCGACACCATAGGATTAGCAGAGATAGAGTCATATATGAGCTCCTATGTGGTAAATGAAATTTAATGTAAATAAAGATACATCTTTACACATGGGTAATAAAAGTACTGCACAATAGAACAGTGTAGAGAGTATTATGGAAATGTCACATCAGCAGAAATTCAAAAACTATGATATGCTGAATGACTTTGCCCTTTTCATATTCACGTTTTTTCTATAAAACCTTGCTTTTTGACTTTTTTTGCATTATGTTTGCATTATTTTTTCAAATTGTAATTTCTTCATTTCATTTTCTTTGCTTATCATAGTTTTCCACTTAGCAGTGCTGCATTGTACTCCCCATCTCTTATGTGAACTCTAATTCTGGTATTTTCACCCTAGCATTTGGAGGATTTTTGCAAGCTCTTGGGCTGCTATTTTAGAATGTTTCTTCACAGCTCTAATTATGATTATGCCATAATTTGCTGTCACCTTCCTGGGATGACTTGATCACTGGAAACTGCTAACTATTTCTGTAGTCTCCTTTTTATAAAACTGGATATACTGTAGATCTTTTTAAGATTAGCAATTTATATGCGGCTATTATACTTAAATGTGGCACACAGTATTCCAGTACAGAAAGCAACGGTATCCACACTGGTTTTCTTGCCCTATTTCTGAGATGCATATGTTAGGATAACTTCCATTTCCAAACTGGCCAAATTTGTATAAGTGTATGGGATTGGGCTATCTTTAAGGATTGGTCCCTGCTTTGTGGCCATTGCATTTGGTACACGGTTCAACTCGCTACAACTCTTTAATGGAAAAAGGTTAAGTAAAAATATGAACAGATAATTCATCATCATCTTTTTTGGTTTAACTAACATTTTCCATGTTTCAAAATCTTTTCCCTTCACTCTGAACAGTCCTGAAAATTCTTTGATTTAAGACCTATTCTTTTCATATTAAAATATTGACTTCCAACTATGAGACCTCTTCCTTGGCTTCAAATTCTGTACCTCCATCTTGATTCACCATTTTATCCCATCATCATGTGTCGTTCACTCCACATGCTCCAACCACCTTAGTCTCTTTCTCCTAATAACAACAACTATTGTCTACCCATCAGGTCTTCTTCTTATCTTCACATTCATCTTCCTCTCACTTTGTGACACTCCAAATATCCAACTGATCATTCTCTTATCTTCTTTTTCTAAGTTTGCTTGATGCTCCACTTTCTTCAGCAATGTCTCACATTCCAACTGAAAATAATACACATAACACACAACTCAATGGAATTTTTCTTCACACCTTTCACCGTAGTTATCACTGCTTTATATGCACTTTTATCTTCACTTGATGTGCCATCTAAGTAGCAGAATTTCCACCCCTTCTCCTAAAAATACCCCAATGTTGATACCTAAACCTTTACACTTTACTACATCAACATTCTGCACCACTCTTGCATACTTTCTACAAACAAAAGTCACACTTATCTCCTGCAGACCACCCTTGACACTGTTACATCTTTCAGGCACCCAAATCCAACAAACCGTTCAATAGATTAGGATTCTCCTAAAACCTTTACCACTCATGTTCAACGGCCATGCACCCTCTCCAAGTACTTTTGCCCCTTTGTTTCCAGCCATCACCTTGAGGTCTTTCAGTTTCAGCCCAGTTATCTATGTTATCTTCTCTTTCAATTCCACTTCACTTTTAGCCTTCAAAACAAGATCATTAGCATTCAAGAACTCCCATGGCAATCCTTTGCTTATTTCTCTGGTCACCTTCATTATCACTAACACAAAAACCTGACTCAAATTAGATATCAGGTAAAGATCACCTTCAGTGAAACTTTCACTATGTGATATGAGTAAGAAGAGTTTTAATTCATGGACATTTTTCTGTTGTTTGCTGTTGCTCAGCTTTGGTTCCCAATGATATCCATTGTATCATAAAATTTGTTACCTTTTTTTCTCCATGAAAACATGACATTAACATTTTTCTCTCCCGTTACTATGAACAACACAAAGTGAATAACAGATTAACAAAATTGGCATGTTTGGGTGAATTATCCCTTTTATACTATGTTAGCATCTCACAAAGCACTAAACTCCAGCATCTTCAGGACACCTGCCATAACTATGACTTGGAGACCTTATAATAATGGCCTTCTTACAGTTTCAATACCTAACTATGCAAGTTTTTATTAATGTTCGTTTAGTTTTTTAGTACTATCCTCTTTGGTTTACTGTTAAACTTCAATTGGAACTGAAAAAATTCTCTAACATTTTAGACTTGCTAGTACTGAAAATTTTTAATTGACTTTTTCGTCCCCAGCACACTAAGCAGATGCATCTGTCCTTTCAATTAGACCTTAATGTTGATTGACACCTTTGCATAATTATTTAATTCTTCCATGTTCTGAAGACGATGTGTAGACAGTACAGAGAGTCTTAACATTTCTTTGTGTTTGATTAGGCTTTTAATGAATCCCATTCCTTTCTATTGCTTTGCATCTCTACCTCTTTAAACTAAGACAAGTGACAAGTATAACTTTGTAGAACCCTCTGGCTGCTTTCTCCTTTTGAATGAGCACAGGTTGCTATAACATAATGTTTTTTTCAGACTAGAATAACCTAACTAAAGTGGCACAGTGCTACCATGGGACAGGTAAACAGTATACTTTAAAAGCACTGCATCTGGGTCAGTGGTCTGAAGTAAGAGAAGCTATGGATGAACCAAATGACAGCTTTGCTGGTACACAGAAAATGAGGGTACCAGTTCTTAACTAATGGCGTGGAAAACACAAGAAATCTCTCTAAAACATAGATATTCATAGTGAAGCTACAGATACAGTATCTCTTTTGTTAGTACAATAGATGAAATGAGACAACCAAGGTCCTTTACTTTACAAAATCTTTGCTGAAACAATTCCATCTGCCAAAGATGTGTATTTATTGTAAGTAAGTATTTATATCGACAGTATTTCATAATATATTATTGCATTAAAAGAGGTATTTGAGATGCAAAGCTGCATCATAATTTAAGAATGTTAGTCAACAATAACAAAGTCAAACCAAACCTCAGAATTAGAAACAGACAAAGGTGATGCACCTGTAATCCTTAGCTTGATTTTATTTAATTTTAGAAAGAAGTGAAAAGTTTTTCTTTTTTCTTTTAAATTCCAGACAAGTCACACATCTGCTTCCTGATTTTTAATGAAATGGTGTTAAAGTGCCCCCAAGGCAATTACAAAGTATTTCTAGTAATAGCACAGTAACCCAATGATATGTTAATTATGTGACAGCAGTAAGAAATAGGAATCAATATAAAAAAAAATAATTTTTACAAAACAAAATTGTTAAAATATAATAACATGTAAAAATTACCAAGAATGACCAGAATCTTATTGAATCAGATTTGGGACAACATAGTGTGAGCTTGAGGTCTGAATTACCTGTAATTTACCTAGGACTTGATTTTTTGGAGCAGGTGGCTGAGGAATAAAAATTTGGGACTGGAATAATTTGAGCCTTTAAAAAATGTTTCTTTTTCTTTTTTTTTAGTTTTTGCTTAAATGTCATAGAGGTGATATAAACACACTGCACTGATTTACGCAGTGTGACAAGTGCCTTCACAGAGCAGCCAATTACAGCGCAGATGCAAACAGCAGTAAACGTTCCTGTCACTCCAGAGGCTATACTTAGATTACGGCAAAAATGCGTGTTGGCTGAGGGCGCTAAAATGAATATCAATAATGTTGAAAGAGCTTTTAAAAATGGTGAAAGCCATTAAATTATCCAAAAGAAAACTGGACACATGCCAATCATTTTCTGTGGTGGATGATGGGAAAGCATACCGCATGCTGCTTGTTTTCAGTGACACAAGTTTAAAAGTTTTACCATACAACAGCCATAAGTCATGCACCTCAGGTCTAAAGTTTCACCCAAGCACAGCTGAAGTTTACAAACACAAAAGTATCAGGTGTCCTAAGAAATCAAGCATCCAAAAATTGTGTGAATTTTATTGGTCAGAATATTGTACCATATTACCAGTGTTTCATAAAGGTCTAATTGAATTTACATTGCAATGTGCTGGTGCAGCAGTCAGAATTGGCAAATTTGATTATTGCCACTTCTCCTCAACAATATCATGTGAGTGAAAGTGAGAGGTCGCACAAGTTAATGGCAGGAGTCGTCAATGAAATCACACCTATCTTAAAAAAGTACACATGTGCTGATCACTGGACAAAAATTAGTAACCTGTGGCTAAATTGTACGTAATAACATGTAACTCTTCTGTGAGACAGAAAAACAGCTGCTATTCGGTTTGGAATAGTGGCCACCAGTTTCTGGATGTAGATGACATCAATTTTCATCTAACCTTCTAGCGCCAAATCCGATATTTCAGACAGATTGAACAGATGGCTCTGTCAGCTTTTCACTCATTGCTCCAAGTAGTCACACAGATCTTCTATCTTCTATCTTCTACCAGGCCTGTCAGGATGCAAGGATGCTTCAGATTGTTCTTTGTGCCAATCACCCAGAGTTCCAGCCCTGTACACTAGACAATTAAGTGTTATAAGACTGGATCTTCCATTTTGTTTTCACCCTGGATATGAAGCATAAAATGTTATACATGGTTGTCTAGAAGCCAAGTGTAGCCCTTCTTGGTCAAGTGCATTGAAAGTTCAGCCAAAGGACATACACTATTTCCTTATTAGAGAAACACTCTCAGAACATCAGAAAACCACCTCCCGCATGAACATCACCTTGCACACAATCCTCAAGGAAGGCTTCATGCAGTTTACAATGTACTTGTCACCCACATAGATTGAACACAAGCAAATAATCAGACCAAATAACACATTTCTAGGCATCAACAGTCCAGTCTTTGTTGTTTCATGCCCACTGTAACTGTGCAGCTTTGTGAATAGCTATTATCAAGGGCCTCTTCTGCAGTAGTTTGTTTCAGATATCCATAGTGTGTAGCTCCCTTCTGAGTGTTCATTGGGAAATGACTTGTTTGTTTCCTGTATTCTATGCCCTTTGACACAGCTGATCACAATAACCCCTTTTCACCAATCATTCACGTCTTTTGTGCAACCCATTTTTCTCAGAGATAACTTAACACACGTGGCACATTACTACTCCTCATCACTTTACAAACCTCATAGCAAATTGGGGTCAACTATGTTGATGTCACCTCTTACGTGCATTGACATAATTTTTGTTTAGCAAGCTACTATACTATGAGAGCTACATGGGAGACAGCTTACGTGCTTGAATAACTGTAATGATCAATCAAGCCAGGAGATGGTGCTGTTCTCTAACACTCTTTTTCTTTCTCCCTCTGGAGACCACCTGAGCGACTGTCCCACTGATAATATCATTTCTGGTTCCGGTCCCCCTGGACCCGCCCATCCTGTCAACCGACTATTTAACTGACATTTTGTACTCAATGATCAGTTCCTGCACATTGAGCTCTGTCTGTAAAGACTAAATTGACTAAACTTGCTTCAAGTATATGGGGTTACCGCCGTGGAAACCCCAACTCTTTACCTTGTCCTGTGTCTTTTATTTTACAGTGGTGTAGTTAGCAGGATTTATTGCTATAATGTCAGAACAGCAATACCATAATGCTATTATCGCCACTATCACTGCAGGGATCCAGTCCCTCCGGGTCCAGAATTGGGAACAAAGGACGCAGCTCACCAAGGTTGAGGCGGGGAGATAGACATGTGTGGCTGTCCACTAGGGGCAGTCGTGAGCACCATCACAGGTATTGTTTGCTTATTTTACTGTATATATATATATATATATATACACACACACACACACACATGAGTAGGGAGCAGCCAACTGGCTCAAAGGAACACGATAATTCACAGAAAATGGGTTTGGAACAGAGTACTAACACCCCTCTCTTTTATTCAGCAGGAAAACAGACGAGTAAACAAACCTTTACAAAGACCCACACTCACTGTCCCTTCTGTGTTTTCAACAACCACTACCTCCCTTCTGTCCCGTTCTGATGACATCACTTCAAGCTTTCTGGATTTTTCCATCATACCCGTTGTATACAATTTTTTGTCCGTCTCTTATATCAATCCGACTGTTTCACTAATACACTGTCCTAGTTGTAATTCAATGTTTGAATGTACGAGTCTGAGCAAGACTATTGGACCTTTGGACCAGAGGAAGGCAAAACCCCAAAACTTTGTGAGAGTGTTGTCTCTTTCTTATATCTTTACAATATATATATATTGTGGCAGAAGGACCAGGGAAAAGAACATATTTAGAGTATTGCCTTCCCTGGAGGAATAGATGTCAGCCCCTCTGGGTTGCAGTGGTGCCTCCCACATGGCTCCATGGGAGTTGGACTTTGGTTCAGCCCTTTTGGGTTCCATGGGCACCAACAAGGGGGAGCTAGAGGTACTGTTGAGCCCTGTGTGGCAGCACTTCTGCCATACCCGTTAGTGTTGCTGGAAGAAGGTTGACAAGCACCTGGAGCAGCTGGAGCACTTCACACTGGAGCCAGCAGCCACTACTCCAAGAGCCAGAGTCAGGAAGAGGTGGACAGAGCTTACTGGGGGAGAGAGAAAGAAGAAGGAAAGAAAGTGTTTTGTGATGTGAACTGTGCTGTGTAGGTGGAAAATTGGGGAAGGCATTTCCTACAAAGAAAAAATAAATCATGTGCTGAACTTGTGTCCTGCATCTGTCTGTGTCAGGTTTTGGTGACAGGAGCACCCTCCGCAGGCTACAATATATATGTACTTATCTCTAAAATGTATTTTTGCAAAATAATTTAAGCTCCACTTCTTAAATGTGAGTGACAATATTTAGTCCATACTGCTACAGAAACTGAGACATTTTGGTTCCACTCTTAGCACAAAAACAGCCATGGCTTCCCAATGGGGGTTTAAAAGACTTAACTGTAGTACCCATATATTAAATGTACATTCTGTTCAGCAATGATGAAAGGGCACCTGAGGTCACTCATCTAGTGAATGCAAGAAAAAAAATGTTCACTTATTTTAAACCCTGTGGTTAGATCAGCAAGCTGAAAAGGATCCCTAAAGCAATCTGTTTTAAATTAATTTTCTCATGAATATGTGGAGCAGGACAAAACTTAGGAATCATAGATAAGTGAGCATGCAGTACACAACTTGTTATGCTGCAGACTGGAGTAGTTGGGAATGAGGCAAAAACGTTTAGAGAGAATGTGGGAGAGGTCTTAAAAAATCAGTCATGTGGAGGCTACTACAGTGAGCCAAACAGAACCTGGTGGAAGAAAAGCTGAACAGTAGTATATGTTAAATGGAAAGGTACAGTTTAAACATATTGCTGTTGTATGAAGGGTGTTTTAGTGGAAAATGTTACAAAGGAATAGGAACTAAACTAAATTACAAAGACTTGAAGAATGACACAATTATAAGTTATAAAAAATGAAACATAGATCAAGTCAAAAGAATAGCCGTACCAGTAGACATGCCAGCATCAGCACATAAGGCTAATGAAGCAGAGGAATATTTAGCAGTAAACTGAGAAGGTAATCAATGCAGGAAAAGCAAATGAGAAACATTTAGTGGTAGGAGACTAAGTGAAAAGCAGAAAAGTGATTAAGGTTCATATGAAGGAAGGCAAGAGAACAAAAATGCCTGGTATATGGATGGCAACAAATGTGCCATAGATTTTTTCTGATTCTCACTTTGGTCTTGTCTTTCATTTGTTGCCTAATTTTGACCTTGTCTATTTTCTTATCTTTCTGGGAGCTGTTTATTATGCAGCAATTATGTGAGAGAAGGAATGGGGGAATCACACCAGGACAAGCTCTAGCATTATGTCTTACACTCCAAGTGAATGCCTGTAGTGTCTGATCAGATTGAAGTATTCTGGATTTTGGCCTTTTTCTTAATTATACCTCTGATTGGCAAATCCATTCTTTTTATCATTGTCTTTGTGTTCCTCACTCTGTGTATGATTTTGGATTATTCTACTTTAATCTTTATGACTCATATTGTTTTATTTCTGCCATTACTTCTGGTTCTGTCTTAACCTTGCATGGCATTTCATGTTAATGACATTAAAAACATACACATCAGGTATGTGTTGCCATGCCACATGCAACATTCCTACTTGCATTTGACATCAAACATAAAATCTTACAAATCTGAGCTGTACAAGCTGTTTATCTGATGGGATGGCAGTCTTATGTTTATTTTGGCTGAGCAATTTTGTTTGCTGTATCTCCATCACTACAGTTGTGGCCAAAAGTTTTGAGAATGACACAAATATTAATTTTCACAAAGTTTGCCGCCTCAGTTTTTATGATGGCAATTTGCATATACTCCAGAATGTTACGAAGAGTGATCAGATGAATTACAATTAATTGCAAAGTCCCTTATTGCCATGAAAATGAACTTAATCCCAAAAACACATTTCCACTGCTGGTTGTGTAGAAGGTTTCAGGGTTCCCAAGAAACTCCAACAAGCGCCAGGACCATCTCCTAAAGTTGATTCATCTGCGCGATTGGGGCTCAGTGCAGAGCTTGCTCAGTAATGGCAGCAGGCAAGTGTGGGTGCATCTGCACGTACAGTGAGGTGAAGACTTTTGGAGGATGGTCTGGTGTCAAGAAGGACAGCAAAGAAGCCACTTCTGTCCAAGAAAAACTTCAGGGAAAGACTTATATTTTGCAAAAGGTACAGGGATTGAACTGCTGAGGACTAGGGTAAAGTCATTTTCTCTGATGAATCCCCTTAATGATTCTTTGAGGCATTCAGAAAAAAAGATTGTCCAGAGAAGAAAAGGTGAGTGCTACCATCAGTCCTGTGTCATGCCAACAGTAAAGCATCCTGAGACCATTCATGTGTGGGGTTGCTTCTCAGCCAAGGGAGTGGGCTCACTCACAATTTTGCCTAAGAACACAGCCATGAAGAAAGAATGGTACCAAAACATCCTCCAAGAGCAACTTCTCCAAAACCATCAAAGAACAGTTTGATGATGAACACTGCCTTTTTCAGCATGATGGAGCATCGTGCCATAAGGCAAAAGTGGTAACTAAGTGGCTTGGGGAACAAAACATTGAAATTTTGGGTCCATGACCAAGAAACTACCCAGACCTTAATCCCATTGAGAACTTGTGGTCAATCCTCAAGAGCTGGGTGGACAAACAAAAACCCACAAACTCTGATAAACTCCAAGCATTGATTATGCAAGAATGGGCAGCCATTTGTCAGGATTTGGCCCAGAAGTTGATTGACAGCATGCCAGGGTGAATTGCAGAGGTCTTGAAAAAGAAGTGCCACCACTGTAAATATTGACTCTTTGCATAAACTTAATGTAATTGTCAATAAAAGCCTTTGAAACTTATGAAATGCTTGTAAATATACTTCAATATACCAAAGATATATCCGACAAAAAGATCTAAAAACACTGAAGCAGCAAACTTTGTGAAAACCAATATTTGTGTCATTCTCAAAAGTTTTGGCCACGACTGTAGACCTACATTTTTTAAATATTATTATCTGTTTTTCTAACTTAGTATAAAAAGGAATTGCATTTGGGCAGGGTTATATTGCTTACTGCAGGATGGCTATTGTTGGTAATGTGTGAATTATAGGTCTTATTGTATCATCATCCCCCACCTATAAAAGATGGCTCTGCAGTATAATTAATATCATAGAGACAGTCACAACAAATCTTTCTTTAAAATTTTTTGAATTGGGGATCTTTTGGTACGTCTGGATATTTGGTTAATATTTTAAACTTTGAAAGTTATAATCTGGGGTCACGCACATGCGAGTAGGAGGACGTTGTATTGACCATGTGAGGATAATTCCATGCCAGGCCAGGGGGTAGCAGGGTGCGCTAAACCTTCTTCTGTTGTCTCCATAGGCCTGACGTGGGAAAACCTGTCTGACTCATCCCTGAGGATCTCACTTCTGGTCCCAGTGCCTGAAAATCCAAGCACATTTCTCCAGTTTTGATGTCACTACACTGGTTACTTGTGTCATTCAGAATAGTCTTTAAAATACTGCTTATGGTTTACAAAGCCTTAAATAATCTCACTCCATCTTATTTATCCGAGTGTCTGACATCTTATATTCCAAATCGTAACCTTAGATCTTCAAATGAGTGTGTGGTTAGAATTCCAAGAGCTAAACTTAAAAGAAGTGGTGAGGCGGCCTTCTGCTGTTATGCACCAAAAATCTGGAATAGCCTGCCAATAGGAATTTGCCAGGCTGATACGATGGAGCACTTTAAAAAACTGCTAAAAATACATTACTTTAACTTGGCTTTCTCATAACTTCATATTAATTTAATCCTGATGCTCTGCATATTCAATTATTTATCATTACTATTTATGGTGGCTCCAAAACCCGTACTAACCCCTACTCTCTCTTTTGTTCTTTTTCCGGTTTTCTGTGGTGGCGACCTGAGCCACCACCACCTAATCAAAGCACAACAATGTCCCTACATTGATGGATTAAAGGCCAGAAGTCCACGTGACCGTCATCATCAAGTCCTTCCATGAGAACCCTGAATACAATGAGCACTGATCATTTACGTACGTAGTACTAATGGGGGATTTTAATATACACATTGATGTGGAAATTGACACTTTTAGCAAATGTTTTACTTATTTGTTAAATTCAGTAGGATTTTGTCAGATTATCAAAGGTCCAACTCATAATCATAACCACGCATTAGATTTAATTATAACTTATAAAGTTGAAATTCAAAATTTAAATATTACTCCATTAAATGAAGTTATTTTCGATCACTACTTAATTACATTTGATTTAGTTCTGCCCTTGCCAACGCACTCACAGATTAAAACAAAGACAGTGCGACATCTAGATTGTAATTCTGCTTCAACATTTGTCGATATTTTTAGTAAGTCAAGTGTAATTGTGGAAAACCATTTAGATCAGCTAACATCACATTATAATGTGACCTTGAGAGATGCTCTGGACACAGTGGCTCCCCTTAAAACAAAAGTGATCAAAGCACATAGAAACTCTCCCTGGTTTAATGAAAACACTCGCTCTTAAATTGGAGTGTCTAAAACTGGAACGCAGATGGAGAACAACAAAGCTACATGTCTTTCAAATTGCATGGACAGAGAGTGTTAATAAATATAAAAAAGCCCTCTTTAAAGCTCGCTCAGAATACTATTCTACAATAATAGATAGCAATAATAAAAATCCTCGGGTACTGTTTAGAACAGTGGCTAAATTAACAAATGGGAATTCAGATCTACAGTGCAAAATACCAACAGACATTAGCAGTACAGACTTTATGAACTTCTTCAATGAGAAAATTAAAAATATAAGATCCCAGATCTCAGCATCACAGTACAAACCAAATACTAGCTTAGCAGACCCTGCCTCACATTGCATTCAGCACTTTAATAATTTTAATCCTGTAACTGAGCAGGAAGTCTTAACTTTAATTTCTAAAATGAAGCCCACTACTTGTTCTCTAGATCCAGTGCCAACAAAACTAGTAAAAAGTGCTATGGATGTTCTTGCAGTGCATATTCTAAACATTATCAATAGTTCATTATTGCATGGCACAGTACCTGATGCACTAAAAGTGTCAGTCATTAAACCATTACTTAAAAAGTCAGACCTAGACCCACACATACTAAATAATTATAGGCCTATTTCAAATTTACCTTTCTCTCTAAAATACTAGAAAAGTAGTCCAATCAGCTTCAGTCACACCTTACGCATTACAATTTATTTGAGAAATTCCAGTCTGGTTTCCACACTGGTCATAGTACAGAAACGGCACTAACGGGTTGTAAATGACATTCTGATATCCTCTGATGAAGGAAACTCCACTGTAATTATGTTGTTAGACTTAAGTGCAGCATTTGACACCATTGACCATTCTATTTTACTGCACAGGCTAGAAAATGATGTTGGGCTTACAGGCACCGTGCTTGGTTTAGTTCTTATTTATCAAATCGATTCCAATATGTACAGAAATGTGCTGACAGTACTCCATCATTATACACAGAAGTTCAATATGGTGTCCGCAGGGCTCAGTACTGGGACCTTTACTGTTTTCACTTTACATGCTTCCACTGGGATCTATCATTAGGAAACATAATGTTAATTTTCACTTGTATGCAGATGACACCCAGTTATACCTTTCATTTAAATCAAATGAAGTTTCTCCGATGTTGTCTTTAATTAGTTGTGTTAGTGAATTAAAGGACTGGATGGATGAGAACTACTTGTCTTTAAATACAGATAAAACAGAGATGTTAATTGTTGGAGGGAATGATGCTGATCACAACAATATTTGTCATTTTAACTCAGTTGGAATCACATTAATTTTACTGAATCAGCCCAATCTAGGAGTTCTCTTTGACTCTAGCATGTCATTTAAAGCACACATTGCAAAGCTGTCCAAATCATGTTTCTTCCATCTTAAAAATGTTAGGAAATTAAGGCGCTTTCTAAATAAACAGGATTCTGAGAAATTAATTCATGCATTTATTTCTAGTAGGATTGACTACTGCAATGCGGTGTTCACTGGATGTTCAAACTGTTCTTTATACAGCCTCCAGTTAATCCAAAATGCTGCTGCAAGAATTATTACAAGAACAAGAAAATACAAACACATAACTCCAGTTCTTAAATCCTTACACTGGCTCCCGTTAAGTTTAGGGCAGATTTCAAAATCCTCCTTTTAACATATAAAGCATTAAATGGCCAAGGTCCGGCTTACTTGTCCTGAACTTATCATGACTTACAAACCAGAGCACATTAAGATCTCAAGATGCCAGTCTGCTTATGATTCAAAGGATTAATAAAATAACCGTGTGAGGTCGAGCTTTTAGTTACAAGGCCCCTCAACTGTGCAATGGTCTGCCTGCTACAATAAGTTTTTAAATACCGGCTGAAGACTCACTACTTCAGTTTAACATATCCTGACTAGAGCTGCTGATTTACTGTAAATACTGCATCTCTGTTGTCTGTCATTAGCACTAAAACATAAGTAACATGATAGTTATAATTTGATACTAACCCTCACCTATTCTGTATCTCTTCTCGGTACCCAAACGTGGCACTTGGTGCCATGGCCCACCTGCCAAGTTGTTATGTGCTTATGGTAAAGTCATCCCTGAGGGAGGATCGCTGGAATCATGAGAAAGAGAGGTCCTTTCATCGGATTGGTTGGCCCAGCACTGTTTCAACTGTGGAATGGCCAAAAGGGGGAGGCAGCATGATGGATGAGGTCTCCAGGACTCTAAACATATCCAAATCACATTATGTGATATCATCCATTGTTAAATTCTGCTACGTACTTCTAAAAGTACTTCTTTTTTTTTATACTGTATTGAGGATTTGTTCTGTTCTGTGCATTGCATTGTATTGACCCCCTTCTCTTTAAACTGCCTTTCCCGAGGTTTCTTCCATTTTTTCCATACTGGGTTTTTTTTTTTGGGAGTTGTTCCTTGTCTTCTTAGAGAGTCAAGGCTGGGGGGCTGTCAAGAGGCAGGGCCTGTTAAAGCCCATTGCGGCACTCCTTGTGTGATTTTGAGCTATACAAAAATAAATTGTATTGTATTGTATTGTATTATGCTAGGTAGAATGCCTAGAGGGGGCTGGGCGGTCTCATGGCCTGGAACCACTGCAGATTTTATTTTTTCTCCACCCATCTGGAGTTTATTTTTTTTCTTTCCTCCCTGGCCATCGGACCTTACTTTTATTCTATGTTAATTAGTGTTCTCTGATTTTAATTCTTACTTTGTATTTTTTCTCTTTCTTCATCATGTAAAGCACTTTGAGACACATTATTTGTATGAAAATGTGCTATTTAAATTAATGTTGTTGTTGTTGAAAAAATGGCACTTCCGATTCCGGTGCCTAGGACAACATTACTTTCAGTCTTTTTAAAGCTGCCATTTTTACAATATGATTTCAGTTCGTTTTTGGACTCTATCAAAGACACTTATGTGCTATTTCAAAACCCATTGCAGTCAGGGACAATACAAGAGTGGCTGCCCCAAACTTTTATGAGTGTGTCAAGTCTGATCTTTTCACACTGGGTTTATTTCTAATTTTTCCTGACTTCTTTCTGTACTATTTCTGGTCTTTTTTAAAATAATATTTAAAATGTTATTAAATCGTTTAAAATATTTTCACATCATTCGTGACTCCATATTGGCTTTTTTATTGGTGCCCCAATTTTGTCTTCATTGATTCAACATTTCCATACATGAAAGACTAGAATTGTATGGTGCATGACATCACCACTGTGACAATGTGAAGGTCAAAGCTGTGCACTTCTTGGTTATCTGAGACTGGGAATAAAAACTGAAATCTTTGGGGTGTTGATTTTTCATTTGAACTTTCTGACTAAAGACTTACGTGTTTCGACTTTTTACGTAAAATTTGGATTGTTTTGTGCTTGATGGAAGATAGGATTTACTTTTAGTTCTGGAGTTTTGGGTTAGTTACAACTTATGTTTCTACTTGTGGTTTCTTCTGTTCTTGGTCAATACATTTGACCACAACAGTTTGTCTCTGTCTCTATCTTATGAACCTCTTCTTGTGTTTTGATCTTTTTTGCCATTTTTCATCTCCTGTTCCTTTTTTTTACTGTCTTTTCACAACAAACCTTTTTCCATCCTAGGTACAACAGTGATTGTTCATGTCAAAACAATCACACCAATCTCCTCTCTGTCTGTTTGAACAAACCCTGCCAACAGCGGCCAAGCCCTTTTTGGATGTAGGGTTGGCCAATCTCCATGTTTGTTGGCCACGGTTTTTATTTTATCTTGTCTATGCAGGAGGTTGACTTCCATCCAGTCATTGACTGCTCCCTTCTTGTTTGTCTGCATAGCTAGTGAACTCCACTTAAGTGTCAGCAGCCCAATTTTTTTTTCTGTCTGCCTGCTTGCTCTTGCAGCAATCATTGTTGCTTCAATCACGTCACCTATTTATTTAGCATCCGCTGTCTTGTTTATATGCTTTATCTAGTTCTGAACCTGGGGATCATGGTGGCAGAGTATTTAGCACTTTTGCCCTACAGTGCCATTGGTGCATTAGGTGCTTTTGTGATTTGTTTTTATTCAACCTCTTAAATTTTTTATATTTTTATTTGTATTATTAATACTTTTGTTTGTATTGTTAACTTTATAATATCATTGTCGTCTGTCTTTCTGTTCGGAGTTTGCTTCTTTTTCTTTGGAGCTTTTTCTGTGGGTGTCATCGCTTTGTGCTATTTTTTCATGCACATCACCATTTTTTTTATCATTAATAGTCATGTTGTTCATGACCTTTAGATGTCATCACACTGCCTCTGTAAAAGATGGCAGAATGAATTCACTCAAGTCTGAACTTTTTTAAAGGAAAATGAGAGACTTAAGATTTTCTTTCTAAGAGTATTTTGTTAGAAAACAAACTGTAGGATTTTATTGGATTTGACATTGGCTAAGAACTTTAAATTTAGGTTTAACATTTGGGTTTTCATACTTTAATCATGTATGTACAATATACCGCAGCCTGCTTTTTCACTACTGTATTTAAATGGCCTTTAATTTCCTTATTGCAAAGAAATACTTTAAATCAGCTCATTTGGACTTCTTTAATTCCATCAATCATTACGCATTAATTTCAGCATCCAATCACTGCCTGATGGCATGTTTTCCTTGTTGTCTGTTTTGGTTTTTCCTCTCATGTGTACACAGAAAATGGCTGGGTGTGCATATGTGGGTAACTAAGCAATGGCACGTTGCGTTCTCCAAGGCTGCTTGCTACTCCACATCCAATGTTGCAGAGATAGGCTTTGTAACCCTGGGACTATGATTTGGATTTAGTGCATATGAGAATTTGCATGTATGTATTTTTAGTATGTACTGTAGGTACTGTATGTACAGTTCTGAGCCCCACTGGCCTCATGATTTGGCTTCTAGGTTTTCTCCTGCCAGTTATGTCCTGATATATTGTTTCCCTTCCTAATCCTGACCCCTTCTTTCCCTGGCACATAATTCTGATTCTCACTTCTTAGAGTAATATTCCTGTGTGTGACATCTGGATAAAAAAAAAAAAAAATCTTGTCTTGTTTCTTCATCTCAATTTTGTATGGTACTTAGGTTAAATGACCCCTGCCAATCACCTATAACATCTATGATCCAGTAAGCTTAAAAGAAAGATTATTCTTTTTGTTTCTTTCTTACTTAGCACAACTTGCTCTTCAAATGTTACAGAGAAAGACAAGATAAATCTTCTGTAAAATCTCAATTGAAGAATAAGAAAAACAATCAGCATAATGAGAACTTTGTGTGAGAAATGACACACGCTTAATTAAGGGCTGCTTTTAAGAAAGCTTTTGACAAGGTAAAGTTACAAAATCTCATAGACATAATAAAAATTGATGGACTAGAAATCTTGAAGGCTTATTAGTCAGAAATACGACAGGTTGTGGAGAACAAGGCAAATCAGAATCTGATATAAACGTATTCTCTGTAAGACAAGGATATTTAATTTCACTATTTTCATTCTAGATTCGTACATTCATTCTTGACATCTGGGAGGATGGGAGACAAAGGCTACAGCATCAGACCATTCATCAAAATTACAATTAATTTCATGCACTATTATATAACACAGAATGGCCATGGAGGCCTAACCTCATTGGCAACTATCATCAGGTTGACTGAACTTACCTTTATTTAGAACTAGAAAGGCGGCAAAACTTAATAAAAAATATGAATTTCTGTTTATAGATGGTGCGCTGCTGACCTTGACTCGGGACTTTGTGGGTCAGTGGGGGGAGTAATTCAAAGACCTCCTCAATCCCATTAACAAGGCTTCCAATGAGGAAACAGAGCCTGGGCACTCGGAGGTGGGATCCCCCATCTCTGGGACTGATTTCACCGAGGTGGTCAAAAAACTCCTTGGTGGCAGGGCCCCAGGGGTAGATGAGATACGCTCGGAGTTCCTCAAGGCTCTGGATGTTTTAGGACTGTCTTGGTTGACACACCTCTGCAGCATCACATGGACATCAGGGACAGTGCCTCTGGATTGGCAGACTGAGGTGGTGGTCCCCCTCTTTAAGAAGGGGGACCAGAGGGCGTGTTCAAACTACAGAGGGATCACACTCCTCGGCCTCCCTGTAAAAGTCTATTCGGGGGTCCTGGAGAGGAGGGTCCGTCAGATAGTTGAACCTCGGATTTAGGAGGAACAGTGTGGTTTTCGTCCTGGTCATGGAACAGTGGACCAGCTGTACACCCTTAGCAGAGTCCTGGAGGGTGCATGGGAGTTTTCCCAACCAGTCTACATGTGTTTTTTGGACTTGGTTCGTCCGTGTCCCTCTGGGAATCTTGTGGGGGATACTCCGAGAGTATGGGGTACTGGAGCCCCTTATAAGGGCTGTTCGGTCCCTGTATGATCAGTGTCAGAGCTTGGTCCGCATTGCCGGCAGTAAGTCGAACCCATTTCCAGTGAGAGTTGGACTCCACCAGGGCTGCCCTTTTGTCACTGGTTCTGTTCATAACTTTTATGGGCAGAATTTCTAGGCACAGCCAGGACATTGAGGGGGTCCGGTTTGAAGGACTCATGATTGGGTCACTTCTTTTTGCAAATGATGTTGTCTTGTTTGCTTCATCAGGCCGTGATCTTCAGCTCTCTCTGGATTGGTTCGCAGCTGAATGTAAAACAACTGGGATGGGAATCAGCACCTCCAAATCTGAGACCATGGTCCTCAGTCGGAAAAGGGTAGAGTAGCCCTCTCAGGGTTGGGAGCGAGATCCTGCCCCAAGTGGAGGAGTTCAAGTATCTCGGGCTCTTGTTCATGAGTGAGGGAAAAATGGAGTGTGAGATCAACAGGCGGATCGGTCCGGCATCCACAGTGATGCGGGCTCTGCATCAGTCTGTCATGGTGAAAAAGGAGCTGAGCTGTAAGGCAAAGCTCTCAATTTACCAGTCGATCTACGTTCCTACCCTCACCTATGGTCATGAGCTGTGGGTAGTGACCGAAAGAACGAGATCGTGAATACAGGCGGCTGAAATGAGTTTCCTCTGCAGGATGTCTGGGCTTTCCCTTAAAGATAGGGTGAGAAGCTCAGTCATCCAGGAGGGGCTCAGAGTAGAGCCGCTACTCCTCCGCATCGAGAGGAGTCAGATGAGGTGGCTCAAGTCTCTGATCAGGATGCCTCCTGGATGCATCCCTGGTGAGGTGTTTCGGGCATGTCTAAGTGGGAGGAGGCCCCGGGGAAGACCCAGGACATGCTAGAGGGACTATATATCTCGGCTGGCCTGGGAACGTCTCGAGATTCCCCCAGAAGAGGGAAGTCTGGGTATCTCTGCTCAAGCTGCTGCCCCTGTGACCCGATCTCGGATAAGCAGAAGAGGATGGATGGATGGATAGAAATATTTATACTGTACATGTCTGTAGACTGCATGTATTTGTTTTTTTTATTTTAAAGGTGTCACATTTGTAAGTAGAATTTCATGATAAGGTTTTTTGCCTTACAGCCCTAGTGACCAGAGACCTTCAATTCCTAGCCTGATTACTGCCTTTAGGTAGTCTGCACATTCTCATTTGTCCACAAACATTTTTTTTCAGGGTGCTGTTTATTTTCACCTCATCTTAAAGGTAGATTGTTCATTCCAAAAGGAGCCATTGTTACTCAGAGCTGTGCATGATTGAACCCCGTGTTGGTTCAGTGCCTCAGTACTGCTAGAATAGTCTCCACCACAACACTTTAAAGAAACAATCAGGTTCCAAAAATGAATGAAAGGATCACTTTATTTGAAAAGAATAAAAACATCACAGTACTATGGGTCTATCTAATAGAAGCTTCAATAAATGGAATGATATTGTAGTCCATCCATTATTATATAACATACCATTTACAGTTCAATGTAATCCAATTTAGAGTTACAGTGGACCATATGCCATACTGACAGCACTATCACAAAGCAAGAAAAAGCTCTGGTGAGAACACCAGTCACTTATAGGACCCATTTATACAAACACCACCACTCACATTCACACAGAGTCACCAGTTAACCTAACCAGCACATTCATTGTGATGTGGATATTCCACACAACAAAAAACTCTATGCAAACCAAACCTAGGAATTCTCAGCACTGCAGTATTTTCCAATGAAGAAGTACCATTATGTAAACTATAAGGTTATAGATACTGTATTGTTAGTCTATACAGTACATGTGAATAAGCCACAGCACAATTATATAATTTAGGCTAAAGGTTGCTAAGACATATAAGATAATCTTATTCTTGAAAGGAAGTGACTTGGCCTCAAAATTATGTTAATTTTTCCCAAAGAAAAACAAATAAACAAATAAAATTAAATTCAAGATATTTTTGCAGTTTAAAACTGTAAAGAAAGGGTAAATCCTTTAACCAGTGCCTTGATCCATCAGGAATAACAATGAATCCCCCTACTATAGTGATTGAATAGCATTCTTGATGCTTTAATCAGCCTATAATAATGGATTTTTCCAATATTGTAAAGGCAGCTCACATCTCATTTGTTGCATACTGCAAAGAGAAGAATCAATTTGACATATTACAAAGAGAGAAAGGCTGAACATTGTTGTTTATTGCAAGATTCTGACCTGATCAGAATCACATTATTCAGACAAAAGCCACAAAGGTGTAATTGCCATTCATCTATCTATTAAGTGAACCTACTTAGCCTAATTTTGGGGTCAGGATGAACTGGAGACTAACCCAGCATCAACCATCCTTGGCCTGACACCAGATCATCACAAAGCATGCTGACACACACTCATATTAGGCCAATTTAGAGCCAGCAATTGCTGTAACTGAATGTTATTGGAATGTGAGAGGAAAAAAAACAGAATAACCCGTTCAGACTTGATAAACACACGTAAACTGCACAGACAATGAGCAGACTGGAATTTGAACACAACATATTGGCATGAAAATCATAACCAGTGCTCCCCTGTACCATCTGAATTATAACCCAAAAAAAGTATGCATTAATTTTTGTATTCCTTTGAAGGACATAATTATAGTGTACATATAGGTACATATAAAATAGGCACATATAAAAGGTACATATAAAAAACACTGCACAGACAGAAAGCCTGACTGCAGAATAAATGACAAACTGATCAACTAATTGGACATGGCTTTCCCCTGCGTCTGGAGCTTGATGTTAAAACGTAGACATTAGTATTAAGATACTGTAAATGAAAAGCATTTACTTACACATTTCCTTTCTGTTTCCTTTACCTATGAATTCCTTCGTGATCTGTTGTCCACTGCCTTCTAACTCTAACAATGCATGGTGACTTCCAAAAATGTCCCTGAAGTCACATCTAGGTTCAGTCCATGTGCTACTTAGCAGCTCCTGGTTCCTCTGACATTTTCTTACCTGTCACCATACTCTGTAGAGATTCTATATCTGTATTGCTTTACAGAGGCTTGGAGGAAAAAAGGAGGAGCCATGACAATCCTCCAAGGCACAACCACACCATCCAGTCTGCAGACGACTTCTCTTGTGTGGTCCTGTCTATTCACTGAATGGTTACCACCCCTGAGCAAGCATATAGGCCACATAGTAGGTCTAGCTAGAAACTCACCTTCCCAAGTTGTGCCCACATCTGTGATAATGACTGGATTTGTGTAATTGCAATAATAAAGTACAGCTGGTCCGGTTCTCTATATACTGAATATCACACAAATGTCAGGTGTATATTAGAAAAGAAAGGCTAAGCTGGTGTATGTCCCACACATAAGAGGGGATCATGTAGAGTAAATACTACAAAGATTTTACATTGTAAGGAATTTAAGGGATGCATCTGATGGCCTATAAAATACACAACACAAAGCTGATCTGCTGTATATTGTGACAAGTGTACTGATAAGAACATGTTGCAAAGAATAAAGCTGTGCATGTGTATACTGTAGTAAACAAAGTCTGTTGATGAGATCAACAAAAAAGAAATGTAGGGCTTATTATAAGCACAAGTAAGAAAACCTTCAAAAGAAAGGATATGAGATAAAGCTATGATTGACAAAGGCAAAACTTCCTGGGAAATTCCAAAGAATTCCAGTCCGGTCCATGAAAGAAAGATAAAATCCAAGACTGCAATGTGTATGTAAGTCCCATGCATATATTATTACAAATGCACTTCGAAATGCTGAATTTGTGCTGCCTTCATTTTGATGAGCACCACTGGTATTAAACAACATCTTCTGACCAGAATGGATGTGGGTCTATGTCTCTGCATGCTGGACTTGATGCCTGCTCAGAGCTCTTATAACTAACTGTAGGAAGCTTTACATTGAGTGGGGCACAGTGCTGAGATTTCAAACTGAGCAGGAAAATGGCAGACCAACTATTCAACAAGCAGTGTCGTTTATCATTGATGTTGGCCCAACTGTGTCGCTCTACACACCAAAAATGTGTTGCCAAGGAAACGGTGCATCTGGGAGCAGAGGGATTGTGCTTGTTATATTTTTGTCGCCTTGTGGGAATGAGCTGGTTAACACAGTCAGGAATGATTTATACCAATGCACTTTATTCCGACAATGCCCCCCCACCACTGAATACCACATTGGCAAATTTTTTTAAGAACAGACTCCCCCCTGCTGTGTAGGGAGTAGACCTGGAGAAACAGACAAGCCCGACCCTCCTTAATGGAGTGTGGCCATGCCCTTGAATTGCATTTATCAGTGAAGAGATGGCATTTAAGCTTGATGTCTTTTTTGTCTCTACTATGAGGCCTTTTCCATTGAATGCTTAGAAAGACATGATGTGGGAAAACCTTTTCATTCAATATAGCTTGGCTCCACTCTGCCATAGTGAAAGTGAAGAATCACTTTTCTGAGGGTGGTGATAGCCAAATGTACATGCTTTGTAGATCCCAGGATCACTTCTAAATTGTAGCCTTGCGGTTAACATAAAATGTTTCTTATTGTACAAAATATTTTATTACCAATAACAGAGTGAAAATGACCCAACCATAAACCATGTGTATTTGTGAAAACAAAGAAATAAAGCAAACAAAAGCAGATTGTGGTGGCATAATGATTAAGAATGAAATCTGCTATCTGACAGCTCCAAAGTCCTGGGTTCTAATCCTTTTTGCTTGGAATCTGAACATTCAACCTGTGTCAAGATGGGTTTTAATCTTTTAAGCCTGGGATCCTCCCATATTCCAAACAGATGCATGTTTAGCTAGTTGGCAATTCCAAGTTTGTCCACTTTAGGAGTGGGAATGAGTGAGCCCTATCTAAATTGTGTCCTTGGGTAATGCCCAGCATTTCTAGGATAGGCTATGGATTTTTTTCAACTTAGAGGTGGAACAACTGAGTTCAAAAATGGCTAAATGGACAGAAGAATGGATAAATAATAAAAAAAAGAATGATAACTAAATATTAATCCCTTTTTATCAGAAAATTCTGACAAGAAAAAACTGTTTAAAACCCTGAGGTTAGGCTAAAATACAGAAGAGAAATTTCTTAAATAACGGAAGACACTGAAATTGCTTCTAGTCATTGAAGCTGCTTAACAGAGTGCATTAGTGGTAATTTTTCAGTGACTTGGCATTAGTTTACTATAGTGTATTACTCAGGAAATTAACATCATTAAGAATTGTGGCTTTTACAAAGAGCCCTGCAGCCTCCACCCTGCATATTGGCTATCCAGCCAGAAATAACAGGTAATGCTTATGAAACAGTATTAAAGTGTTAACTTCTTCTTCTTCTTTCAGCTGCTCCAAATGAATGCTCAATGAATGGGGGAAAGCAGTTGTCTTTATAGCTGCTGAGGATGAAAAGGTGTATCCAAGGGGTTGGAACTGGAAGTGAGGTCACTGGTATGGAAGGTCCTGGAAGTGAAAGTGGAGTTAGGCAGGCTTCTGTTTGGAGGGTCTGGAGAAGAGAGAGAAAAGGTGTTAGTGCATCCCCTTAACCCCACTTCTGGCATACCATGTTTAACCAAGCCCATTGACTGCCTCTCAAGTGAATGAACTATCTGTTTGGCAGACTGCAGTTTTAGATACTCAAGGACTATGCTTCTGATATGGATTTGAGCAACACTGGAGCACCACAAGGAAGAGTCCTGTCTCCTTTTTTTTTACTCTGTACACCTCTGACTCTCTGGAAAGGGAAGGGTAATCACTAGGGCCCACGATTTACCTGGGCAAGAGATGGTAAAGACATATGCAGTACCAGAACTCCATAAGACTAATTCGTAACCCAAGCAAAATAAATGCAATTTTTTTTATTCTTAATCCCTAATAATAATCAATCATAATTCGCAATACTAATCAAATAAGTATATCAAAGCGTTCACATCCGCACATTTTAATCCACAGATTTGCTTTAGGCAAATGATGCTGAAACATATGTAGGCATAATATTATTCTCAACAAACGATCGAATAATGTTTCTAAAGTCATTGTTTATTTATTGTTGAAGAAAACGGCACTGTAAGATCGTAGGTTTTCTTGTGATAGAGAATATCTCAGTGGTGACAACACCGATCCATATTTTGAGAACGAACGTTCCATATCAACAAAAGAGATCGGCAACGCAATGTAAACTTTAGTAAGAGCTGTTAAGCCAGACAGCCTGTCCTCTAAGGTATGCCAAAAAACAGTGATACCAGCTGGCATTACTTCACAAGATACTATGTCCAGATAAGCTTGCCATTCATCTGCTGCGGCCATCATTGTTGGCACTGATGGTGTATGATCAGCAAAATTCTTCGATAAGAGTGGTAGATGTCGTGGATCAAATATTCTCACAGATCTGAATAGGTCTATTGCCGGCTGTTTGGTTCCCACAAAATATTCTTCAAGTTTAACAGCAGCATTGTGCTTTGCATCTTCACAGCTGCTGGCTGCAATTGGAAATCCGGACGATTTCAGGCAAGACAGTAAGACACGTTGTTGTAGACATCGACAGCCATGAATGACTGTGCTGCAAAAGAAGTCAGAGTGTTCATAATTGGCTGACAGTGAACAGATACAAATTGAACTTCAGCTCTCAGCTCATTAAGTTTATCAGAAGGCTACTTTGCAGCAATGCTGACAGTTTCTTTAACTGGACTGTAGATAGATAGATAGATAGATAGATAGATAGATAGATAGATAGATAGATAGATAGATAGATAGATAGATAGATAGATAGATAGATACTTTATTAATCCCAAGTAGCTCCATTGTGTTCGATTTCAGTAGCAACGAATAACATATTCATGAGGTGATGCAATAGGCTAAGAAAGAACTTAAAGAAGTAATCAAAACTAATCATACTAATATCAATATGCCTCAGATAGTAAGATTTCATTCAGATTTGGTATTTTCCGCGGCAGTTAGGTAAATTCCGCGGTGTGGCGTTTTACAGCTGCAAAACACTAAATTCTGCGGCATGGCGTTAAATTCCGCGGGCCCTAGTAATCACTTGGATTGCGTTAACTACAGGGGGATAACACTGCACTCGTTGCCGGGTAAAGTCCTTGCTAGGGTCATCCTCAATGGGATCTTGTTTTACACCTAAGAAGTCTACTTTTGACCGCATCCTGGCACTGAGATTCCTCAACGAGCTCAAACGCAAATATTGGGAGAGTTACTTTGTAGCCTTTATTGATTTTTGGAACGTGTTAGACTCAGTTGACTGAGCTGCCCTGTGGGACATCCTGAGATTTCGCAGGATCCCGCTGAAGCCGTCGGATATCATGGCCGGTCTGTACACTGGTTCTGTGAGTGCTGTGCAGACTGGAGGCAGGTTGCTAATGGAGTCCCAAATGAGGTACCTGCATTGTGAGAGAGTGGCAGTTATGGCACTACAGTCTTGTGATGCAATCCCCCAACAGTGATCTGACTCGCTGGGTCCTCTTTGTTGAAGGCCCGAGCTGCTAGACCAGGCCAAGGGGACACCTATGTGACACCTGGTTGTGGCAGATAGACGGCCATTTCCAGAGGTTGGAACTGGACCATGTGTCTGCCTGGGGGATTGCCAACTGGGATCCCGAGGTGTTTCATTGTGTTATGGGTGTACCTGTGCATGCTCACCAACCTGACCTGACCTGACTATGGTCTGAATACACACAAGAATCATTTAAAAAAAGAAAATTTTAAAAAGAAAGAAAAGAAAACTTCTGTCACAGGAATTATGCAGTAGTATCGCTGTTGATATTAAAAAAGCTCCAGTAGCATTTCTTGATACTCTTACTGTATCAGAGAGAGGATGTGCAGCACTATTCATGATGGCACTCAGTTTTGTTTTAATTCTGTTCTTTGCTACTACCTCCAGCATGTCCAGAGTGTACCCCATAACTGAGCCTGCACTTTTAATTAGTTTGTTAAATAGGTGAATCTCTCTTGACATAATGTTACCAGCCCAGCACACCACAGCATAGAAAACTGCACTGGCCATCACAGAGTCGTAGAAGATGTTAAGGATGTCACTTCCCACATTAAAGGAAAAACAGTCTGCTTCATTTTTAGGTGTGAAGGGGAGTTTGGGGTCCTAAAGTTCTGGGTTATGATTTCTTTGTCCCAGCTCAAAATGGTTGAGTTGAATGTCATCAATATGACTACCTACTTTATGTACTTCACACCATTCCATTCACCCCATTGTGAGGGCTTCAATTTTTTACCACATCTTTCACAGACCAACCATAGTCCTCATGAGTTCATCAGATTTATTAATGAAGTAACATGAAATTATTCCAACAAGGGATGAATAATCTTGCCTTTGCTTTGAACACGCAATTTATCTTAGATCATTCACTTAGCTTAGCAACTTATCTTAGATCATTCAGCTTTGTTATTATACCAGGCCTTATTGATTCAGTTCTAGATGATATAATCACTCAGTCTGGCTTTGCTTACTTTTTCTGGTAATTACCTATAGTTCTTGTTCTCTCAACTTTATTTTGGATTAATCCCATTATACCAGGATTTTTATCCAATCTTATGTACTATACATAATTATTGACTAGAACTTTCCTTAACCATCAATTTTATTTCTTGCCCTCATGGTTTCATGTCATCCTTCAGTAGAACTCACAAAACTTACAGTAGATTGCCCTTTCAATACTGTCACTCTAGATTTTGACATCATTCCACTATGTTCATTAGAACATTAGAAAAGTTTAGATGAGAACAGGCCATTTAGACCAGCAAAGCTTGCCAATCTTATCTGCTTAATTCTTCCAAAATAGCATCAAGTTAAGTGTTGAAGTTCCCTAAGCTGCTACTGTCTATGTATTGTTCATTTAGAATCAAGCTCCCAGCTCACTAAGAAATACCTCAATATTACATGAGCTTATAATGGCTTAATACTGGTACCAAATGGAGGAGATCCTATGTGTTTTTTTTTTTATTTATTTATTAATTTTATTACAATCAATACATAGCAATCAAGTTTTTACAAAAAAAAAAAGAATTATGCTAAGAACAAATCAATCCCCACCCCTGAGAGAGAGAGCAAGCCAAACGGTGTAAAATTTAAGGCTTGTAAAAATACCTAAATCAACAAATTCTCTGTGCTTTATAAAATCATTTCAAAATATTACTGATTAGATCCTGCCATGTTTTGAAAAAAGTCTGCACAGATCCTCTAACTGAGTATTTGATTTTTCCAATTTTAAATAATATAACACATCAGTTTCCCACTGACTTAAAAGAGGAGAGTTTGGGTTCTTCCAGTTTATCAGAATAAGTCTGCGTGCCAACAGTGTAGTGAATGCAATCACAATTTGTTTGTCTTTCTCCACCTTAAGACCCTCTGGAAGAACCCCAAACACAGCTGTTAATGGGTTAGGAGGGATTGTGAGTCCAAGACTGTCTGAGAGGTAATTAAAAATTTTTGTCCAGAATAATGTTAATTTGGTGCAGGCCCAGAACATGTGACCTAGTGAGGCTGGGGCTTGGTTGCAGCGTTCTCAGGTTGGATCATGCCCTGGAAACATTTTGGAGAGTTTTAGTCGAGACAGATGTGCTCGATATATAATTTTGAGTTGTATAATTGTATGCTTGGCGCATATGGAGCTTGAGTGAATTCTCTACATTGCTACTTTCCACTCCTTTTCTGATATATTAATTGAGAGGTCATTTTCTCAGTGTCCTCTTGGATCTTTGAAAGGAAGGGATTGTAAAAGGATTTTATATATTGTAGAGATGGAGTCTAACTCCTTGAAATTGAGCAATAATTTTTCCAGCGTGGATGAGGGTGCAAGATGAGGAAAATCTGGAAGGTTCTGTTTAACAAAGTTCCTGATTTGAAGATAGTGAAAGAAATTTGTAGCTGGAATGTTAAATTTGGAATGTAATTGTTCATAGGATGCAAAGACGTTGTCTATATAAAGATCTCTAAGCAAGTTAATTCCAAATTTTTTCCAGATATTAAAAACTGCATATGTTTGTGAGGGTTGAAAGAGGTGGTTCTTTTGCAGGGGTGCCACAGAAAGAAGCTTCTCCGTCTTAAAAAGCTTTCTACATTGGTTCCAGATTCTAAGTGAGTGGAGCACAATTGGGTTATTAGTGTATTGCCAGATCCTATGTGTTTTAATGATTCCTTGGTCATTTTCTATTTGGAAAAATGACACTACTTCTATATAGGCTACAATATACATATTCTAGTTGAATCAGATTATGATTTTTCTTAAACCGTGCAAACACTTGTGTTCTTCACAGCATTCTTGTTAACACTGGTCTTTGTGTCATTTTCTGCTTAGTGCTCATTTCTTCCAGATTTGCTCTATTGCTCTGAAGTTGAGCCTCGACCTTCAGAGGCACACAATCCACCACAAAAACTCATCTCGTTCAGTGTTTAACATTATCATTCTGGCCTCGCTACATTGAACAGCTACTGATGCAGATTTACTGATATTGACTGAACAGAATGTGGTTATTAAGCAAGTATGAGAGCCCCTCTGAACTGTCAGTTTAAAGAGGAGGGGGGCTATTGCGGTCTCTGAATAGCCCTTCTGCTTGCAGTGAACCTTCACTGAGATTTGAAAAGCAAGTGGAAAAACAGGGGCCCCCACAGCTACAGGGGGAAGAGAAGGGCAAACTGTTCACAGAAACATGTGTCACAGTCAAAAGTGTGAGTGTCAAAAAAAGAGAGCAAAATCCATCGATTTACTTAAACATTTTATAAACACATGTGTTTGATAAAAATGTACAGTCAGGGATAGGGAACAGTATTGACACAAAAAGAAAGACCACAATCTGCTTTAAAGTAACTATGGACTGCTCTGAACAGTGCACTGGTTCCGTAAATCTAGGAGCTGCCTGCACCAACAAATGACCAGCAAGACTCTGGAACTTTCTATAACAAGCTTCAACTATTGGTGAATCAATATGAATTGATGATTTGTTGTACGATGACTTAATACAAAACTGAAAAATTGTCTGAACACGAAGGATGTTGAAATGTTTTCATTTTATCACTCACTGCCAGGCAAAATATGAAGGTGAACCTGTATTCAAATGACTCATGTGATAACCTTATAAGGAGTACTGATGTTTATTCTTTTGTTACCTGTGCAGAGCAACAATGCATTGATTTCCAAAAACTCATTTTCAACACATCCATAGCTTGGTTGCCCCTAATATACCAAGTTGTGATCAAACTTGTTCCACTACCATCCCCATTAAACATCTTGTAATTTTCTGCTTCCCTTGAAAACACTTCCACAACACATCTTAAGTACCATTATTACTTGATTTTAACCAAATGGTGCCTCATCAGTAAAGAAGCATTTACTCCATAACCTGATCTTCTTCCACTGTGAGTAAGCCCACTATCATCTCTCTGCACTTGAGCACAAAGCCTGCCTTGACATAGTATGATCTACAGTATGTAAACTAAAGCAAATCTCTGAAGCGATAATGGATTCTGTGCTGATGGTATGAAAAGTGGAATTCAGTCTTTCAACACTCTGAAAAACAACTAAAATGCAAATATTTCACAACTATGGACTTTCTTAAAAGAAGTATCTGCAAACTACTACAGTATATAAGAACTTAAAAATGTTATAAGGGAAGGCTGGACACCAAAGCAGTAGAGTATTTACACCAACACTTAAAAATAGTCACATGCTGTCTGTTAGGAATTGACTAAAATTATTCTTGTTTATTTTGTTCATTATTATTTTTTTAATTATTTTTATTATTTTACAGCAATGTCACCTTGATGTAATTTCATGTATTTGTTTTACATACAGTAGGTGTTGATATATTGTTTTCTTCATTTCATGTTTTGGGCATCACAGGCACGAGAAATGCTTGTCTGTCTGATGTCTCATGTTTTATGTACCACAACAGAATGTTAAAAAAAAGGACAAAGATTGCAACTAAACTTGCTATAGGTCTTAACCCATGAAACAGTATTATCTCTATCAATCAGTATGCTACTGGCTGGTACAATAAGGGGTGGGCATGTCTGTGCTGGAAGGTTGGCATGTACGCAATAAATTAGACACACCCAGTGATTTTCAGTCATTTAAACTGACATGGTCCAGAAACATAATCAGCCACAGCAGTCAGCAAGTCCAACATGCCCCGTGACTAAACGTCATGTAATGTGACATCAGATTCATGCGATCCATATCATCATGTTAGCAAAAATGATTATTCACATTATGGAAAGTGCCTAAAATCTAGTAAAACTGAGCAATCAAACTAACTCTAGTAATCTAGAAATATTTTTTGATTTTAAATTATAGTTTGGTTTTGACATATGATCTGGCTAGCATTATGACATTAGTAACAATCTCAAAAGAAACTTGTGTAACAGACTCTTGCTTCAGCTTAGACTACTCTATCGCTTCCTTTTTCAAAGAATGCTGTTTGCCTCCCCTCAAAAATGAAATCCAGTCCAATATGACACGCCATAAATCCAATTGGAAACAAACTACTATAATTTTAGAACTGTTCCAGATTTGTATCACCTCATGCGGAAAACTTTGATCCCCTTTCCAAAGATTTACATGTTAATCCTATTGGAATCAGATGGAACTAGCAGCATTTGATCTTCCACATAATTTGTAGCATCTACTAAGAGAATGCTCCCTAGTGGTCCCTATTCTGATTTCAGATGAGTACTTATCTCACCAATATAGGGTCTTCGTAATCTGTTCAATAGATATATTCTGAAGTGCGTCAGTAAGTCACATTTGTGTGTACACAATATCTTTATATTATAGAGCCACAATATCTTTTGAAGCTCTGCACTGTAGTATGAAATGTATTTTTGGAAAGCACGCCTTTGCATTTTATTCCCTGAGCTACACTGTGAAGCCTGCTCCTCAAATTTTAGATAGTAAATCAATCCCCCTTCAGGACCTCAGCACCACAATATTTTCTGTGTCTTTGAGTGTCAACACTTGTTTTGTGAGTCTCCAGCACATCCTGCTCAGTACATTCCAGAAAGGTTTTCAAGGTCTATAGTGTAGAGCATTTGAACAGTCCCCAAGATCACTCTCCATAAAACAGAAATAAATCTGACTGGCTCAATTGGACAGAGAACTACAGTACAATACATGGTCACAGCAGCAAGAGGCAGAGCCTGCTGTTTTGCGGTCCCAGGCCGGATCTTGAATAGTGCTCTCTGTCAGGATGTTCCTACTCCTTTAAACTGGTTCTGCTAATAAGGTTAATTAGAGATGTCAGAAACCATGAGTGACTGATTAATGCACAGACAATAATAGCACAAATGAATGCTGTGATTTAGTAATGGAGCTTTGCATAGGGACTGTTGGGATTGCTGCCGTCCATTACTCTGTTTAATATGCTATTGATCTGCTATTGCAAGAGCTATCAGTATATGCTGCCACAGTGTCCGGTCAATAATGCTGAGAGAGAGAGGCTGCAAGCCAATGCCCTTGGGTGGCCCATCACACAGGTGTGGCGAAATCGGCACACCTACTGCCCTTTCATCTGATGAGTACTTGAAAGGCATGAAAACACAGCTTTTCAAAACATCTCTCCGGCTCTTTAAATTGAAATAGGCTGACTGGTATTTGGAAAGGAAGAAGGGAGGGAGAGACATTTGCAGCCTTTTTTTTAAGTCGTAAAATTTGGTGCCATGCTGCATTGCGAAAACAACACATGCAGCAGTAATTTCAAGTGTATAATAAAATCAAAACCTTAGGGTTAATTCTATTCCTCCTTCCCACCCCAAATCCCAATATCCTCATAAATTACGGAGCAGCCAAAGCGTAGTTCCAAGAGACCTGTTTTACCCTAAGTGAGCCTTGTCCTGATTAAACTCAGTGTGAGCGTGAAAGGGATCTCTCAATATGCCTGCTGAGCCTAAACTGCAGGCTAATTCCTAAAGCAGCATGCTAAAAAAGATAATGGGGTACCCTCTCTTCTTTGCATTCTGTTTTTTGTGCTAAAAGTAGCAGCCGAAATTTATAATAAAGATATCATTTTATTTTTAAAATTTGCAGTCTCATTTATAAGTAAAGAGCGTTATCTGGATAAGTAAACACCTTGCCCTTAGGCAGCCCTGCCTTCTTCACCTTGATGGGGTGCCTGGGCAGACTCCAGCTCACATTAAGATAGAGATGCCAACCATCACTGGCATCTGGTGAGGTCTTCTACAGCCATTTGTCTTCACGTTTGTTTGTGACCATCTGTACCTGTTCAAAGTATTTGATTTATTGGGCAGAATTTGCCCCCAGGATTCCCTGTCGCTCCCTTGAGTCCATTGTTGCAGTTACCAGGTATCCTTCATAATGAATGTACTTTATCACATAAGAGAATCCTGAGAATACAGGATTACAGCTGATAAAATATCCAGGTAGGATTCCAGAAATTACATCAATTACCCCAAAGTTACATGTTAAACATCTGATTTCTTCAAGTCTGCAAGTGTTTTCATCTTGATATTCCACATTTCCTGACACATCCTGATGTGAGTGTTAGCTTAATTGTTGTTTCCAAATTGAGTCTGAATGAGTGTAAACATGGGTGTCTGAGTGGACACTGTGCTGTATCAAACATGTCCAGTCTTGCCGCCAGTGCTGCTGCGATACTCTCCAGCCCCAGGTGACCTTGAATTGGACTAAGCTGGTTTGAGAATGTTGTGTTTCTTTAAACCAATATTTTGACATTTTATAAACCTTACTAGTTATCAAGACTTTTTTTTCTTGTAACTGCTTACTCTGAGGCTGGAATAGAGACCTATGCTACTATTAGAATATCTTGTGTTATATTAAAGAGAACTGAAATCCCATCCAGATTGTTTGCTTGCACTTGTAAGATCTGAGTTCATGTGACATCCATTTCAGTATGAGAGATTGAAGTCTGTTCCAGCAGTACTGCGTGCAGGAACCAACCCATCACAGAGCACATATGGAGAAAACTGATGTGAGTCAATGGAAATACATGAAAAATCCATAGAGACAGGCATAAGGCCTAAGATCCATGTTCACACTGGTATTGTGACCTTGATAATTACAGATAAACATAGGCCTAAAAAAGTTTGTGGTCTGCAAGATTAGATAGATAGATAGATAGATAGATAGATAGATAGATAGATAGATAGATAGATAGATAGATAGATAGATAGATAGATAGATATTTTATTAATCTCAAGGGGAAATTCAAATACTCCAACACCAGCATACTGATGAAAAACAACATTAAATTAATAATAAAAATGCAGGTATAACAAACAATAACTTTGTATAATGTTAACGTTTAACCCCGGGTGGAATTGAAGAGTCGCATAGTGTGGGGGAGGAATGATCTCCTCAGTCTGTCACTGGAGCAGGACAGTGACAGTAGTCTGTTGCTGAAGCTGCTCCTCTGTCTGGAGATGATCTTGTACAGTGGATGCAGTGGATTCTCCATGATTGACAGGAGCCTGCTCAGCACCCGTCGCTCTGCCACGGATGTCAAACTGTCCAGCTCCATGCCTACAATAAAGCCTGCCTTCCTCACCAGTTTTTCCAGGCATGAGGCATCCCTCTTCTTTATGCTGCCTCCGCAGCACACCACCGTGAAGAAGAGGGCGCTCACCACAACCATCTGATAGAACAAGGAAGTATAGTCGGCTCTGTCCTCTCTTGCACAGAGCATCAGTATTGGCAGTCTAGTCCAATTTATCATCCAGCTGCATTCCCAGGTATTTATAGGTCTGCACCCCCTGCACACAGTCACTTCTGATGATCACGGGGTCCATGAGGGGCCTGGACCTCCCAAAATCCACCACCAGCTCCTTGGTTTTGCTGGTGTTCAGTTGTAGGTGGTTTGAGTCGCATCATTTAACAAAGTCCTTGATTAGGTTCCTATACTCCTTTCCTGCCCACTCCTGATGCAGCCCACGATAGCAGTGTCGTCAGATAACTTTTGCACGTGGCAGGACTCAGAGTTGTATTGGAAGTCCGATATATATAGGCTGAACAGGACTGGAGAAAGTACAGTCCCCTGCGGCACTCATGTGTTGCTGACCACAATGTCAGACCTGCAGTTCCCGAGATGCACATACTGAGGTCTGTATGAACGATAGTCCATGATCCATGCCACCAGGTATGAATCTACTCCCATCTCTGTCAGCTTGTCCCTAAGGAGCAGAGTTTGGATGGTGTTGAAGGCACTAGAGAAGTCCAGGAACATAATTCTTACAGCACCACTGCCTCTGTCCAAGTGGGAGAGGGATCGGTGTAGCATATAGATGATGGCATCCTCTGCTCCCACCTTCTCCTGATATGCGAACTGCAGAAGGTCGAGGGCGTGGCGGACCTTTGGCCTCAGGTGGTGAAGCAGCAGCCGCTCCATGGTCTTCATCATATGTGATGATCTATTTCTTATGTATAAGTTTGAGTTTATGTGTATTTGATGTTTAACTGTTGTTTTGCTAATATTGAGTTATTTTTTATGTTTTTATCATATTTTTGTTAGTTTCAGTTATCATTTGTTTTTTGTGTTCTGTCCCCATAAATTGGCCTCCATTTCTTGTGTTTTGTAGGTGGAGCTCAAGGAGCCAGGGCCACCCTGATGTCACAGAAGTGCCCAGTTTCCAAATTCTGACCACAGACTTGTTGTTCCTACTCTGAAGATCCACTTTACGTCCAATATGCTACCACCTACTGGGAAAATAAGGCTGGACCTGGATAGACTCCAAGATCAGGCTATTTCTAACAAGTTTGCATGCAGTTTGTGTGAGGAACTTACAGACTTGGGAGCAACTGCTGATTGGAATGTGATGTGGCAGACCTTCCGTAACAAGGTCCTGAAGGTTGCTGATGGTTGTGTTGGTGTTACCTGTGTTCCCAGAAGGAGGTGTTTCATCTCGCAGGGCACCCTGGATATCATTGAGAGGAGTCACAGCACACAGCTTGATGGCAGCTCTGGTCTGCACCGGGAACTGAGAAAGATGGCTGTGAAAGCTCTGAGGGTAGATAAGGAAGCGTTTGTTAGAGGAATCTATGAGCAAGTGACATACTATCTATGGTTTTGTGACACACATCCTGTTTACAGAGAAATCAAAGCATTACACAAATCAGAATCTGTTCCTCGAAGTGTTGCATTCAGGGCTGCTGATGGTCCTTATGGATAACACTGCAATTGTGAACTGCTGGTATGGCTACTTTGAGCAACTGTTTAAAGCTGATCCTCCATCTAGGACATTGGATATCTCTGGGTACACAGTTCTTGAGGCTGATCTTCCAATTAGCTGTGAACCACCCAATCTCACTGAGATTGCACAAGTGATGAACCAGCTGAGGGTAGGGAAGGCTGCAGGGATCTGTGGTATCCTTCTCCAGGCTCCTGGTAAAGTTGTCCTCCTGGCATTGCAAACAATCTTTGCTTCCATTTGGGAGACAACAGACTGGAAAACAGGTGTCATTCCTATCTGGAAAAGGAAGGGTGATCACCTGGATTGCAACAAATACATGGGGATACAATGCTCTCAGTGCTGGGTAAGGTCCTTGCTACGGTCATCTCAATAGGATTCGTGATCATTTGCTCACCTACCAGCAAATGGAGCAGTCTGGTTTTTCACCTAAGAAGTCTACCATTGACCTCTGCGTTTTTCCTAGTTGATTCTGGGGTTTGTCAGCAGTGTGTTATTGCTCCTACTCTGTTCATTACTTGCATGGACTGGGTGTTGGGCAGGGTTGTGGTGTCCAGCAGCTGTGGGGCATCTGTTGTTGAAGAGAGATTCACTGACCTTGATTTTTCTAACGAAGCTGGATCTTCGCAAAGTCAATGGAGGCTCTGATCAGGGCTCTTGAGAGACTGAGCGAGGAGTCTGAATGACTAGGCGAGTGTCCTGGATAAAAACCAAGATCCAGGCCTTTAATGACCTCTTTGGCACAGCTATCAGCAGCGTGTCTGTCTGTTTGCGGAGAGAGTGCTGACCTTGTTGAGAGGTTTACTTACCTCAGCAGAGACTTTAATGTCTGCGGTGACTCTTCCTATGAAGTCAGGAGATGGATTGGAAGGGCATGGGGTTCAGAAGGTTGCTGGAAAGGGGTGTGTGCCATTCCCAATATCTTTGAAAAAGGACGAAGGTCCAAGTCTTTAGTGCTTCCTGTTTTGAACGCTATCCTGTGACCTGAGACGAAGACTGGACTCCTTTGGTACTGTGCCTCTTCGGAGAATCCTTTAGTACTGCTGGTTTGACTTTGTGTCAGTTGAGCAGACGCTCATTGAGTCTCAAACGAGGCATATTACCTGCATTGTGGTGGAGCATCAGTTACAGCACTATGGCCATGTGGATCAATTCCCCAAGGGGGCTCGAAGAATCCTCACTGTTGAGGACATGAGTGGCTGGACCAGACAATGTGAATGCCCACGTAACACCTGGCTGCAGCAGATAGATGGTCATTTCAGGAGGGTGACTGGACTGTGTCTCTACCTGGGAGGTTGCCAAACAGGATCCCAAGCTGTTTAGTCATGTGGTGGGTGTGGCAACACGCTGTAACAGCGCATGCTACCCAACCTGACCTGACCTTATTGCTCTTTTGAGCACTCATGTTATAGTTCTCTATTTTTATAAATAAATCACACATTTATTAGATTATCTAAACATAAATTGAAAGTTTACAGTCATCTTCCTCCATGTCGAGCTTTTTTTAATTATTTAAGTACTTTTCTGGTTGTTTTGCCACCTCTGCCTGTTTGGAGCCTGCTAGTGTGGAGTTACTGAGTTAGTGTGGGCCTCTTCTGGGCTAGCCTGTGTAGGTTGGGTCCTGATGTGTGGCCATTGTTTAGAGGCTTCACACCCATTTTTGCCATATTCGTGACTTCGAATAACAAGACTCTTACTATAATAAATTATTCCCCTGGTGCATCATGGTGTAAAAACTGACACTTCAGATATTTTGTTAAACCTTAGAGTAGGTTTGGCCTTGTATTAATCCCTTGTGCTTTGAATGGCTATTGTGGACTTAAATCAGTCCTTTGAGGGATGCGAATCTGACCTATAATTGGCTGAAAATACTATTTTAGAACAGAAATTATCTCTCTGGTTGGTGAACATCCACATCAATCAGCGTAATGTGGTGTGATGCTCAGGAAGAGAAGATGGCAGGGTGAGGGTATGGATGTTTTCTTTCAAAGGAAATTTCATAGGAAGGAAAATGACATACAGACAAAGAATTGCTGACTATTCTAGAGCTTTAGTTTCTCTACTCTTTTGAGAAAGTTAAATCTCCTTGAAATCTAAAACTGACACACAGTGCCTTCCATAATGTTTGGGAGTAAGACATATTTTTCCTTGATTTACCCCTCTGCTCAACAGTCTAAAATTACAAAACAATTCAGAAGTGATTAAAATGCATATTACATAATTTAATTTAAGCATATCTGCATACATTTTGGCCACACCATGTAGAAATTAGAACACTTTTTATAAACAGTCCTCCATTTCAGAGCACCCTAATGTTTGTGACAACTGGTGTCACAGCTGTTTATGATTATTCAGGTGTGTTTCATTGCTTCATTAGTGCAGACCTAAGCTACTTCAGCTTGCATCTTCCCTTTGGAGTCTGCAGTTGCCATTGTTCAAAATGAGCACAAGAGTTGTGTCAATGAAAGTAAAAAAAAAACCATTGTGAGGCTAAAAACAAGAATAAAACCATTAGAGAGACTGGAAAAGTGCAGGATTACCTAAATTGACTGTCTGAAATATCATTAAGAATAAAGAACACACTGGTAGGCCAAGGAAGATCTCTCTCTGGGGGTGTTATGGCTTGGGCATGTATGGCTGCCACAGGTGCTGGCACACTTCCCTTCATTCATGACGTAACTGCTAATGGCAGTTCAACAATGAACTGTGAGGTGTACAAAAACATCTAATCTGCTCGAGTTCCAGTAAATGCCTTCAAAACTAACTGGATGGTGGTTCATCCTACAGCAAGACCACAATCCCAAACATACTGCTAAGGCAACACAGGAGTTTTACTACGCTAAAATATTGAACATTTTGAATGAACAAGCCAGTCACTCTATGAAATCCAATTGAACATGCCTTCCATATGCTAAAGAGAAAACTTAAGAGGACAAGCCCCAGACAGAAGCGGAGCTGAAAATTACTGCATTAGAGGCTTGACAGAGCATCACCAGAGAAGATACTCAGCATCTGGTGATTACTTTGAATCACAAATGTCAGGCAGTCACTGCATGCAAGGGATATGCAACAAAGTCCTAAATATGACTGCTTTAATATACCCGTAATTGCTATGTCCCAAACATGGTGCACTGAAATGGGGGGACCATGTAGAAAAAGTGTCTTCATTTCTACATGATGTGACCGAAATGTATGCAAATACCCTTACATTCAAGCATGCAATGTGCACTTTAATCACATCAGAATTGTTTGATTTGTAATTTTAAACTGGGGAGCAGAGGGTTAAATCAAGAAAAAATGTATCTTTGCTCCAAATATTATGAAGGGCACTGTATTTAATAAGGCTTGAAAAAATGCATCACATCTTACAGGTGAGGCTTTATGTATCAAAGGATTGATTTACCAAAAATGCATCAACTCTCCCCCAAACAAAGGCTGCTCAAAAGCATTCCCTGTATGAGAAAAAGTCCTTCTACCCATTTATCAAATCATTTTTTGACCCAATTCATTTTTGGATAGACTCGTATGCAATGCAGGAGTCAACTGTAGATAGGGTGCCAGTCCACTCTCACAAACAAAACACATATAGATTTACATCATGTCAGTTTAAAATAGGCAAGAGGAGAGAAAAGTTTACTTTTAACAACAAAAAAAAAATCTATCTAAATGACTCTTTGGAAAACTGCTAGTAGTTATGTGTTTATTCTAGGTTAAATCCTTTGACAGTACTTAAACAGAGACAACTTCTGTCTGATAGATGTTATATAATGAAGTTCATTTTTCACAAGCCCCCATTCTAAGTGCCATGATCTGACTTGCAAGTTCCATTTTTTTCTTTGTTTCTTGGCTGCCTAAATTTCTTTTGACATTGTTTTCCGGGTTTTGGAGACCAAGGAATCCACCAGTCATAATAATTTTGTGTTTTAACAGGTTTTTAACAATATTAAAAATTAATTATGTTTTTCCTGGAATGCCATTTATTTTTGTTTTTCTTCTAGGTTTCCTTAATGTTAGGTTCCATTGCATGTTCTGAAAGTACCATTGTATAATACCATCAGTACTACCATAGCTGTAGGCTGGGACACTTTTTCCAAACCCTTAGTGTTTGTTCTTTTGCTGTGTTTCGACTTTCCGGTCACTAAATGTACCCCATTTGCTGACTACAATTTAAGACTTGGCTCCGGTTACAAGTTTGTTTAGCGGTTTATAAATCTTCTTCACCATTTGCTGACTACTTTTACATTTCCTGAGCTTTGTTTATTTGATTCCTGTCTCCCAAGTTACAACTTTGGCTTAATACTTAAACTTAGAAACATTTCCTGATTCCATTTTCACTCAGAACTGCTGCCATCTTGTGTAGTCAGAACACTATGGAACTATCCACTATGTATTTCAGATAAAAGCAGTTTTTTTCTCACTGCACAGCCACATGTGTTTATTAGCTTCTCTATCTACTGTTTCAGGAAATAAGCTTAAGTAAGTGTGTTGGGCTGATAGAGGTTTATTATTTCCATTTCTGAGTAAGTTTCAACACAAGAGGGAATCAAAGACAATTTATTGAAAATGATTTAGCCTCTGCTGCTGTCCAAAAAACTGTCGCCCACCAAAATAGTTCAATGATAACAATGACAACATAGGAGAATTTAAGACATGGCAAAAAAAAAACACTGCCTAGCAAAAATATCCCATATAAGATATTCAGATGACTCAGGCAAATTGTCTGAAAGCAGACTATTGCAGTTTGCCAAAGGGAACATGTTAATACTGTATAAAAAAGTACAGGTACTTTGAATACAGAGTAACCATTTGATTTTAAAATGCATAAACTTCAGAAACAAAGTGGGCAGAGACGTTTCAGATTTCCTGCAAACTGCTAGCAATTAAACACCCACTATAATTCCTTCATGTTGAGAGCACAGATATCACTAGCTATCCAGAGGGATGATGTGTATTGAATGCCAGAATCCTTTCAGGCTAAATGTTATGCTTTTACTTATTTGTGTTGTGCATAAAGCATATGAGCCAACAATATTAAGTGATGTTGCTTAGCAGACAAAGTAAGAGTTTGCAGAGAACATCATAAACATCATGATGTGCTCCGCCTTTACAGGCTAATTCTGTTTATAGAAGTTCCATTAATCAGCAAGTCACTGCAGGTAAGCAGATGAAATATCCCACTTTAAGCTTAGAAAACACATATACTGGTACTGTGTATGATCAAGAAAAGATTAGAAAATGGAGTCAATTTCCATTCTATAGGTAGTAACCATGCTAATATGAGATATTGGCCTACCATATTCCATCTCACATAATTTGCTTCTAAGGAGTCATGGGGCATCAACATTTTGCCTGGTTGATAAGATAAAAAAAATGATCCTGGACTATTATAAAATTAATGTTCTAATGTTATAGGATCCTTCCATGAATACTTCTTTGACATAAGAATTGGTGTATCAGAATGTCATGTGCAAATTCATTGCAATTGTCACTAATCCACTGGATGACTGCAGGGACTGTGGAAAGGGTCAGTGACCATCCTGACAATTATTTTGCCAAGCAGGGGAAAAATGCTGAAGCATGGGTTTAAGAATAATCTTTCAGAATCTGTAAGTGATTAGCATTAAGATTTTTTCTAAGGAATAGTGTACATTCAACCACCTGAGGAAAACTTACTCTATGCCATTATGAAAAAGTCAGAGCCCTTCACTTTGAAACAAAATGCTTGACATTCAGGCTTCTTTCATTATGCACTACATGTCCAACCATCCATTAGATAAGAAGATGCTGGAAGATGATTTCTCTGATCATATCACATTTTTGCAGTGATCAGAGTCAACAAATTATCTGTCCTGTTTTTGCCCTTTACCCTTACAAATGTACATTACAAAAATCTTGCACACTGCAACCTGGAAATGTCCTACCAATCAAAAGATTGCAGTATTTTTGATTATATGTTGATGTCTACTTTAAGCCAGCATTACAATTCCTATAGACACTGACACTCAAGCAGCATCTATCATCTAAACCATACTTAGCACAGAAGTAAAGTGCATCAATAATCGTCTCTGTTGTCAAAACTGAGTCCTCATCTTCTATGACAGATAGCCAGAATTAAAGGCAGTACACCTTACCCAAGATATTTACACTTTGACTTGTGAGTATGCTAACGTGTTAATTGATTAATTAACTCAGGGGCCTCATTTGTGTGGAACCATCTACTTTCAATGTACTTTTCATCTTGTATTATTCAAATGTGTTTTAAATGGTTTGAACACTTCATCTATCTATCTGTCTGTCTGTCTGTCTGTCTATCTATCTATCTATCTATCTATCTATCTATCTGTCTGTCTGTCTGTCTGTCTGTCTGCCTGTCTGCCTATGGCATTCCGGACCATACTTGCTAAGCTATATCATTTGTTCATTTGTATCTGTTCGCAGTTAGCGGATGAAAAATAAGTCTGAAGTATAAAATTCAACAATATGTGAATTTTCTTTTATTGGTTAGACAGAAATTAATTTGCCATCTATCCTGCTTTTTTTACAGTTCTGTACATATTGCTTTTGTACATTTCATGAAACATTCTTAACATTCTCACTACTTTAAGTGAATTTTACACCCAAACATAGCTCTATGTGTGACCACATCATTCTCTGATATGGCTGCACACATTGCAGTATTGCTTCTTCACTGGCATTGGACATCTACCATTGTTTGTTGATCTATTACATTTAGGCCAAGTCTCCTGCTCCTGATCAAGTTAGAACCAGCTTCATCCACAAACAAAAACCTGTGAGGGATTTCACTTGATTCCTGTTCCATGGCTGTCTGCAACCAAGAATAAATAAAATGATTAGTGGAGATGAAAATGGAAAGCATACAGCTACATTAAATTTTTATTGTTCCAGATTCTCTATAGCAGCCACAGTACATCCTATAGTAAAGATATGGTAAAACAGAAATATAAAGGGTGAGCCAAAAAGAAGTACCACATTTCAAACATTTATTCTATAAAAACGCTACAAGATAAAATAAATTTCATTACCGGGGTATACAAATTAGATTTTTTTCACTGTGTTATAAAAATGATGTCTTCAAGGTGGTGGCCATAATTAGCAATATACTCTTCGAGACGATTTCTGAACACTCACATGACTTGTTCGACCATTTCAAGGGGAATAGCGGCGATTTCATGGCGATTAGCGTCCTTGAGGGCTTCAAGATTTTGATGTTGGTTTTTGTATACCTTCGACTTGAGATAGCCCCACAAGAAGAAATTGCACGGAGAGAGATCAGACAAACGTGAAGGCCACCCGACATTGCTGCACAGGGAAAACATCTCCCGCAAAAATTGCAAGTATCTCAATGATGTATGAGCTGTTGCTCCATCCTGTTGAAACCAGGCATCCACCAGATCCATTTCTTCCAGTTGGGGCTGTAGAAAGTTCTCTAGCATTTTAATGTAACATTCTGAAGTGACAGTGACTGTTGCTCCCCCCCCTCAAAAAATTAAGGGCCTACAATGCCAAATTCAACAACAAGCACCAAACTGTAACACGCTCATTGGATCTCTGATGAAGTTCATGATGGTTGGTTTCAGTTCAATAGCTAAAATTTTAATTATTTATACAACCATTTAAATGGAAATGTGCCTTGTCGCTGCACATGACAATGACATCTAGATGAACAGTTTGCAGAAGATTCACGCGGAACTCTCTGTGGCTTTTTCAGTCTCTGTCAGTGAGTTCCTGCACTACCATCATTTTGTATGGATGGGAATTACGGTCCTCATGCAAAATCCTCTTCAAAGACGTATTGGAAATATCTAAGGCAGAAGCATGTTTGTGCACTGAATGTCTAGGAGACTGTAAAATTGATGCCCTTACAGCTTGGATGTTTTCAGGTGTTTGTACATTCCGAGGATAGCCTAGAGATTTTCTGCTCAATGTTGTACCCGTCTGTGTAAATTTAACTACCTGCTGAAGAATTGTTTTCCAATTTGGGATGTCACCATTAAGAAGAATGGTGAAGTATGTTCGGAAGGTGTGTTGTGTAGTGATGATGGATTTGTTGTTTTTGAAGAATGCTTCGACAACGAAAGCAAGGAGCGCACCGGAACCAAGGCATGTTGCCGACTGAAAACTACAAGGAATGGCGTATCAAAGGACTCCACAAACCCACTTGGCTGCCTCTTCCACATGCAATGACCTTGAGAAATGTGGTACTTCATTTTGGATCACCCTGTATATTGTCCAATATAGCACTGCTATTTCTAATGGTACCTTGTACAGTTGTTTCATTGTAAATTGATGTTTGTTCACTACTCCGCTTATTGTAGGGAGGCTGACAGAATTTGTTTTTTGAAAGATGCCATTATCTTCTATAATGGCACTCTGGATCTTCTGAAGTCTAATAGAAATATTGAAAATAACAATATTGCATATTTCGTCTTCCTGTTCCAGTGTGAAAACTTCTATCCTTTCACCAGCATGAAGCAGATCCTCCTTCCTGCATCATACATTAATGAATGTATTTACTTACTTTCTTGTAAAATAATAGCAGTAAATGTGCAACATTGACGTCACAATATAATTGAATGTGATTATACACTTGTTTTCCCTCTGAAATGATTGAATGATGGAGGATGCAGTCCGCTATCTGAAATTAGGCAGTACTCTTTGTCCATCCTTTGCCATTGTAAGGCCATGGTTGATCACAAGGTTCACAATTGTTGCTCTCATTTCATTTGAGACAAATTGATGACCTTGACCTCTTCTGCCTCTCCATTTGCCATGTTATCGTCCCCTCATGCTAGCTCCACTGCACATTCTTATTCCCTTCCTCTTCTTCCTCTTCCATGGGCAGACTTTTGTTCCTGTCCAAAATTTTCCTGCACTAGTTCTTGCATTGTAGCAGCTCTGCTAGAGTCCTGCTACAGACTGAATGTTTTCCAATGTATAGTGTAGTGCATGAAGTACACCTGTGAAGTTGATAGTATGCCCAACCTAATTAGTTGAGCTATGATAAAATAAACCCCTTTCATAAGTGTAGTTCATCATTTCCTGTGACTGACATTGCAATATCAGACATACCATAAACAATACCATATCACTGCAATGTTTACAATATTTTTGTGACTTATTATAAAGGTTTGTTGAATTATTTTGTATGTACTGAGCTAAACAATGATTGCATACATACAAAGTTTTGCTGATGAGACTAATTCACTGGAAACAGTGATACAGGATCCATTTTGATCAACAAGGCTATCAAATGATAATAATTGTATAATACAATTTGCATATACTTATTAAACATATTGAAAATTGTAGGAGACAATGACATATAACAGTCTTGCAGTTTTGCACAAGTGATGTAATGGTGTGGAAGTAAGATGAACTGTTTTGCAAACATTAATTATCAATTAAGACGTGTCAAAGCAATTGAAAAAACTATAACACTTTGTTGTGGCACACAGCTCACTAAGGTGAAGATCATATGGCTGAAACTAGTGGTAATCAGTATTTAGTTCACCTGTGCATTTTCACTAGATAAAACGGTAAGCATCATCATGTGGCCTGGGATGAGTTTAGGTCTGTGCTCTATTAATATGCCCATACATTCCCTTGTTATTCCCACATTTTGACTGTACCACATCCAAATTTGTGTCTAAAACAACATGGTTGATTATCATTTTTGATTACAGGAGTGTCTTATTTAATACCCAGTCCCACCTCTGGACCATAAAAGCATTGCTAATTTCCTTCTATAATTCTGCCAAGAATGTTAGAATTCCAGGTACATAAAATATCAAATTGATCTGGGGCCTCATGCATAACACCGTGCGTAGAATTCACACTAAAACATGGTGTAAGAACAAAATTGGAAATGTTTGTACGCACAAAAAAAATTCAGATGCATAAATCTGTGCATTACCCAACTTTCACGTTTTTTCCGCTCTATAAATCCCGGTCAGCTTGAAAAGTAACACATGTGCACGCGCCTGCTGCCACGTCCCAAACTCCTCCCATAATTATGCCTCTTTGAATATGCAAATCAATATAAATAGCCCTTAAGCTTAGCATTCTGTGAAAAGGAAATGACAAAAGCATGGGGGCAAATAGAAGAATTTCAGCAAATACCAAATGGAGGCAAGGAAAACCTTATTATTTGTTGGTTTAAATAGTGGTATAAACAACAGAAGGAAGTTGATCGAGTGACATAGAGTGTCGGAGAAATTCGAAAACTCAAGTTCACAAAGTCACACAATGTCCAAAATAAAAAAGAAGTTGTCAGATATCAAAGTCACCATAAAAAGGCGAGTCGTAGCCCACCGACTGAATATCATATGAAAGCTTATTAGGTTACAGAGAAAAAAAATAGGCACACAGTGGGGAAAAAAGCAAGGAAATGTCAACTTTAATCTCAAAATTTCCACTTTAATCATGTAGTTTATTTTGTAATTAAAACAGAACATTATAAACTACATCTTAAGATCGTTTAATTTACTAGTTTCTCAAATCCCATTGTAACTAAAGTAGCACATTAAATGCTTTGTTTTGTATTTGATCTTCTATGTGCTCTATGTGTGTGAATCACTACGTGCTTCTTAAACAGGCTTTCTCTTCCTCCGACATGACACAGAATCCATTACATTAGTGATATTACAGCTCCCTGAATAATTAAAATACTGAGATGTATACTTGATATCATTTTCATGATGATAGGAGATAATGCATGTTATTAAACATGGGAACACGGTGGCGCAGTGATTGTTTCTGCCTCACGCAAGATTCTTGCTTTGCAGTGCGCGACCTTCGATGAAATAATTTATTGCAGTAGTACTGTTTCTTTCAAACGTAGTAACCCCCAATTCCTGTCCTTACTTTTCTTTCTCCAAATACCCAATCGCCACACAATCAGCTCTGTAATAGATGTTAAACCATCTGTAAGCTTAGAACGCCAATTCTTGAAAAAACTTTTAAGGCAGCCTTTTTCAACCTTTAAGTATTTGTGACCTAAGTTTTCATAACAGTTTTAATCGCACCCCCCTAACGTTTTTTTAAACCTTGATAAAATGTATTCCTATATTTATTGCTGCCGATATACCACTACAAGTTTTATTATACCTATTTAACTTTTATCAACATTGATCTAACTCTATACAAGTGGAACCTCGAAATACGATCACCTCTGTATATGAGAAATTCAAGATAAGAGGAAATTACGAGCGAAAAATTTGTATCTAAATGCGAGCATTGGCTCGTAACGAGCCACGAGCCAGGCTGTGGTTATGCGTGACGCGTTTCCCGATCCGCCTCAACTCAGGGATTCACCCAAGCTGACGCTGCCAGCCTGTCAGCTCACTCAGTGTTCCTTGTTCTCCCGTAGTGTGAGGATCTACACGTTTGTGCGCTTGTGATTTCATTGTTTCGCTCTAGCAGTTCGCCGTATAAGCGTATCCAAAAATATCACGGACATGCAGACGGAGAATAGGAGACGATTGCCCTCAAGAGGAGTACTAGGGTGTTGTACCGTGTTAGCCATTATGAATGTAGAGAAAGCCAAGCAAATGACACCTTTTATTGGCTAACTAAAAAGATTACAATATGCAAGCTTTGATTACATCTTGCCTGAAGAAGGGGCCTGAGTTGCCTCGAAAGCTTGCATATTTTAATCTTTTTAGTTAGCCAATAAAAGGTGTCATTTTGCTTGGCTTTTCTCTACCCTAAAGAGGAGAGAGAGAGAGAGGCATGCGAGCAAGAGAGATAAGGAGAGAGAGAGAGAGAGACGCGTGCGCGAGCGAGAGAGATAAGGAGAGAGAGACGCGCACGAGAGAGAAGAACCAGCTCAGTTATGATCACATGACGCTCAGCAGACAAAGTGTATTCACACTTATTTATCAGTGTTATTTGTTAGGAAAATTGATTTTTATGTTGATATTTTTGGGGGTGCGGAATGGATTAACTGGATTTCCATTATTTTCAATGGGGAAGTTTGTTCTAGATACGAGAAATTCGCTATACAAGCTCAGTGCTGGAATGAATTAAACTCGTATCTCGAGGTTCCACTGTATTTATTTTTCTAGTATCAGAATGTAGTTTAAGTTAATTTGTTTTGGTTTCAATAGATGTATTTTTCATATTTTCGATTCTTTTTTTCACATCATCAAGCCCCCTTTTTTGTTACTTCGGGGGGCGCACTCCACAGGTTGAGAACCACCGTTTTTAAGGAACGTTAAAATATCTTCGTAGTACTTGTTTAATTATTCTGTCCTTCCAGTGTCTCACCAGTCCCAGCAAGAATACAGCGTGAGGCAGGAACAATCCATGAACGGGGCGCCAGCTCCTTGCTAGCGCTGCGACACTGTGTCCTCACATGTTTAATTATTAACTATATAGATTATTTAAATGAAGTTAAAGTTTTATCTGTATAATATAATAAACATATTTTGCTGCAATTCATCATAAAAATGATATTGTCATCATATGTAAATACACACTTTGTAAAGTGGCTCAGGTTGTGCAATATTACTGTATAACTGTATCGCAAGCTTGCAGTGAGGTAATTGTACTAATAAGTATAAACAGTTCTACAAGTAGCACTTGATGGACTGATTGAGTGTGTTTATAGTTCTTGGGATGATACTGTTTCTGAACCGCGTGGTCTGTACATTAAAGGCTCTGAAGTGTTTGCCGTTTGAGAGCAGTTCAATAGAAAGCATGGCTGAGGCAGCATGTGCTTGATGCTGTATACCGTTAATTTTTTTCTAATCAGCTGCTGTGCTATGATTCCACACTCAGATACAGTGATATAAATACTCCGAGTGGTGCAGTGAGAGTGATATGGAAAAACATGATCAGCTGTGGCAACCCCTAACGGGAGTAGCTGAAAGAAGAAGAAGGTGCAGTGAGAGTAACAACACTGCTATGATATTTAGAATAGTCTGACCATTCTATGGACAATTATATTGTTACAGGTTAATTACAGATGCATTAAACTAATAAACAATATGACGTTAATTTCAGTGTATTTATAAAGCCACGTCAGGGATGTGGATCTAAAAAAGAAAAGGAAACCACACTGGAACAGTAGCACTGCTTTGACACTGGGTGCTGCCAGTCTACAAAACGAGTGGAGAACTTGCGTACGACAAGGATTGAGCTACCTATAAAATGTGCGTGGCTTTACGCCAACTTTAGGTTTTATACATCACGATTTGAGTGTGGAAACGGGCTTACGCAACATTTTTGTTAGTACGCACCGTTTATACATGAGGCCCCAGGTGTTGTTGTAATAAACTATTACAAGCAACAAAAATAGAGTGACTGTAGTAAACAAATTCACCTTAGAAATACTGATGATTGGTATCTGCATCATTATAAACATATCAAAATATATGGATGTCACAGTGGTGCGGTGGGAAGTGCTGTTGCCCTATGATTCCAACATCCTGGATATGTATCCTGGCTCTGGTAATGGTATATGTGAGGTTTATTTGTTGTCCCATTGTGGCATATGGACTTTTCTCCCAAAGACGTGCAAGATAAATTAATTAGCCAAGACAGGTTCCACACCCTTGTGTTTCTTTATGATCATTTTGTGGGCTCACTCAAGGTTGGCCAATGCCCCCCCACCCCCCGAATTAAGATATTAGAACATACTTTTAGTAACCATTAACAACATGTAAGAGGGATGAAGACAGACTAGCATATATATAAATAAATAAGTATATATCAACTGCTCAAAAAAATTAAAGGGACACTTTGAAAACACATCAGATCTCAATGGGAAAAAGAAATCCTTCTGGATATCTATACTGATATAGACTGGGTAATGTGTTAGGAACGAAAGGATGCCACATCGTTTGATGGAAATGAAAATGATCAACCTACAGAGCCCTGAATTCAAAGACGCCCCAAAAATCAGAGTGAAAAAATTATGTGGCAGGCTAGTCCATTTTGCCAAAATTTAATTGCAGCAACTCAAAATTGTACGCAGCACTTTGTATGGCCCCTGTGTTCTTGTATACATGCCTGACAACCTCGGTGCATGCTTCTAATGAGATGACAGATGGTGTTGTGGGGGATCTCCTCCCAGATCTGGACCAGGGCATCACTGAGCTCCTGGACAGTCTGAGGTGCAACCTGGTGGCATTGGATGGACCAAAACATAATGTCCCAGAGGTGTTCTATTGGATTTAGGTCAGGAAAGTGTGGTGGCCAGTCAATGGTATCAATTCCTTCATCCTCCAGGAACTGCCTGCATACTCTCACCACATGAGGCCAGGAATTGTCGTGCACCAGGAGCCACTGTACCAGCATAGGGTCTGACAATGGGTCCAAGGATTTCATCCTGATACCTAATGGCAGCCAAGGTGCCTTTGTCAAGCCTGTAGCGGTCTCTGTGACCCTCCATGGATATGCCTCCCCAGACAATCATTAACCCACCACCAAACTGCTCATGCTGAATGATGTTACAGGCAGCATAATGTTCTCCATGGCTTCTCCAGACCCTTTCACTTCTGTCACGTGCTCAGGGTGAACCTGCTCTCATCTGTAAAAAGCACAGGGCACCAGTGGTGCATCTAACAATTCTGGTATTCTATGGCGAATGCCAATCGAGCTGCATGCTGCTGGGCAGTGAGCTCAGGGCCCATTAGAGGACATGGGGCCCTTGGGTCACCCTCATGAAGTCTTTCTGGTTGTTTGGTCGGAGACATTCACACCAGTGGCCTGCTGGAGGTCATTTTGTAGGGCTCTGGCAGTGCTCATCCTGTTCCTCCTTGCCCTAAGGAGCAGATACTGGTCCTGCTGATGGGTTATGGACCATCTATGGCCCTCTCCAGCTCTCCTAGAGTAACTGCTTGTCTCCTAGAATCTCCTCCATGCCCTTGAGACTGTGCAGGGAGACACAGCAAACCTTCTGGCAATGACACGTATTGATGTGCCATCCTGGAGAAGTTGGACTACCTGTGCAACCTCTGTAGGGTCCAGGTATCGCCTCATGCTATCAGTAGTGACACTGACTGTAGCCAAATGCAAAACTAGTGAAGAAACAGAAAAGATGAGGCGGGAAAAATGTCAGTGGCCTCCACCTGTTAAACCATTCCTGTTTTGGGGGTCATCTCATTGTTGCCCCTCTAGTGCATCTGTTGTTAATTTCATTAACACTACTGCAGCTGAAACTGATTAACAACCCCCTCTGCTACTTAACTGACCAGATTAATATCCCATAAATTTCATTGACTTTATGCTATACTCTGATTAAAAAGTGTTCCTTTAATTCTTTTGAGCAGTATATATATATCCACAACCATGAAGACTTCAGCCTATGTTTTAACTTGTGTTTGAGAGGACTGCACACTGCTTCATCTAGGTGCTCCAAACCTTTATGATCTCTGCAATGTCAAAATATTAAAACCACTTTCAGGTGAAGTAAATAATTTTGATTATCTTGTTAAAATTGCACCTGTCAAGGGGTGGGATATATTAGGCAGAAAGTGAAGGTAATGTGATGGAAACATGAAAAATAAGCAAACATAAGGATTTGAGCAACTTTAACAAGAGCCAAATTGCGATGGCTAGATGTCTATGTCTTAGCATTTCAAAAATGGCAAGTCTTGTAGGGTGTTTCCAGTAATCAGTGTTTAGTACCTACCAAAAATGAGCCAATGAAGGAAAACTGGTGAACTGGTGAGAGGGGTAATGGGGGCTCAAGGCTCATGTATGCAGGTGGGAAGTATAGGTTAGCCCGTCTGGTCTGATCCCACAGAAGAGCTACTGTAGCACAAATTGCTGAAAAAGTTAAAGCTGGCCATGAGGTAATGGTGTCAGAACACAGTGCATTGCAGCTTGCTGAGTATGGGGCTGAATAGCCACAGACCTGTCAGAGTACACATTCTGACCCCATTTCACTGCTGAGAGCACCTACAATGGCCATTTTTACCTCAAGATGTGATAACAAAAGGATGCACTACGGGAAGAAGGCAAGCTCTGAGCAACATTCTCCTGAGAAGCATTGAGTTCAGGTATTCGTGTAGATGTTACTTTGACACATACCACCTACCTAAAGACTACTGAAGACAATATATACCTCTTTATAGAAATGGTGTTCCCTGATGGTAGTGACCTCTTTCTGCAGTTTAATAAATTCTCCCACAATGCAAACATTGTTCAAGTTTGATTTTAAGACCATGACAAAGAGTTCAAGGTGTTGACTCTGTGGGATGTGCTGGGAAAAGAAGTCAACTCCATGGTGGTTCCACTTTGCAACTTACAAAACTTAAAAGATCTGCAGCTAACACCGTGGTACCAGATGCCACAGGTCTCATGGAGTCTATGCCTTGTTAGGTCAGAGCTATTTTGATGGCACAAGTGGGACCTACACAATGTTAGGTGAGTAACATGAACACCAAGAAAAGTTAAGTTGCCACTGGCCAATCACTGTGAATGGGAAAAGGAAACATAGTGGAAATTAGAACAACACATGTGTCTTGGTCTTGGCTTAGATGTCAACTGATAGTTTATTCCAGATGAGGGTCAGATATGGACAAGAAACTGGATGAGGATAAAGTGGAGATCAGGTTTGTTATCTTCAGGCATATTCTGACTGGATGGCCTCTTTTGCCCTAGGGACTGAAGCAGAAATAACTATGCTGCTGTGTACCCTCCAAATCTTTCCTCTATGTATTGTTAACACTGAACCGCAGTAGAGAAAAACAATGGTCATGTGTGTGGCAATATATGTATATAAATGTTACAATCACTTAGTACCACGAGTACAGGATGGGACTTGGCCTTTTACGTCTTCTTTTTCTGAGTGATACCACAAATAGGCATTTGCCATCCATATTCCCATTCAGGGGTTATATGATAGATTAGGTTTTCCCTAAGAGGACATGAAACCACCAGAAACAATATTTGTACTTCATCCCCATCCTGATAACCTTAATACTTTAGGATAATGGGTGAACACTAGCCATGGTGGATATCTCCAGCCTTTCTAACAACACTCAAATGGTCTCAGGTTATTATACCTTTCTGGGTTCTGATCATATAGATCCTTCTTCTGCATGAACACTCTTTGCCCTCACAATCTTTAACAGAACTCCAAGTATTTTACCTCAGCTGGTTATTTTACATAAGGAACTAAAGAGTGCATGTTTGGATGGTTCTGTTATCTTCTAGCAGCATGCCATTTGGACACCAGTCCCTGAAAACATACAGGAATCCTCTATAATAATCAAGTCAGTGAGATGAAGAGGACCCAAGGTGGAGGGAAGTCCCAAGTGGAGCTTGAGGAACGGCACTCCAGTGGGGGGATCACTTGTGTTGAGCATTTGTAAGAGCAGGAGCAGTTGTGCAATCCCAGAGTTGTTCTACTGACGCCGGACGATGGTGGTAGATCAAGAGAATGCCCCAGTGGTAACTGGCTGAAATGGCTGGGAGGAAGGCTAAAGAATGTTAACCTCATTTGCCGGCATCTCAGTCCTACTGAGAAGACCTGAAGGAAGAGCAGGGCAGAGGGTATCAAGAAAGACACACTGGGCTCAGCAAAAAAGAAAGAATAGTCAATTCTGTTTTATTGTTGATTTTAACATGCTGTATTTAAATGGATCTATTTATTGATCTATTTACTGATTTTAACTTCAAGGCACTGTTTTTAAAGAAGATTATTTATTGGAAGGATTTGCACTGCACTTATTGAACACTGATTTCATTGTTGTTAATAAATGCACTAAGCACTTTTGCACCTTAGCTTGTTCTCTGTGTCCTCAATGTGCTGGTCAATCTTTGTATATGACTATCAATGTCCCAGAAACAGGAAAAAGCTCAAGGCTGTAGGCAACCAGGACATAACCTGCATTTTTTTATATGGTACCTTTCCCTATTTTCAATGTGCTTCACAGAAATTCAGAATGAACAACAGGGAATAATACAACATTGGACACAAATAATTCCCACATAAAGCATTAAATAAAGATAAAAACAAGACACGCAAACCTTTAAATTAGAATAAGAGACAATAAACCAGACTAAAATACGAACATACAAATACTATAAGAAAACTTTGAACAAATAACATAATTTGTGATACAAATGCAAGTTGTCTTGAGTTTCCGGAAAAAGAGGATTAATTAAAAGAAGGGTCTGAAAATCAGGTGAAGTTACACAGCTTCCTGAATAAATGAGTTTTACAATGTTTTTTAAAAGAATGAATTAAGTCAGCTGATCTCATTAATTTAGGGAGGACGTTTTGAAGTCTGGGAGCAATGCTGCTGATGGCCCTGTCACCCATAGAGCAGAAGTTAGCTTGGGGTGCAATAAGCATGCTAGAATCTGTGGAACTTAGTATGTGGGCATGAGTGTAGTGATGGAGGAGGTTACTGATGTAGTCCAGGACAATGCTATTTAAAACTTTACAGGTTAGTAACAGAACTTTATATTCAATCATATTAGACACAGGAAGTCAAGGACAGTGAAGCAGAATGAGTGTTGTGCGCTCACTGTTGCAGATCTGTGTAAAGTCTCTTACTGCAGAATTTTGAACCAACTGGAGTTGTAATAAAAGATTAGATGGGACACCTGCCAGTAGGGAACTACAGCAGTCAATGCAGGCAGTAATATTAGCATGAACAGTTTTATTAGCATTAGAAAAGCAGACAAACGAGCAAACACAGAATATATTGTGGATGTGAAAGTAACATTGTTTCTTAAAGTGGTTCATCTGGGTAGAATAAGAAAGGGAGGTATTTGAAATGACACCAAGATACTGATCAGAAGAAGGTCTGGAGACATTATCACCAACAGTGACTGAAATGGAGTGTATTTTCTAACCTGAGCTTTAGGACCAATCAGCATGATTTCTGTTTTATTGTAGTTTAGTTTTAAAACAGTTATATTCCATCCAGGTTTTAATTTTACTGAGGCCAGTTGTGAGCTGAGAAAGCTTTGTTAAACTTTCACTTTTTAACACTGAAATAGATCTAAAATTAGAAAAGCTCCCTGCCTGTATAAGGTTTATTAGGCGTCTATAGTAAATATGGTCAATTACAATACTAATGAGATTCTTGGTTTTGTGCCTCCTGCTAGACTTACTCTTACCACCTCACCCTCAATACATATCAGTGTTTCCTGTTCCATCCACAGAGCAACTTTATGACAATGGTATTAATATAATATAGCAGAATATTCCCATACCTGCCTAATCCAATTCAAGGTCATGGGATTGCAGTGTTTACTGGTTAAGAGGTCAGTCTATCATAGGGCTATCTGCCTAACACATTCACATTTGAATTCAGAGAGGTCCACTTTAAATTGAGAATCAGCCAGATATACATATCTTTGAGAATGTGGTAGATAAATCCATGCACACATGGACAGAACATTCAAACTCCACACTGACAACAACAACCAGGAACAGAATTCCAACCCAGGATCAATAACCCAACAGCATAAACCATTGTTACCAAGCTGTTTTTAATTGTACTTTTGTACATTTTTCTGAAATATGTTCTCTTTAAAGGGAGTAAAATTAAACAAATATGAAAATTTCCTTCCAATCTTGCATTAGTTCCTGCTTTATGACCAACTCTTCCTGGACAAGTTCTGATACCCTGTGAGCTTGTAATGGACAATGAATAAACAATGATGAAAATGCTCTAACTTAATCATTCTCACTATAAAAAGCACTCTCATAATCAGTTCTACAGTTATCTCATGCATTATTTCTGTTTTACAGGGTCTGTACTCATAATAGGTACAACTTTTGTTCTGACATGGTGAAAAAATTGAAAAGAGGGGTCTGATATCCAAGGAGGGACAAATAAATCTGAGAGGGTTAAACTTCAAAAGGGGTCCATGTATAAACCTGAATATGCTGACTGTTGACTCGGTATTGCATTTTAAATAAAAGCTAATTCTATTCAGGGATGTCATAATGGCAGAGTTAGTGTCATGTCTCTATAACTCCAGATGTTCTAACCCAGTTCTGCGCACTGTCACTGTGAGGTCTGCATGAGCTCTGAATGTTGATTTATGCTCTCCTTCAGCTACTCCAGTTTTCCTGACACATTTCAAAGATGCATGCATTACATTAAGTGGTGCCTCTAGACTGGCCCAGTTAGCCTGAGTATACCCAGCAACAGACTGGTACCCCATCCAGAGTTGGCCTCTGCTTTGTACTCACAGCTTGGACTCCGTCCCCTGGGATACTGAACTGGAATATGCTGGTTCAGAGAATGGGTGTTCTTTACAATATAAAGCTATTTATATCAAACACAAGGATCACATTTTATTTATTTGTGAAAGAATAAAAATGCTAAATGTTTTAAGTGTGAGTTAATTTTATGTTTTTCATTAAGTAATTACTTTTCATTTCTTTTCATGAACTATTTCCTTTCTTGAACATCTGGGATTTATATGCTTTATATGCTGCTTTCTCTTTTCTGTTAAGAAAAGTAAGTTCTATTTTATTTACTGTACGCACTCTGATATGGTGCCATATATCCAATAAAATCTAACTCTCAAACTGAATTCAGAAAGCAATTTAACCAAAAACATTTTTGAACATTTTGTCAAATCCACACTGTGAGAGACAAATAAAGAGAGAGACTGAAGTGTACAAAAACACTTCAGCCCAGAGCCCAGAGAATAGCAAATTAAAAAGACCAACATCATCTTGAACTGGGATTTGAAAGTGGAACAGACATTTGGAAAAGGCCCACAAAGCCACAAAATGGGTAACAAGACAAAAAAAAAACAAAAAAAAAACTGGTGGCTTTGAGCACTCACTGAAGAGTCTATAGGTTAAGAGCTCTGCAATTCATGAAGATTACCCAAAAACAGCTTGTAGTACAATGCAGTTCAGATGTGACAATCCATGCAATTAAAGGGAGATTATACAGACTAGAGATGTTTAGGTTTAGTAGGAGAGATAATTTTGTATGCTATGGAAGACACATTTAAGTATGTGATACTACAGAACAGCCCTGATTAACAATAAACTGCAGTATTTTCCACTGTTCCCTGTTCCTGGCTAGCATCAAATACAGTATTTTTTTCCACTTTCTGCTCATATTGCCAGGAAAAGCCTTTGCCCTTTCAAACTCCATGATTTTATTAAATGGGTTTGCAAAATGGAAGAATGGACTAATATTTAAAATAGTTATAAGAAAAACAAACTTTACCACTTATGTTAAGTTGTCTCTATCTTGAATTAAATCAGTTGTGCTACCAAGATCACAGACTCACATCTCTCTGCTGGCTTACTGAACATTGCCCCATTTCAACTCAGTCTAAATACAGTATGTTGTGCCCATGTGAGTAACGTGATAAAGTCTCTTGGAAATGATGAGTTAGTTGTAACAAAATGTATTTAAAATTTTGTTTGTACTGTGCAAATACACATGTTAATTGATCAGTAATAAAGGCGCTATACGAAATAACACCTCCTTCTGAAAACCACTTAATACAATTGATGGTCATTGGATGCAAGGCCGGAAAGCCACGCTAAACAGGACGTCAGTCCATCGCAATCTATATGAAATAATGACTCCGACGTCCGCCGTTTTAAAACTAAAAATGTGAAGTCACAAAATAAATCAATGAAATGGGTCTTTGAATCTGAATTTTTTTTAGCTGAACATGAGCTGTGATAAAAGGAATACATAAACAAACAGGCTTTCCAAAATTAAAATTACTCGACTACTATACGCTTTTTCCATCCATCCATTACCCAACTCGCTATATCCTAAGTACAGTGTCAAGGGGGTCTGCTGGAGCCAAGCCCTGCCGACACAGGGCGCAAGGCAGGAAACAAACCCCCACCACGCACACAACAAGCACACACTAGGGTCAATTCAGAAACGCCAATGCACCTAACCTGCATGTCTTTGGACTGTTGGAGGAAACCCACGCAGACACGGGGAGAACATGCAAATTCCACGCAGGGAGGACCCGGGAAGCGAACCCAGGTCCCCTAACTGCGCCACCCTGTCGCCCAATACGCTTTTTTCCCCTCTATGATGGGCACTCACATCTCCATTTGGCGCATCTGCACCAACATGTTTCGAATTTGTAGTATTACCCCAATACGCGCATGCACTTTAAATTTGGATTGCCAAGAAAATCCACATAAACCATGCGTTCACGCTGCATGTGCTCATCTATAAGTTAATTGCTACATCGTGGCGCTTAAAATAAATAAACAGATGATCCATTGCACGTTGAAGCAATAAAATATTTTGCTGTCGCGCATTCGGAGGCGCGTGTCTTGCTTAATTAACGGACTGTGCACGTTTTCATGCGATCGCGCTCTGACTCAAGCATATATTCCTATATACCACGCTTTGCTTAATGAGCCCGAACACCTGGTACGAATGTATTGACTCAATGATTACACCAATCGATCTGTCAATATATTTCCCAAATATTGCCGTTGCCGTGCAATTTTCAGCTTGCCACTGCAGTCCAGTAAAATGTTGAGGGGTTCTCAACCTTTTCAGAGTCAGGAACCACGGCACGCAGTAAACATATTTTATTACTGTTATAATTCCTGAACTCAGATTATTCAACGTTTGAGTATACCATTTTATCATCACTAGAAATAAAGACATTAATGCAACAAAGGGTTGGGGGCAAGGAGTTAATTTCTTTATATAGCAGAGGTCGAAACAAATATGTCGGTTCCTTTCACGGTTGGTGTGAATGGTTTCTCTGTTATTGGGCGGTTATTTTTTGAAAGACTGGCGTCCAGTCCTTAGCAGGTTGCTGTTTTCTACAGTGAGTCCCGCATGAGCATTGTCTCCTATAAGTGGAAAAGTATTACGTGTTTCTGGTTCTTTTTTGTTTATACCCTGGATATAATATCCTAGAATTGGGATTGGGATTTGGAAAATTTACAGCGTTTAGCCGTCAACTGTAGGCTACGTTACAGCAATGAGGATCTGGGCCGTGAAAGAAAGAAAGAAAGAAAGAAAGAAAGAAAAAGATTTTCCGTTTTCAATTGAACTTTATTATTCAATAATGACAAATTACGCTATCGTGTATAAAGAAAATAGAGAAAAACCCAACTAATCCCAAAAAGAAAAAAAATCAAATCATTTACATTATCATAAGTTAAAAAACACTCCAAATTGAAAACAATGTATAATTCATATTTAAAATAAGAAAAAAAATCAATTGATTATCCTCAAGTTTACAAATTTACATTTACATTTGCGGTAATTCTGTAAAATGTATACTCTGAAAATACTGGGTTTCACAAGTCCATGGAATATCCTGATCATGTCAAGTTGCTTGTTTGAGTTGACTTCCTCTTTTCTTGACTAATAAACGACAGAAAGAAAGAAAGAAAGAAAGAAAGAAAGAAAGAAAGAAGTACATGAAAGCAGAAAAGTAAAGAGCAGGAAGACGGAAATTAAAGGGAGCTACTAAAGTTATTATTTTTCTCCTGGAATGAAATCGTCGTCTTAGTCACCACGTTTAAGTTACAAAGCATTACAATGCTCCTTTTTCCTACCGCAAATTATTTGTCATTGAGACTGAGAACATTATTGTATAAAGGCATGGGACACAAAACTATTTCAGTGGAGGAATTAGCAGAAACAACAGCAATACGTTCATAATACACAACGCAATTCCAAATATACTGAAAGCTCTTTTTTCCGGATCTATGGGGCATGTTTCTCAGGAGGCGCGCACCGTCCGAAGGGGTGAGGCTATCTGAAAGTTGTACTTGAAACCGTGAGAAAGAGGAGTACAGATAGACCATTTACGAGCAGCACTTACATAAGGCCGTGCTGCGCATTTTGGCTGCGGTAAAGCCTATTGGCGTATAGGCTTGAGCCTTTAGTAGGATCGTAGCTTTGCATCAGCTCATGTTGCCTATATCAAATGTGGCAGATGGTGCTGTCACTGACCCCATGGTGAGACCTGCGAGGCAGAGCTGGTAGTATGTAAGGCGGCCATGAGAGTGTCAAGTCACAGAACATCTGACAAAACAGTCTTTTTAAGGACATACTACCACCAACATTGCTATGTCCATTACTCTATCTGTCACACCCCCATGTCACTGGTAGAAGGAGTGTGATAAGAAGTAACTAATGCCCCAAGATGGAGAACAGGTTCATTACTAAAGTTGGTGGTTTTGAGAAGACTGGTATCCTTTCAACCACACTCAGTTTTTGACCAACCAAATACTTATATCTGTCAACATTGTTGTGAACTTGAAGTTCAAAGTCCTAAAGACTTCCAAAAACACTTCCAAAAATGCCAACTAAGGAGTATTTACAGCAAAATCCCATCTTTGTAAAAGTGCAAACACACTTTTACACTAAAATATAAAGTTTATTTTTTTACAAAAATCATCTGATACACAAAAGAAAGCTCCAAACAAAGTCATAATATGAAATCCTATTAGGCAAAAACAGAAGAGCAAAATGGTCAAAAATACAGAAAATCACAATACAATAGGCACAAGACACAGCAAAATCACATGAAACACTCAACATTACGGTGCATTCAAAATGAAACTCCAGGAATGATGGAAACTATCACCTTTTTAAGGCCAAAGACAGACCCTGGCAGCAATGGACAGGTGGTCCCGCCTCTTGGGGAACCACCTGCACAAGGTACATAACAAAAGTTAATAACACTCATAACAGAAAAAAGAGTCAAAATTGAGCAAAACAGACACAAAACAATAATTTGAACCACAACCTGGAGATTTGGGGGATTCCTGGCCACAACATAACAAATATAAATATATGTTTGTTCATCCAATCATTTTCTAAATAGTTTAGTACATGAGAAGGCAGTGGGAAGCATGTTTTAGAACCACAAACCATTATATTCATTCAAAAAGCTTAGGATTTGGAGTAGTTTAAATATTGCTAATGTACACATTTTTAAAGCTTTTATGAAATTATATTTAACAGTATTGAGAATATTTAAATGGGTAATGTTTATATCAAACAATAAATTAAAGCCAACAACAGTTTTAAACTGAACATTTAGCATCAGCAATGACAATGGCAGCTGTCCAGAGAATTATGTTAAACAACTGGGGATTCTGTTTGAGACAGTCGTCCAAGAATCCAAGTTGCAGGTCTAAATCACCTTTTGCTGCGTGGACATGAACCCCTTAGACTACCTCAGAAATCAACAACTAATAGAGAAATGAATGCTGCCCAGCAGTGAAATAATAACCCTCCATGGTCTGGTGCCGGACAAATTGAAATGTTAAAAACAACAGAAATTTCCCTTAGTCTCAGAGTGCTTCTGCTGAGAACTACACTGGTGGATTCCTGTAGTCCTTTGGTAATGCGCATGGATATGTGTCCAAATCAACGAGCAGATTATAATTGCACCATGCATTCAAAAAACCCTAAGGACGTGGGTTCAAATCCCTGTACTGACAATGTGTGACCATGACCAAGTCACTTCACCTGCCTTTGATCCAACTGGATAAACAAATGAAATGCAACCAGTTGTATCTTTAATGTTGTAAGTTATGCTGAATGAAGGCATTGTTCAAATAAGTAAATAATAATACAATGCCTTGCATGACACTAAAATTGGTTTTAAGGGTTCTTGGTACTAAACGTCCAGGTGATAAGAAACTGATCATCAGTGACTTTTGGCAGACATTGTGGCCAATGACACGAGATGCTTATAACTGGTCCATCTGTGGAGTATGCCAGAAGGCAAGGGATGGCGTGTTAGCTGGTTGCTGGTTACTGGGAAACAGTGGGTATCCTCTTTGCAAATACTTGCTAACATCACACACCAAAGCACACAGCAACCCAGTTTTTGAGAGATGAAAGAATAAACTTAGACTTGATGAGCTTTAAAAGGACTAGTATTTATCAGATAGCTGCAGAAGGTGTGCCTCCATTCCACACCCAAACCTCAACACCATCACACTGTCTAATGCTGCTCCCTTTGTGAGGCCCCTTTCCTCTTTCTTTCAGCCACATACCGTTTTGGAGTCTTTCTTTGCTCCCATCAGTTCGGAGGAAACACCTCGCTCATTATCCCAGTCCTTTAGCTTATCAATGCCAAGATCCTTTCTGAGTCTCTTCATGAACCATATCAGGACAGACAGATTTAAGAGGAGGAAAACCTTCTAAGTGCTTATTAGCATGCAGGTAAGTGCTTGTCTCATTCTCTTCCATATTCTGCACTAGTTCCTTTCTTGGACATCTCCCACAGTCACTTTTAACTGACCATGCTCACTTAGCAAAGTCCAATTCAGGTAGATGCATGGATGATACATAACATTCTCAAAGTTGTTGCCAGGGCCTATAACATCTGGCTTAGACAGGGAACATCTATAAATAGAAGGGCAGTTCATCATAGGGTCCACTCATGCTCCTTCAGTGCCAGGTTGGAATAGTCAGTTAACCATGCACGCCTTTAAAGCTGTGGCAGGTAAAACAAATGGACAAAATTGACTGAAACCACGCCTATTCGTATAACTCAAAGACCACATTTTGTAAACTATCTTCCACATTGAGAAGCACCTAGCTACCGACAGCACACTTTGACACCTCTTATGCTGAAGCAGCCTGCCCCAGATATTAGAGACCTCAAAGTGATCTTTTGCGACAAATGTCTGTTGGAAAGTTGTTCTAAATCCAGTTAACTCTGCTAAACACATTCCACTGTGAAAATGTTTTTTTTTTTTTCCATTTAATTTTTAGAAAACGCTTTTAATGTAATCTAAGATCAGTTGCGAGGCGAGGCAGGAACCAGAGAACAGAGCGCCATGAAGGCCGGCGCACTTTCACTTATAGCGGGTCACGTAAGAGTCGGTTGTCAACTTAATATGCGTATCTTTGGGAAGTTGTGAAGAAGCCGACGTACACAAAGTGAAAGCCGTGTTGGCACAGAGAACGTGAAACTGAACTCAGGTAATGACTAAGCCGGAATTTCGACTGAAGCTGTGAGGCAATACCGTTAACTGATGTTTTTCGGATTGCCTTCAACCATTTACTATCTATCTATCTATCTATCTATCTATCTATCTATCTATCTATCTATCTATCTATCTATCTATCTATCTATCTATCGCGAAACCATAAAACTGCATTTTGTTACAACAATATAAAATCTAAATATTTCACATATTTGTGGTGCAGGAAATACAGCTTACTCTGGTTCTCTTAAACTCTGAAAATTACAGGGTCATCTTTTATATTAATTGGCATCCTCAGCTAAACTTATTCACAACACGACAACTGAGTACAGTAAAATATTCCACGGCATACGGTAAGCTCAGATAGGCAGTATAACAAATCATTATTTCACCAATAACAAACATAAACCCCATGATTACCATTTACAGTTGCAAATTTAAAATATCAACGATTACTGTAAAATATTGAAACACGCTTGTGCAAAAACATTTAAGTCAACGGTAAGAAAAGCGTTAAATAATTTATTTTTGCATTGTGGCTGAAGAACACAATAATGTGGTGATGCTTTTGGTTTCATCCGACTGCGCTTTTGACAAAATGTTTTCCTTTCTTTTGAAATCCCCCTCTCAGCGGGGACTGATGAGGCTACTATTCCGAGGTATTTGCGAACAGTATTCGCTCAGAGTCTTGAATAAAGCTTCATTGCACTTGCGCCATTCTAATGGATTTTCATTCTGTGCAATCATCTTTTCTTGACTGGATTGTGCTTTCCTGAACATGCTTCAATGGCTGCTGAACGTTGATGCCTGCGTTGCTCACACCTAAGTGTCCAATTCCGTTTATATGCGAGGACTAGAGGTAAAAAAGAAAAGGCAGCTATATTTAACAGCAGGGAAGTAACGTAAAAGATCTATAGTATGCAGGCGTGTTTATTCATCAGGGTTATTGACTGAAACGCGTTTCTTGTTTATTGCCTTTCCTAAGAGTGTATCTCAGATCTAGATGGCCACTAGATAAAACAAAAGCATGAAATATTTAAACTTCACTCCGCATTTATTGACATGGGATCGTGGAAAAATCTATTACTGCTCGTATAGTCAAAATTGACCATTTCCTCTGACTACTTTTGTCTTGTCTATTTTTTTTTCTTTTGGTTAACCCCATACTCCCATTCAGCCGCCCTATAATGGACAAATGACAATCATAATACAATTCAAATATAAATTCCTCCTGCATTTAAATACACCACGACAATGCAATTAATTTTAGTCCTTCCATTAATTTTTTGACCCCGCTTAATCTAAAATTAAAGATTTAATTGGCTAAAGTCTCCGCATCACCGAGAAAGGAAGGGACCAGCCCCCCAATTCAGTTCAGTCATTCAGAACATTTATTATTTGAAATAATTCCATTTGCCTCCTGGTTGTTACAAATAGGAGACGTAATACTGACAGTCAAAAAGTAAAGAATGATACCTACTGTACATTCCATCAGGCGTTATTTAAAAACCTTTTCGCAAAGGTCGATTACTTTAGAAGCAGCGGCAAAGCAATAGTTTTCCCGTACACCGGGACTGAGATTAATAATTGAGATAAGCAACCTGTTCACTCTTTGTTTTATCACAATGAGCAATCTGTTTTTACAGTAGTATGTCGATAGAAACAAACCTCGGTGATGAGATTCCAAGGAGGCGGGCTGAACGATACTGCCCGCTCGCGTATACTTTTAACTGTTTGCTACAGTACAGTTCATTGCAGTGATGAAAGCGACACGGAATGGTGGTAAATTCCAAATAAATGCTACGGTGTTAATGAAACCAGAAATGTAATGTCCACAACACGCAGGTTTTCAGAAGCTTACACCCAAGGCCAGTCCCAACGTACACTGTACCATCTCAGCTAATTTAAGTTGGACAATAGCTCACAGCAGAACCAGGGTCTCTTCAAATATTGCGGCTGCTTCTGCCGTAACCCTTGGTACATAGTGATAGACAGGAGCTGGTGTTTGTCAAGGATCAGAACTAACCTTTGTTTGAATTGAACAGGTATATCCATAAACTGTGATTTAGTAACATCTATTGAGTACACTTCATGCTTGTCTTTGGGTGTTGTTCTTGTTAACTGTCATAAACTGTGATTATGTCGAAGATCGCAATTTCGAATTATTGTGTTCGGTATTCAGTTTTCTTTTATGTACGACAAATAGAATGAAACCATTTGCTGATAAAGGTTCAGCGGGACTACATAGTGCGCACTTGTAACGCGCAGAGGGTTGAAAGCCTCCGGCAGAGATTTAATTATTGCCCACTGGAGGTCACTTTTTCGACTGAAAGCCTGAGGAAAAAATGTACATGAAACGTCTAAACGAGCGCCGGCTGCTTTGTTAAACTTTTTTTTTTTATTCTGGGAAAAAAGTGCTCGTCTCTCTGGACAGCTCTGCTGTCTCGAATTTCCTTTGGCCGAGTGACCGTTAATTACAGAGCTGCCCGCTGTGCAGAGCTTTGCGGCCCTAATACTATACAGAGCCCGGATTTCGTCTGCGTCTGAAGGGCAAATGAAAATACGTACACGAACCAACACAAACCCCCCATAAAGTTTTTCTTTTATATTAAAGACGCATTTATCAGAAGGCACTATGTTTTGGCTACAGTATAAACCTTCAAGCGCACAAGAAAACGAGAATATCACAAACCACAAGATCAGACAAAACCATACCAAATATAACAACCTTGCATGTAAAGCACAATTAGTAATTGTTCTACATTAAAAGGACTAGATGTCGTGGACCACTGTGTGAAGTCTATTACCTACTATAAAAAGCTGTAGTGTTGGCTTCCAAAAAAAGCAAGGTCGCTATATATCACGATTAATGACTATTCTTTGCATATTCTTTCAGGTGGTTTAGTAAATCAACTAATTACAGTTCATTTCAAATTTAGCAATACGACTACCACTAAAATACCTTAATAGGCTTAATCTTATTCTGTTTCAGTCTTTATATTGCAAAAACTTCGAATTCACGAGAATGACATTACCAGAGTTCAGTTCCACGTAATCCACCAGGGAGAGCACAGGGGCATGGTAGGGCCAATTAGGAATCTTTGATCAAGTTAACCTGAACGTCTTTGGGTGTACGGAAGGAAAAAAATGACACGCGATCTCAGGACAACTGTACTGACTGTTTAGTTAGTGTGCCGGTGGCATTTACTGACCAGTCTTTAATCGGAATGGAGGTGTGTATATCGCTAGTTTTGACAGAATACACGAAAAAGTAATTTGTGAAGATCTCTACCTTTGTATCGTATAATAAATGTTATTAGTTCTTACTCCACTTGGATTCTTACCTGTGTAATTTTGCAAATACATGTTTGACTTTTTCTTGATTCAGTTTAATTCAAGATATATGATCGAAGCGAACGTATATTTTCAACTATAAATTCTTGACAAATGCAACAGTTCAGAGCTGGCTGGGCAAACTAAACTAACTAAAATTAATAACCTAATATGTATTTAAATAAACAGCTAATAACATTTGCAGATCTCATTGGGACAACGCAGAAATCGTGTACCAAGTAGCCTACCGATTCACTTTCTCATTTCTTTCGACAGAACAGTGAATATCATCGGTTAATTATTAAAGAATATAACATTTTCAAACCCAGTTAATCTGATGTGGGGGTTTTTGGTTCAGGTGGAATGTTTTGAGTAACCTGTCCCTGAAGCACTGTCAGCAAGACAGAATACAGCTTTGAATGGAACACCACTCGGGGCACATTTGCAAACGTCAATCGGTTTAAGCTTTAAACCTTTGGCGATGCGGGAGGAAAACTTCATGAACACTCGGGAAAAACGTGCATATTTCATACAGGTAACAAGCGGGTGAGCGGGATCAGAAAACGAACCTAAGATGATTGATTTGGGAAGCGGCGGCGCTAATGACCGCGGAAATCAACCAAATTTTAAATGGTGTCTCTGAAACATCAACTTTCCTTTATCCTCCTTCCATTCAATGCAGTTCTCAGAAGCAAATCTTTAAGTGTAATGGAACAGTATTGGACCAAATCCAGAGAGCATAAAGTGTTAAAGTAAGCAGCGATAATCTCTGTTTTCCGGCGGCTGACGTTAGTATTACAAGTAGCTGAAACAGATATATAGATATAGTAAGGAGTGCGGCAGGTGGGTAGACGTGCACGCTCACGTCGCCTGCTAGGCGCGCGGGGAATAAGTGGGAGGGGCGTCAGGGTCAACATGCACGCGCAGAGACAGAGCGGGGAGAAGGGAGGGGTACACCGGAGCTGCCACTTCTCTGCCTTACACTCGCGCACATCCCCACACACAGACTCGCACGGCACACAAAAACAGGACGCGTGGGGGAGAGTAGCAACTGGACGTGTAATCAGCAGAAGGGATAAAACAAAGGTATAAAACGGCAAACAGCTTTCCTTTTTTATTGGAACTAGCACGGTGTATGCTGGGTTGAACTGAAGAAACCAGTTTTTTATATATCCCCTTGGAGTTAACTACATTAAGTGTCTACCACATTAAAGGTGGCAATTGCGAGAAGAAGATATGGCTCTGGCTAATATGCTACTACCTTTCCTAACAATTACCTGTGCGGAATTATACCTGGCACAAGGAAACAGACACGCCGTGCACTGGAACAGTTCAAATATCCAGTAAGTAGCGCCGCCGTTTCTGATCCCGTCATATTTTCGACTCATTTGATATCTTTGGTGCGTATCTGCAAAAAAAAAAGATGTGATCTGGCTGGCCAGCTCGCAGAAGATGCTCGCGATCGGAATAGCTGGGTAGTAGCATTGCCTTCCGCCGTGAAAACTCTCTTGTTTTGCACTTGAAGGTGTTTGTCACACGTTAGAGTCTTCAGGACTAAAAATATTCACATACATGTTACAGTGTACAGTATTTACAGTTTTTCTTTCTGCACTAGGGGACATTGCAACTGCTAGACTCTTCACTGCAATTAGATGCTATCAGCGTCCCTCAATATGCCGGGATAAAATCTAAGGAGTGACGTGAAGTACCGAGCAATTCCTCGCCACACCGGTAACCAGTGGCAAAAGTCGAGAAAACCAGAAAGCAAGGGCTTCTGTCGTTGAGAGACCGGTTGTTCCTACAAACCGGTTCCACGCTTAACAGTAGCTCGAATTTGATTTGCTTGTTTGTGAAGAAACTAAGAAGGCTGCCGCATGTTACGATCAGCTATGCTCAAGCGGTAATAATTCCTTTGCGTGAATAGAATAATCTTGCAGTTAGTCCTCGGTGGTAGGGGAGCAGTGCTTGAATTGATCGTACTTCTGTTTAATTTTAAGCAGTGACGATTACGCGTTTTCTGCCACTGATGTTGTTATTGTTACTATAATCGTTTCAGAGACGTAACAGTGTTATCTGGATCACATTGTTTAATGATTATTTATTCAAAGTAGCAAGGCAATGATTATCTATCTATCTATCTATCTATCTATCTATCTATCTATCTATCTATCTATCTATCTATCTATCTATCTATCTATCTATCTATCTATCTACGTTAACATAACAGATATTACATTGCTAATTTTTTGTCTTTCGCTAATTTCCCCAAAAGCAGAGTTAGAATTTTGAAACAGTCGTGTTTCAAATGGGTTCTTTGTAATTTGAAGGATGAAAGGAATGTCGCTCGGAACGTTTACGGCACCTCCCTTAGCTTTTGATACAGATGTTCATGCGATTTTTTTACAACCTCCCACCCCCAACATACAATAAAAAATAAATAATTATGTCCTTGTGATTCAATGCTTTTGTGTGACAGTTGGCCGGCAAAACATGTGTATCCATACAATAAGCATTTTTTCTTTCTTTCTTTCTTTTTTCTATCTATCTATCTATCTATCTATCTATCTATCTATCTATCTATCTATCTATCTATCTATCTATCTATCTATCTATCCTCCTCGAGTTGGCAGTCCCCTGTGAGAGTTTGGTCACATCAAACCCTTACCCGTCTTCTGGTGTCCGATGACTGACAGGCGCACCCATTTGATTGCTTTTCCCTCGGGGGTTCGGGTACGTCTATTAGTGGGTGGCCGTGAAGTTGGAGATTGTGGGATGGGTGAGTTTGACGGGATATACTGTTATTGCTGCGGTAGAAAGGCGATAAAATATTGTGTCATCTCCCCTGAGAAAGGTGCTAGGCAGCTCTCAAAGTCAGCGTGTACTGTACATTTCAGCGCGATTCTGTGTGGGTTGCTTTGCTTACGCGTCTTTTTCTTCGTCTAACCGGATTTCTTTTCGTCTGTAGTCTCAATTGTCTCCTGTTACTGCTGCTTTTTTCCGAATTTTTAGACAATCTATCAAGTCATTCCAGATATTATTAAAATGAAAACCATTACATTTATGAAAAAAGTTGACAACCCTGGTGCTTTAAAGATGATGTTTTTTTGCGCAGCATTTGTGCAGGATTGCATTATATATGACAAGTGTGTGCCCGCGAAATTGTTAAGTGTAAAATGTAGCCAGAAAAGGAAATGCCTTAAAATATCAATTGTTGATAAGATAAACATTTTTTTGCCCTGAAACTCTCATGTTATTACAAATGTGCCTAAGGTATGATTATTATTTAAAATATTTTATTGTCACTGTATATTTTATGATTCAGGAAAGCATTCATATAAACAACGAATAACTGAAACTCATAATATTATTGTCTAATTTTATTCAGAGTGCAGAAAATAGGCTAGAATGCATCTGTTAAGTAAATGAATAAAACACACCTTAATTTTTCTGTATACCAAAGCATATAATTATAGACGTTTGTTCAGTTTGTGCTAATTTTTTTAAGTAAGTTTGTTAACTTGGGAGAAATGCATGTTTAGGGGTCATTGACTGAGAAAAGTGGCTTTGAGGTCTAGTATAGTATAGGTGGAAACAGGTTGTGGTGTTTTGTGCAAATACCTTTGTTTTAGTTCTTAGGTGAATGATTAAAATGAGCGCCTCTCAAACAATAATTATGATGTCTGTAAAGATATGTTGCTAAAATTAATTCAGTTTACAAAGAGATCTTATATAGTAAAACAAATTAGATACATGAATACATTTGAATTGATTTTTATTAAGTGAGTACATTTTACCATAATTTAAAATTTGAATGACTTGAGCTGCCAATTATTTAACCCTCTCAAAATACGACTAGAAGCATAGACCACTGTGGTGTTTATATCAGCAAGCTAAATGCAGTAAATGAAATGTATTAAATGGATAAAATATGAGAAAACAAAGTGAATCAGAAATTTTTGAAAAAACATATGTACTACAGTATTTTCATGCTACACACAATGTTTTCTGTGTTACAGTAGTTAAGATTTTAAGATATGCTGATAATATGCTGTTTGTATATATGTTGTTACAAACATTTGCTGTTTTAATACAGCATCATTGTGAATCTGTGGTAATACAATTATACACAACATATTCTTGCACATTAAAACATTTGATACTGGCAACTAAGCCACTAGTAGGTAAATATACATGCAGTTATCTGTTCAAAACATTTTAACTGTTAATTGAATTACTTTTTTAAAAAAAAGGTTCAACTATATGGTTAATTTAATGTATTTTTTCAGGATTTTTTTTGCAGTAGATAAAATATTGTAACTCATTATTTTCTGATGTTGGCTGATTTCCAGTTTGTGCCGTGGTTGAAGTATGAATGTGTTTCATAACTTCAGTGGTTTTGTGATGACTGTCAACTATTCTGTATATACCTCATTATGGTATACTGAGACATGAATAACACTGTTGATGTACTTGGGGCTGTTGTGATGGCATTTCAGGGATTTTGAAAAATTGAATATTATATATAATAATACAAGTAGAGCCAAAGTGGTATTGAAATTATCCATCCATCGAATATTGAAATTATTTACAGTAAGATATACTGAAATATACTGCAAGTGTGTATGCTTGAAATGCATGTAGCCCTGACTGTGAAAAAAGATCACAGTCCTTCTCCAGCTCTGATATGAGTTTTCTGATGAATGGTATTTATCTCTCTCTCTTTCTTTTTTCTTTTAATTTTTTTTTTGTTAGCTCTAGTCCTGATTATTCCTATACAGTAATAAACTATTAGCAAATGTATCAGTTCAGATTAGACAACACTAAAGATGAATTTGCCTAAACAGATAACCTTAGGGGCAGCACGGTGGTGCAGAGGGTGGCACTGCTGCCTTGCAGTTAGGAGACCCGGGTTTGCTTCCCAGGTCCTCCCTGCGCGGAGTTTGCATGTTCTACCCGTGTCTGTGTGGGTTTCCTCTGCGTACTCCAGTTTGCTCCCATAGTCCAAAGACATGCAGGTTAGGTGCATTGGTGGTCCTAAATTGTCCCTAGTGTGTGCTTGGTGTGTGTATGTGTGCGCCCTGCGGTGGGCTGGCGCCCTGCCCGGGGTTTGTTTCTTGCCTTGCGCCCTGTATTGGCTGGGATTGGTTCCAGCAGACCCCTGTGACCCTGCAGTTAGGATATAGCTGTTTGTTTAGTATGTTAACTAGCATTTCATTCAACTACCTCTTTTTGAAACATGGTTTGATCCGGGGCTATTTAAAAATAATATTTAAATAGGAGAAGACCACCATTCAAGATGTTTGTTGTTTGTTTAGATAAGCTGATGTAACCATTATTAAAAAATGGATGCTGTCATGGTTGGCAGTTCTTTTAAAAAAATACTTTTTAAAAATTATTTATTAATAGCAAGTAACATTCCATACAAACAAATCAAACTTAACAAAACTAAATTCAATTCAACTCTCATCCAAAAGAAAGAAAGGAAAGCCAACAGCCAGGGTAAAACTTTAAGAATAGAAAAGAGGGAAGAGAATCCTTTTCCCCAATATAAATAAAATACTTTAAATTATTTAAAAATTTGCCTTTACTCATTGGTCTCAACTTGCCATAAATAAATGCTGGCCTTGTACGAGGGATGTTCAAAAAGTTTTTGCACTTTTATATTTTCGTTGGAAACAGTGAAGGTAGGAGAAGAAGTAATTGGGCATTAAAAAGTTGGTATGAGACTGGGAAAATTGCATCGCAAAGGAAGGTGACTATGTAGAAAAGTGCTCATAATTTTTTTTGAAATTCTCAATAAAGAGTTAAAAAAGTGCAGAAACTTTTTTGAACATCCCTCATATTTAATCAGTGGTAAACTCCTATTACAGGAGTTAATGTAATTCTACTGCTTGGACAATATTTATTTTGAAAATGTACTTAATAAATTAAACAGTGGTAAGGGGGCACAACTGATTAATAAACCAACTTGTTAACTCTGGAAACTTGGTGCCATAGACAAAGGGATTTGATGTGCCAGCCAGTAGTCAAGATTTACGGTTATGATGATAATATGCTGTGGGTGTATGTATGTTGTTAAACTAACATATCTAAGATGCACTTATAAACATAAGGTGGAAAAGGGAATTACAAACTGCAAGACTGGTATTTAAGCCTGTACCATTAAAATCTGGTCAATCAAGATTATTAACTTTTCATTTATTATAAATGGACTATTGCATGACACGATCGAACGGTGGCAGCATCTCAGAATAATCTTTATGTAGTGATTCATAGGTTGAAATTAGACATTGTGGAGTAAACTTCAACTTATGAGTTGTGAAAATGTGGTAGAACTGAGCAATGCAGATGCCAAGTAGATAGATGTGAGTTATCATGACGGCTAACATTTCTTGGTATTTTCTAAATGATTACACCAGCTTCTTGTTTTTCTCAGCCTTTGCTGGTGTGAATGCTTTTTAAGAATTTTTTCTCTAAATTTTCTCTAAAGACAACCCACATCCTTCAGTATGTTACTCTAAACTACAGCACATGTGCATATATATTCTTAATATTATCTGACATTATTATTGTTAGAGGCCTCACTATGTTTTAGTCATTAAAGACAAATGCCTGTGATGTGACTCTGCATCAATATTATACTAAAGGAGTAGGGGAGAGGGAGAGTTGTATTAACATTTTACGGTATAATTCTGCAACTGGTACACTTGCCTGATCCAGATGAAAATCTGATTGAGTGCACTGATGAGAAGTTTTCAGGACCAAAATATTCCAGTAGTCTGATATTACAAATTAAGACTCACCTATTAAAATTGTCAGACACAGAAATGGAAATGATTAAAGGAAACATGTTTAGAATAAAATGTGAAACCTGTGGTCTGCAAACTTTACTGCACAGTGTATAAACAAATAAGCTGCTTAAAGGTAGTGTGTTTTGCAGGTATAGAATCTGCAGCACAGAATTGCAAATCTCTGTATACAGACTGTTGTAGTCTTAGTTGTATCATTAAGGTTAGTACTTATAATGAGCTCTAGGAATGGAAAGAGCCTGGAAACACTGGAAAAAGCTTCTAATACCATGGAGGTCCCATTCCATTTAAAGTCACCTGCACATGTCTGGTTTCCGAGTTCTGCAAACAGGACAAATAAACTAAGAACCTTTCTCCACTATAAATATACTTTTTCATTTATCCTTGACTTATCAGCTGGTGCAGAGAATGATGAGGGTCAATGGTCAGATCTGTTTATGCTATTGGAACTGCAAACACAAATAACAAGCATATTTTAAAAGGTAATATATCAGTATACATGCATTTGCTCAAATACTGGAGGTGGCACCACAGCTTTTTGGAGAAAAAGAACACTGATGGAAGAGGGTGATAGTTGAGGTAGGGATATAATATTCCTGGATGAAGTCAGTGAAGGGTAGGAAGGAAGATCTGACAAGACAGTTTATTTGCTGTACATACTGTAAATGATCATGAGGTTCACGGGCACCTATCTGTATAATGTGGCCTATCTGTACTGGCTTGAAATCCACTTTTTTGTGGTAAGTGAAGGTCTACTTTTGTTCGTAGTTCCTCTTCTTGTATATCCTTGATTCTGCTATGACATGCTTGAGTCTGAACTACAGTATGTGAAAAGATCACAAATACAGAAGAGTTGCAAGATCTGTTTGACAAGACAAGGGGCTCCTGTTATGTGTTCCACTCATGACATTAGTTTAGTAATAAATGCCAGCCTAGTACTGATTTCAAAGTAAGCATGTATTTTTAATTTGCAACAAATGCATGTATGGACGAGTCAAAATGATTATTTCAGTAAGATCCACTTTTCCAGAAATGCTGACAAAAAAGCACAAAGAATTAGAAGATTATTATCAGACATATTATTTGGTAGAATTCCTTTGTCTGGGTTCCTCTGCCATGCTTAGCCTTGAAGAATTCATACTTGCAATCTTGAAATTTGGTTAAGATCTTGCCTGTGTGACTCTGACTGTTTCTCATGGTACTTATAAAAATTGTAACAAAAATAATTGTACATAAGAAATTCTGGCACATCTGCAAAAAACCCAAAATCATCAGGTTCAAATGCCCATGGATCCACAGCACCCTGTGCCCACTGTTTGATTTTAAGCAATAGAATCCCCATGGTGGCTTTGCCACCGTCTAACCATACAGGCACATGGTGGGAATCTGCTTTTGCTTTTGTGGGTTTCCGGTTGTGGTCTTTCCCAGCCCTATGCCACTTTAGCATCACTTCTGCCTTGGCAACTCCTTCACCAGTATTTTATGGTTTTTGTTCTTTACTATGTTTGATTCATGTTTCTCCACATTATTTTTGGTTTTCTAAAACCTTTTTTTGAGGCCCCGAGTTTATTGTCTAAGACCTTCTGTTTTTTTTTTTTTTATTTCTCTTTTTTTTGAGACCCTGAGTCTATTTCAGATGTCAGCTTTATGGATTTCATGCATTTTCCATCCATCCATTATCCAACCCACTACATCCTAACTACAGGTTCACGGGGGTCTGCCGGAGCCAATCCCAGCCAACACAGGGCGCAAGGCAGGAAACAAATCCTGGGCAGGGTGCCAGTCCACTGCAGGGCATGCACACACAAACGCACACACACACACCAAGCACACACTAGGGACAATTTAGAATCGCCAATGCACCTAACCTGCACTTCTTTGGACTGTGGGAGGAAACCCACACAGACACGGGGAGAACATGCAAACTCCACGCAGAGAGGACCCGGGAAGCAAACCCGGGTCTCCTAACTATGAGGCAGCAGCGCTACCCACTGCGCCACTGTGCCACCCTTCATGCATTTTATAGGTCTAAAATATTTAGCAACTTCCTGCAACACTATTTTGGTTTTTGTAGGCACAGGTATCAGTTGGTTGTTAGGTTGTTGCTATGGGTGATGCCTGGGGTCATGCACTGTCTGACTTTTGGGGTCAAAGGTATAATAAACTCTGGTTGAGACTTCTGGATTGTCCAGGTTTGGGGATAATTTTCTTAAAAGAAATTGAAAGTATTTGCGAGTGTGTTGGTAAACACTAAAAGTTTCCCAACCAGTTTCTGTTTAAATGACTTTGATTTAGGATTTCCTTTTAACTTTGGCACTTAGTTATTTTGTGTTAGTGTTTTGACTATTGCCTATGTATACAGCTCCTCTTATCTCCTGATGCCTTTTAACAAAACCCTGTGGTATGCCATTTTCAATTCTGAGCACAACACGGTAAAGCGTAGAATTTAGAATAAGACTGCAATTCGCTTCAGATTTTAAAGATTTATAAAAAAGTTTAGAGAGCAGAGAACAGAAAAATTTGCATTAACACCATTCCTCTCTGGAAAGTACAGTCCACTTGTCATTTACTTTCTCATTTTGTTCATAAACAGAACAATTTTTGTGTTTTATTTTATTTTAGCAGTTGGTCTTATTCACTTGTAAAAGACCCAAGCTAGCCAACAAAACTTCCAGAATATCCTCCATGATAAATAAAGCAAAACCTTCAAATATGTTGCACAAATTCCTTTTGGCCAAGGGGTTTTAGAAAAAAGCATTACATTTTCCTCTTTGTATGTTTATTCGCAGGTTGAGAAATGGTAGCAGCAGAATTTTGGAGCTTGAGGTACAGTATGGTGCAACATTATTTTGTTGCTTATTTCAAGAAATATTGTTTGGGTAAATTAATAATATAGGTATGTATAGCTTCCCTAAAATAAAACACAAGCCTGGGATGGTTAGTCATATTCACTGAAAACTCCCTAATTTCTTGAGCATGTCATTTTCTTGCATTTTGTCATGGTGTAGACATGTTTGGTGATGCCATGATCCAAGTTTAGGCTTGCCTTAATGTTTCCTGTTTAACCCGAAGGCAATAGGTTGCAGTAAGGCAATGTTAAGCTATTTTTCAAGACCTAGCAGCACCTGATGATGCTATAAGTAGGTCAGGGTAGGTTCCTAAGGGCATAAATTGTAAAAAAAAAAGGGAGGAGATGTTAAAAAATGTTTACTTGAGAAGTACTGCTTAGATATAATCAGCTTTGGCAATAGATTCTTTTGTGCATTAAAGTTTCAAAACTGAAAGCACACTCTCTTACTGCTGATACTTTACATAAAGAATGCACTTTCTGAAATTTCATCCATACCAACCCAATTTCTGGCATACACCGACTTTGATTATTTGCAATGCTGGTGGAACCTTGTCCTCAAATGGCAGCGCCTTTGCGTGGGCCTGGCATGCAAATCTGTTCACACCAGATGAACTAGCTCTTGTCTGGTAACTGTGATCTTTCATTGCAAATGTAATGTGCTAAAAAAGTTTTCTTCCACATAAAATAATATTAGTCAAGTTCAGCTCTTGCAGTACCCTAGAAAAAGGAAAAAAAGTTGGCTTCTTGATTTCATATTACCAAATGAACCCCTAAATGGGTCTGAGAACTTGTTTTTCCTCAGGCAAGATGTAGAAGAAAATATGAACTGTTAATATGACTAATCAGGTGGCATGCAGCAGTTAAAGATTAATCAAGTGATAAATTTTATTGCATTGTATTGGTATCATAAGAAGTTTGAATAATAAAAAAAAAAAAACATGCAGCACAGAAGATGCCTTTTATTTGATTGTTAACAATGGAAGATGTTCAATTGGGTGTAGCAGATAAATATACTTTTCAAAAGACATGCTCCAAGCATATTAGAAAAGAGTATGTATTGTTCCTATTCTTGGAATAATAGGGATGCCCTATACAATCATTAAGGATTCTAGCAGGGAAAAGCAAATAAAAAATAAGTACAAATAACTGGCTATTTGTTTGACAGAGTAAATGAAATCCGAATCTTTAGTATCATGCTGAGACTGAAATAAACTGAAATTTCTTTTAAAACTCTTTCATTTTTAATTGTAAAGTAACAGGTTTGGAGAAAATATCAATTTGTTGTATGCTTGATGGCATCTACATTCCCATTTAGGTTGTTGTTCGCTCAGTTTGCAACAGGCCATTAAATTCTTGTAACATTTTTAACAGTCATATTTCTTGGTAGGATTATTGTTATTTTTCTGCCACCAAGCAATCAGCTGTCATTTTATATAGTACCTTCACAGCATCAGTCTATCTATCAATTTACTGAAAAATGTGCTTATTATATTGCAAAAGACTTGGGGCACCAGATAAAACTAGGCAGGATTCAGGGTGGGGTGCCATTCCATCACAGGACACATACATACACCCACCCCAACTCACACCAGGTCAAATGAGTTTTTCAACCACATCTTTTGGTGAAAAACTGTATTGTCTGAGAAGAGTTCACACTGACACTCAAAGAACTTGCAAACTCCACAAGGACGGTGGCCAGGCAGAGATTCATACCCAGTAGTCTGGAGTTGTGACTATACCCATTGTGCTAGGTACAATTCACAAAAAATATTATATAAAACCATGAATATTCTGGAGCAAAATTAATAGTGTGTTTATGTCAGAAGACACATATGCAAAAGGAAATAGAACAATAATCCTTCCATCGTGGTCCTTCCAGTTCAGATTGGCAGTCAGATCTTATGCAGACAGTAGTGTGTCCAAGGCAGGAGTCAAACCATGGATTGAATGCTGATCCATCACAGGCACTGCAGTTTACATTCATTGGGGGTAGGTTTTCAGAATTTTTGAACATTTCACATCCACGTCTCTCTCTCTTTGTCTCTCTGTCTCTATCACACACACACAGAGCTAGTTTAACTTAATGTCTCTTATACACTACCCCTCTAATGTGATCTGATTCTGACATATCCATATATCTATACAGATCAGATTATGGTTTACACACCAAAAATACATTGTACCCAGTTTTCTAAGATTGTAAACTGATTGTTTTCGTATGTAGTACTGAATTCCAATTAAATTTTAATCGATAATATCCAATTTCAGTTTAAACAATCAGATCCAATTTTCTCTCAAGGATGTGGCTTAATTACATTATTTTATTTTTTTGCATTATGTGGCAAGTGAAAAAGCAGAGAGGTGAGGGAGAGATGATTGAACAAATTTTTAAATGTCATTTGTCTCATTCAGTACTTCTCTAGGTATTATTAGTTATCAACTGAACTAACAATACCAGCACCGCACTCTTACCTCTGTTGTGTATCCAATTTTGACAGAAAATGCTGGGCACATGATTCCATAGCCGCTCTATAGAGACTCACCAAGTTTAAAAAGCGAGCTCACCTTTTAAAACATAGGAAAATGAAGAGCATCAGCAGAAAGACTTATGGGGATCCACGTTTGCTCCTTATCTGAATCACCACGTATTCACAGCTCATATAATCCACATAATCTAAGTGTATATGTAAAGATCTTGGCCAACTGTAGACTGTATAATGTACACACCACAGAAGTCAGACCAGATTTCTTTGTGATTTCCAATGGCTTTACCAACTGCATCGGCTGGATCTCATTGTCTTGAGGGTGTCAGAATACATGACTATGGACCACAAGGGATATCAGATTACATTACCCCTTCACAATGTCTCAGCATAATTTCAAATTTCCTGTTGTTCCATGAAAGTATCACAAGGTTGACACATTTTGACTGCTAATCAGTATGGAGTATCATTTTTCTTTTTTGACTCAAGATGTTGAATAGGATGGCCTGGTGGCACAGTGATAGTGCTGCTGCTTTGCAGTAAGGAGACTAGGCTTCGCCTCCTTGGTCCTCCCTATGTGGAGTTTACATGTTCTTCCCATGTCCGGTAAGGTTTCCTCCTGGTGCTCTGGTTTCCTCTCACTATCCAGAAACATGTAGGTTAGCTGAACTGGAGACACTAAATTGGCATGGGTGTGTGTTTTCCCTGTGATGGACTGGCA